>NC_135783.1:275171085-275483291 GCF_051106095.1 Pogona vitticeps | reverse complement strand
ACCACACGACCTAGATCTAACGCTTTATAAAGACCTTGGGATCAGTGATGAAACTACTGGTCTGCTAATATGTTTAGACAATGAACAGATTAACAGAATGGTGAAAGCAATATCCAGGGGAGAGAAAATGTGTCAGATTTTAGCTTTTTTTAAATATAACAACCATGAGAGATGGAAACATACTCCCTTTTAAAATATGAGGTTCTCCAGGCTCAAGGAGTAGCAAACAAAAAGGAAACAATCTCTAGGTGTTACCCAGTTCTCCAGGTTCCAATAAATTCTTCTCAGCCAATGAAATGTTTATTCACTACAATTTTGCATAATCATTTTATTGGCAATTTAAACAGTGGCAATCAAAAAGTGCTGAGCAGTCATTACTGAAACTCTACTTGTGCCGACAGTAGTCTCACAGGATTTTATGAAAGGTTTAATTATCTGATTATTTTGCAATGCCAGCGTTGGATAAGTGTGAAACGGGTTTTGTTTTTATGTGTATCTCCCTTTAAATAGCTATATATATATCTCTAAAGGCCAGTATTTAATATTTATATTTAATTAAATAGGGTGCTTTTGTGCCATATAAAATTATGTTCTGAATTGGATGAGGCCATTTGGTTTTCCATTCATTAGCTCTGCAGATATCAAGGATCTGATGCTCTTCCTTTAGGTGTGCCTTAGAACAATTGTATTCTCTCCATCAGTCAAAGTGCAGCTTTGCAATAATACACTATGAAAAACTGTCACTCTAATGCACAAACATCTTTCATAAAACTTGACAGCCTCTTCAGTAATCCTCTCACTGCACAGAAATAAAAGACTGGGTAGGCTTTTGTCATTTAATGTGAAGTCTCCTTCACTTAACTTTGTCTGTAGGTGGTGGTGCTTTGCTTTTGTGCAGAAAAAAGGATCAACAGCCTTTTGGCTTGATAACAACAATACTTCCACCTAATAATATGCACCCAACTAGGACTGCCTTGGTCAGCCCTTCCTAATATAACAAAGTGGCTTCACTGGATAGCATTGCTTTGTTCTTTCCTAAAGTGGATCTTTTTCTTGTCTCAGTGCATTCCACTAGCTTTGGCTGTAGATTTATTTCTATGATTCAGGTGAGCATGGTCAATCCTTTCTGAGAAACACAGGTAAAATAAACTGTGCATAAAGAACATAAAAAACATGACACAACAATATGGATACGGGACAAAGTACAGATGGATTTTTACATCTGTACTCTCCATCCCCACAACTTTAAAGTGTGTGTGTCATGCTAAGGACACTGGGAAATTCCTGCCTATTTTTATTTTTTATTATTATTTTTAATAGGGGGCCTGTTCACATTTCACTTACACTGACTTGTTCCTCAGAGCTATTGAACAGGATAATCACACTTGAAGCCTGAGTGACTTGTGTCAATCTTCAGGGAGAGCCAAGATTTTGGGTCAATGGACTGGAGTCTGCAAAGTTGCAAGTAACAATATATACACTCAGTCAAAGGTCATTAGAGGATGGAATTGGAGGGCTTCATCACTGTAATGATTTTTGCTATGCATTTGTATGCAGAACATATCATATGGAAAGCTAGGCTATATTCAAATAAAGGCGTGGAAATTGGTGGGAGAAATATCAATAATTTAAAATATGCAGACAACACCATCTTACTGGTAGAAAGCAACAAGGACTTGAAAGGACTTTTAGAGAAAACGCTAAAGGTAAACTGCAGCTGAACATCAATAAGACCACAATTATGACTATTGAAAAACTATACAATGTTAACATTGACAATGAAGAAGTTGGAATAATCAGAGATTTTGTATACCTTGGTTCAATCATCAATCCAAATGGAGTCTGTAGCCAAGAAATCAGAAGATTGAGACTAGGAAGGGCAACAATGAAAGAACTAGAGAAGATAATCAAGTTTAATGTACTTCCAGGTCACCATGTATGGGTGTGAAAGCTGGACAGTTAAGAAAGCTGACAGGGGAAAAAAATAAAAAAACATTCCTTTGAAATGTGATTCTGGAGAAGTATTTTGCAGATACCCTGATCTGCAAGAAAGACAAACAAGTGGATCCCAGACCAAATCAAGCCTGAACTCTCTCTAGAAGCAAAAATGTTGATACTGAGGCTGTCCAACTTTTGACACATCATGAGAAGACAGGATTCTCTACAAAAGACAATAACGCTGGGAGAGGTTCGAGGCAGTAGGAAAAGAGGAAGACCAAATACAAGATGGATTGATTCCCTAAAGGAAACTACAGGGTTGAGTTTGCAAGAGCTGAGCAGGGCTGTTTAGGTCAGGACATTATGGAGATTGGTGATGGGGCCACTATATTGAGGATGACTTGATGGCACATAACAGCAACAAATAGCTTCATACCCAGGGAAATATTTGTGGTGCTCCTAATATGGAAGACATGAAGCACTGGTTAAACTATTTTACTGAAGAGTTATTTCATACATGGGGGCAAGCAAAAAGTAGCCTGACCCTCTTGCTTTGATTCTCTTAATTTACTTTATTCTGGAAGCGGCTATGGAAAGCAAAAGGTGCAAGATGAACTTTTTTCTTATCTTTCAGCTAATTCCAGCAGTGCCATTCTGCTCATGTGAGGTTTGTTGCACTAGTGAACATGAGTTGCTAAAGTTAGCACACGGGAGATATCCAACAAATATTTCCATTCTGTGTCCACATTTTGCACTACCAGTTGCACTACCACTACACTAGTAAATCTTTTACTCTGCTGCTATCATGCTGAGTCTAGACCAGTGGTTCTTAACCTTTGTTACTCAGATGCTTTTGAACAGCAACTTCCAGAAACCCCAGCCAGCACAGCTGGTGGTGAAGGCTTCTGGGAGTTGCAGTCCAAAACTCCTGAGTAACCCAAGGTTAAGAACCAGTGGTCTAGACCATTGGCTGTGTAATTTTAAATGTTATTGCCTTCATCGTCGTTTAGTCATTTAGTCATGTCCGACTCTTCGTGACCCCATGGACCAGAGCATGCCAGGCCCTCCTGTCTTCTACGGCCTCTCAGAGTTAGGTCAAATTCATCTTGGTTGCTTCGATGACACTGTCCAGCCATCTCATCCTCTGTCGTCCCCTTCTCCTCTTGCCTTCACACTTTCCTAATATCAAGGTCTTTTCCAAGGAGTCTTCTCTTCTCATGAGATGGCCAAAGTACTGGAGCCTCAGCTTCAGGATCTGTCCTTCCAGTGAGCACTCAGGGTTGATTTCCTTTAGAATTGTTAGGTTTGTTCTCCTTGCAGTCCAGGGGACTCTCAAGAGCCTCCTCCAGCACCACAATTCAGAGGCATCAATTCTTCGGCGGTCAGCTTTCTTTATGGTCCAGCTCTCACTTCCATACATCACTACAGGAGAAACCATAGCTTTGACTATTCGGACTTTTGTTGGCAAGGTGATTGCTTTTTAAGATGCTGTCGAGGTTTGTCATTGCTTTGCTCCCAAGAAGCAGGCATCTTTTAATTTCGTTATTGCCTTAACTGATACAAAAACTATACTGGGTTTTAATTTTGGCAGACTGTTTACATATCACCATTTAGTTAATCACATAGTTCAGTTAAAACAAGAAAAAATAGTCAACTAAAATATTCAAAATGCTCGTCTGTTTTGAAGTTTTTTGTTTTCGTTCAAAAATCCCTCTTTTCAGATGCAAATCTAATCATCTCGGCATCCTCTTTTCCCAGGATGATGCTGTCTCTCAAGAAAAGTAGCATCCCTGCAATTTATTTTGTTAACATATGACAAGAGTGACAGCTTTCCTTACTAATATATCAAGAAAATAGATCATCAGTCCATCTCTCCTTTCTCAATGGTGTTTGAATGTAACTCATCATCAAAATAAGATTCTGGGGCAACTTGTTTTGAGGATGGTACTATTCAAAAGGATAGGTGTTAAGTGATAACCAACTAAAGAAGTCATGAAGCCTTCATTATTGAGGAAGCATCCAGTTTTCGTAGGAAGATGAAAAAATCCATCCACTGATATTTTGCTTAAAATTTCTTATAAATTGTTCCAGACAGGTAGACATATAAGGTTCTAAGACCATAATCCTGAAAAACGGAACAAAGCAAAGTGTGCTGCTTATATATTGCTCCATAGTGGTTAAAACACTATCTGGGTGGTTTACAATTTAATTATGAAGGCTACACATTGCCGATGCTGCCACCACCACCACCTGCAAGCTGGGTACTCAATTTACTGACCTCAGAAGGATGGAAGGCTGAATGAAGCTTGAGCTGGCTATCTGGGATTGAACCAGGGTGGTGAACAGAGTTTTGGCTGCAGTACTGCAGTTTAACACCACTGTGCCCTGAGACTCTTGCAGGAATAGTAGGGCTGCCCCCAGAGATCACCCATAAACTGTATCACACTTTAAAATGTCTGTTGTTGACTCAGTCTTTTCCTTGGCATATTATTGCCTACATTGGGGTGAGTATCTTTCATTTGAACAGGGGGGAATGTTCTGCCATATCAGTGTGGAGAATGAGGCTGGACAGTAAAAAGCAGAGCACCGCATGGGCATTAAGCAAAACTCTGCTCATAACGATCACATCAATAATTAAAAACAGAGCGATGCAACTTGGAAAGGCCTGGGAATTTCTTTGTTTCCAAGCTAAAATCCACTGTTCAGTTAACACCAACATTTTATTAGACTAATTTTTGAATTATTTAGCACCAGTACAGATTTTACCAGAGCCCTGCTGACCTTTCTGCAAGATAAAGCAGAAATGTTCTGGTTTTATTTTTTTTAATGAATAGCAAAAAGAGCAGCTTAGAGAAACACTTGTACACAAAAAAGCTGCTTCCCATATTTCTCATCTAAGAAAATTGGTACACTGAGAAATACTTTACTAACTGGTTGCTTGCTATTTAAAGCATATATTTTATGCTAATGTGTGGCATTGTAGAAAGCCCTTTTAATATGAAAGCAAGACAGCAGCTGAAGGTTTAAATTCAAAGTAATCTGAGTGAACCTGCTTTGCATCCCATCCTATCCTGCTGCCTGACAGCTTGCTGCAGGGGATTTCCCAGACCTCTAGAGCAGATTTTTGAGATGCATGGAGAGGCTACAGTGGGAACAGAAAATCCCTCCATCCTGCTTGCCCTGAATTCTGCTCTTCCATCAGCAGAAGTCTGTCATAGGATTCTGCCCAAAGACCATGTACTTCTGATTTCTTGATTTTCCTGTGCCACACTATTGCTGTCTAGTTGTGTGACAAATGTGCCATTTAGAGGCAAGAAATAGCTGCTAGTACAGATGGCCTACAAAGCCAAAGGCAAGTTATCAGTTACTTGATAATAATAATAATCATGCGCCATCAAGTCAACTCCGACTTACAGTGACCCATTTCAGGGTTGTTTAGATACACTCAGAAGTGGTATATCATTTCTTCTTCCAGGGGTGCCCTGGAACTGTGCAGCTTCCCCAAGGCCACACCAGCTGGCTCTACTCACAGGAGGTGCAGTAAGGAATTGAACTCTGGCTTTGTGGTCAAGTTCCTTTCCTCAGATGTATGTCCATGACTTCTCCATGAAAGTTTATATTAAAATATAGCAGTTAATCTTTAAGGTGCCATAACATTTTTGACTTTTTAATTTTCTCTTGTTTTGCCCAATATGATATACAAGAATTATTCTAGAGGCACCCTAGGCCCTCCTCCCAAATAATTACTTAACTCTTTTCTTTCCACAGAGTATTTTCTCTACAGAGAATGCTGCTCCTTTTCACTCAACTTTTCACTCCCTAGCTGCTGAACTAGGAATCCTTTGCAACCTTCTAACTCCCAGTTCAGATGTCCTTGTATGGTCTCTCCTAGAGATGGGCACAAACCACAGTTTGGTGGTTCGGCCAAGCACCCACACAGGTGTTCTGCAGGTGCCACACACTTCCCTCCCCCACCTCCTCCATGTGATCACACATTCACCAGAAGCAGCTAGTTCCCCTCCGTGCAATTTTCCACTCACTGGCAGTGCTGGGGTCTTCCCTGCCTCACCTCCTCATCTAAGTGGCGGCTGCCAGAGGAGGCAGAGGAGGGAAGCACACATTGTTTCCCACTACAGTATTTTTGGCATCAATTTGTACTAAGAAGCAGTAAGTCGCCATTCACTGGCAGCAGCACACTTCCCTCCCCCACTTCCTCCTCATGATTGCCCACTCACTGGCAGCAGTGTGCAATCATGAGGAGGAAGTGGGGGAGGGAAGTGTGCTGCTGCCAGTGAATGGCGACTTACTACTTCTTAGTACAAATTGATGCCAAAAATACTGTAGTGGGAAACAATGAACAGACACTGGAACAATATTTTAGATTTCAAATCTAAATTTTTAAAAACTCTTTCGTTAACAGTGGTTGTTGTGGGTTTTTCGGGCTCTTTGGCCGTGTTCTGGAGCTTGTTCTTCCTGACGTTTTGCCAGTGTCTGTGGCCAGCATCTTCAGAGGAGTGGACTATGAACTCTGTCCATGCTCTGTTGCTGTTTGTTGGATAGTTGAGTATTTATAGCTGTGTGAACAGCTTTTATCTTTTTCCAGGAGATAGGGTGATCAGCATGTTTTTGTTGTCACAGTGACAGATAAGCTCTCCCCCCCCCTTTATTACAACAAAAACATGCTGATCACCCTACTCAATGTTCAGAGTTCCTACTCCAGTCCTCTGAAGATGCCGGCCACAGAGACTGGTGAAACGTCAGGAAGAACAACCTTCAGAACACGGCCAAAGAGCCCGAAAAACCCACAACAACCATTAGATCCCAGTCGTGAAAGCCTTTGTGAATACATCTTTCATTAACACTTTATTGCCCCCAAACTTGCCAGAATGGAACACAGTGGCCAGGAATAGCACCTTCCACATAGAATAATCAAACCAAATTCAAGACATAGATGAGATAGATGTAGTAAGACAGAAATCATTTTTCAGGAAGAATATTCTAATACCCATTCCAAGTAGAAAATCAGTATTGTAAAGAGTAGCCTGGAATGGTGACTTCCGAGTAGGGCAGCCCAGCAAAATCCACTTACTGCATCTCACTAGAGGGGATTGATGCAACCAGTCCCCAAACACCCCTCGGAATAACATTCCAGTACTTGTGTTTTTTTTTGGGGGGGGGGGGAATCAATATTGTGAAAACCAGCCTGGAATGTTAACTCCTGATTAGCCCAACAAAATTCACCCATTCTATATGACTAGAGGAGACCGATGTATGTAGCCAGAAAACATCCTTATCAGCCACTAAAATTAGAAGTCCTAGAAAAAGATCCAGCTTGTGTGTCAGGTGATTGCTGGGAAGTAAATTGCTCCAGATCACTCCACAAGTGGTCCAAATTGCTAACTGTTTCCCTACATAGTCACACACATGATCACTGGGACCAAAAACAGTGTCAGGAAAAGCTCCTGTTGTGCAACATAGAAACACATTGCTTTCACCCTCGCTCACGCTGGACATTCCACTCAGGATACACTGGGCAAACAGGTTTCAATATATATGTGTGCTTATATGTTCTGATTATTTAATTACATGTATATCCAACCTATCCTCTAAAAGAGGAATTTTCTTGGCCTGCCCTATTCAGAAATCACTGTTTCAGTCGGTTTTTCACCATCTCAATTTTGTGCTGGGAACAAGTATTGGAATATTATTCCTGGGAGTGTTTTAGGTCTGGTTGCATTGGTCCCCTCTAGACAGATGGGACAGGTAAAAGTATCCTGTACTCATATTAATTTTTTGGAAGATGGCACAATCAATGACTTGTACTCGCAGTGAATACTGCAAAAGACATTCATAAGAATGGACTAAGGATTCACAAGATAGATGAAACTGTTAATCTACTGCCATTGGTATCTTAGGTAACAAGGAGCCCAATTGCCAATTCATTATTACACTGCATGACAAGGTAAGACATTTTAAATACACGATTAAGGTTTTAGGCATTTTCCTGATGTTTAAAACAAAACACAAAGTGTATGCTGCTATGTTTCTATGATCTAATCAAACCATGTTTTGAACAGTTTTAAATTGTTCTGAAAAGCTTTCCTGCCTCTGCATGCAAATATTAAACAAACAAATAAACAGTTGTTAATGTGATTTCATGAATAAATCTGTCTTACCCCTATTGCAAATCTTAGCTGTACCATCTAAACAAGTATGGTTCAGTTTTCAGCTATCATTTTCCAACTCTTAGTTGCACCACCCACTTCCCCCAAATCTGTGTAGGCAGTCTTGTCATTAGCCACTAAGCCAGGGTCTGACCTTCTGCATAGCATGTAGTTTTCATTCAGAGGTTCTGATGATAGGGAGCATCAGATTTCCATTTTCACATTACTTTCTCTTCTACTTTGCCACAGGCTGAAGCTCATGCTGCCTAACCATAGTTAAGAAAACAAACAAACTGAAAGGAAGCTGTCTGGTTATTACACAATACAAATGTAAAAGAATGCAACACCTTTATTAAATCACTAAAACAAACAAACAGACAGACAATTAATGTAGGATTTCATGGATTAAACATCTGTTCTTCAGGCATGCACAAATAACTTGTGAACAATGCAGAAAAATTACAAATTAATGTTCCAGAAATTGATGGCACAGGTTTGCCAGGCATCCTCTTGAGGTGAGTTTAAAGCTGATTATAGTCAGGTTTTGTTATTTTAGTTACGACTCTGCTTTAGGTATATTGGGCTAGTAACTGATGAACAATATCTGAAGTGACAGGTCCAATCAGATGACAGGTCCAATCTGGTCATGTACTATCTGTTCTGTCTAGAAGCAGCCCTCCAGGTTCATGGAGATTGTTCCTAACACCTTTGCTCTGGGTCTGGAATCCAAAGTCCTTCACTCAGTGTGAAGCTTCTGCAGTTTGGAACACCTTCTTGGGCCAGCAAGTGTTCTTGCTTTCTCAACCACCTCCCTGAGTTCACCGTCCGTTTGGAATTTTGTCAGCACAGCAATTGCCTTCCCACTCCTGGCACATTTGGATTTGCTCTTTGGCTCAGTCTCCTGGTTTGTTCCTCAACTTCTATTCCTGGCTTGATTACTTGGCTCTGACCAGCTGGCGTGGCACCACTCCTGGATCTATTCTGACAACAGCCTGGCAGCTCCTTTTCAACAACTGGTGCCCAGGGAGTGGAGCTGAGACAATGTCTGTAAAACATGTGCTCAGTCCTTTAGCCAAAACTCCTTCTGGGGTCCAAATAATTCACTTGCTGCTCCAGGAAAATGATGGGCTGCTTAAGTGCCATGTGGGATAGAAATTTGGTTTGTTCTTGCTTTGCTTTTTAAATACAGCTAGTCTGTGAATTACCTCTATAATACACTATCAGAATTTACTTTTACATATACAATTTAAAATGGAAAATAACCCACAAGTGGTGCAGAACAGAGCCATGTGAGCCATTCACAGAAGCAAAATTCTGGATTAGGCAACATTTTTTGTTGCTTTTATGGACTATGTCAAGTTACTTCTGATTTATGGTGTCCTTAACACAATTTTTGAACTGTGTGAATTGTTCACATGAATTGCTACTGCCACATCCCAGTGTGTGGGGATTTGAACCCAGACCTCTGAAATCCTAGTCTGACCATCTATCCACTACCCCACATGGACTCGCCATCCTTCCTTTGGATTACTAAAATGTTACTAATAAGGTGAGCTTTCAATTTCTTCAGAACTCTTTGCCAGTTGGCACTACTGAATAAATCAGTATTGTCAAAACCAGGAGTTAGTCCAAGGTGGATTCTCGTGATATTATTTGCAAAGTTTGTGGGAAATGGAACAAAACAGTAGCCTCTTCCTCTTCTTTACTAATTGTTATTCTTTTGTAAAAGCCATAGTAATGTATTACCATTAAAAGTCTCATATGAATCAAGTGCCTTTGCGTTTTCAAATAAAGTCCATTATATTACTGTAGTAATTTTAAATGTTGCATGTATGGACTTCTTTTCAAGCTATTTTGACCCTCAAAATGGCTCCTAATAAACACCTTACCTGTGGTGCATTCTGGGATATAATTTAGAGTTTGGAAATAAGTTCTGAGGAGTTAAGATGAAGTATTCATTTCATTTATCCTGAGGCTTGTTATGAAAGAAAGCACACCTTGCCTCTGAAATTAATACATTTGTGAGACCTGTGGTACATGTTGAAGGCAAAAAACAAACAAAAAGGTGCTACACTAGCAGAAAATCCCTCATGTTGCACTAGAGCTGAGTTTTTAAAAAATACAGAGAGTTGTTGTTACAGCCTGGTGACATCACTCAAAGACCCTCTTAGCACTTCAATAGTTGCACTGCCCAGGAGAGGATTTGGGCTGTAGTAAGGAGTTCTGCTGTAAAAAGCCATCTTGTCAGGCACCACCTGGTCTTGATACTATAGATTTTTATTTCCTTCTCCGCCTGCAGTGCAGTCCCCTCTTCCAGTTTGAACATCAAGAATACTGAATTAAACACAGGTCCATTGAGGTGCTATTCCACTCTGTGGTTGACTAAGGGCTACTTTCTTCACTCTGCAGGCACCCCAGGGCTGCACAAATAACTTTGTTTGGTCTGTATTCATACATTTGTCTGAAAACAGTGCACATCCTTACGAACGGTTACAAAAGGAGAAATGTGTACAAAATACATACATTAGGAAAAAATACATACAAATTTCCACTCAAACATGTTTAACATCTTTAACAGGTATGGACAAAGAATGAGATTGAGAATGCAGATTGAATTCAGAAGGATGCAATAAAATTGTGACTGAGAGTTTTTAACACTCCTCAGATTTTTGTGTTATAACCTTGTTCAATATACTTATTTTAATCATATGTTTAATAAGCTGCTCTTGTCAGTTGCTACTTCCCCAGTTCTCTCTAACAAGCTTGGGAGGAGTACCTAGCCCTCCACTCTCAGTCATTACTTTCTCTGTGTGAAGAATACAGAGGAGAGATTTATGTCTCTGTGAAGGTTCTCCATATAGGTAAAAATCCTAATTTCCCATGATTTTTGTTTGCCTGAGGAGCATAAACACAAGCAGTGACTTCTTGGTTGCAGACACATTGCTCTCCACCTGGAGAAAGCAACAAAGGATGGGAGAGGCTGAGAACGCCCCTCTAAGTTCTAAAAATGATGAAGTCTCATAAGAGAAGAAAAATATCATTGTTGGGACCCAATGAAAATAATGACCCCAAGGAGTCAACACATCCTGAAAGACAGCTAAAGGCCCACCAGAGGATACCCCACCAATGAAAAATGCAATAGTGGGTTCTTCTATGTAGTCTATTAGGAAACCCAGTGTGGTTTCATGGATAGAGGGACAGACTAGGAGGAGGCTTGGGTTCAAACCCCTGCTCAACCATGGTAGCTCACTGGAGGTATGGAATTTGTAAGATCACTCCTTAAATATGCCATTTACATTGAAAGCTCTATTTTGGCAACTATAAGTCAGTTCTGACTTGGTGGTACAGAACAACATAGAGTCTATGACTTGCATTTTGTAACTGTAAACAAGAAAAAGTAGAAAGAATACATTACCGTCAGATACAGCTTCTGCTACTACATGGACACAGAAACTCTGTAAGAACAGAAAACGAGGAAACCATCTGATGAAATATTAACAAGCAGTAGTTTACCAGGTTTTCAAAGAGTCTTTCCAAGCCCTACCTCAATATAATTGGGGTTGAACGTGGAAGCTTTGTATACAAAACACCAGCTTTACCACACAGCTAGCAGTGATGTGGGAAATAAGAAAAGTGAAATGGAAAAACATAGGCTTAATGTTCAAGTCAAGACATATGCTCTCAAGAACAGGCTTTGAGAGAACAAGATTTCACTTGAGTTTTGACTGATTTCAAGTCGATACACTGAAGACAGGAACTAGATGATTTCACAGAAAGCTACAAATTACTTCAGTTCTTTGACACATTTCCAAACGCTACTCCACTGCCCTCTTTTATTAATATAAATTCTATGCACTATCCAGCCCATTGTGGAGAGGTACTTCACACGTTTGTATGTACCCTATTAATTTTATCAGCTGTGTATCTAGATTCATATTCATTAGCTGAAGAATGTTAAATGAAAGAAGAAAAATGCAATATGTATGTTGCAAGATTAGCTTCAGAACAGAATTAAAGGATTTGTTAGGCTTGTAAGCATAAATGCTGGCTTTTTTCAAAAGGTCCTACTAAAATGGTATGCACACATTTTTGATTTTTTTTTCTTTGTGCAAATACCTTTGTATACTACAGGCAAAGTATTCTAACCATTCACGTTCCTGAGAGCTTACGAGACAAATGTTACATGTGAAGCATGGAATAAAACTGGTACTAGTAGTATTATTACAATACGCTATCGGCTGTAGTAATGAAAATTGTTTTTAGCTGTATTTGTGTTTGCTTGGTTTATGTCATATTTGCCCAACATCTCTGACACACACTGGTATGTACTCATTGGCAGTGTATAGTGGGGATGTGATGATTTCTAGAGATGACTTTTATCCTTGGTGATTTTTTGTGTTTCTTAGGCTTTAGAGATCCTGAGGAGAGTTGCCTGGGACCAGTAAGAAAGCTGGCAGCAATGAAGGTTGCTCTTAGATCCTGCAGTTTTCTGGCTTTTACCAGGATGAACCTATCATAAATTAAATAAATTATAATTAAATAATAATGTAGCATTCCCAAATGATTGCAGATGTGTTTATACCATCTTTCTTCCACCAGGGAATTGTACATGGCTATAAAATAAGCAGAAAATAGGAAAGTGGAGAATAAAAGATAAATACAACAGGTGATTAGACAATAAAGTGGGAATATAATCCACCAGAGTAATCAAATTTGCACACAGTTCCAGTAATTAAGTTCTCGTGCTGCTTGGGTTTGTAAATAGCACACATTGTTTCCATTCTTCTTAACCATGTCTTACTGTTTACTGCTGTAATTAAGACAACATGCTGTCTTTAAACAACTATCATCCCTCTTGTCCTGATAATTATAGCTGTATTTCAGAGAGAGGTTACATGAACTAGTTTTCAGGCTCCATGTGTGCATCTGAAAACACTGTCATCCTGTCAGTTCTCTGTCCCTATAACATTCCTGCCATCTGGCTTCTGGCCATCTTATCTGGCCATTCTGTCCAGATGCTTCTCTTATATCTTGAACATTAGCTTTGAAACAAATAATAATACTTTAAATGTATCAGTGAAGATTCTCAGTCATCCAGGTATGGTTATCTGGAAGTTGTGTCCATTTTCTATGTGCACATGTATGGCCTCCCTGACCCCTCTCTCGAACCATC
Organism: Pogona vitticeps; assembly: GCF_051106095.1. Lineage (NCBI taxonomy): Eukaryota > Metazoa > Chordata > Lepidosauria > Squamata > Agamidae > Pogona > Pogona vitticeps. The sequence continues at coordinate 275,470,016 of NC_135783.1, read as the reverse complement.
TATCTACATTTTCATTATCAAATGAGTGTCCTTCAAATGAAAGAACACTGCTGATTGTGGTCCTGAGCCATTGCCCCTCCACTGCTGGGCCTTCACAGACCACATAAATGCAATAGACCCAAATATTAAGTTCAGCAGGAAATGACCAATGACAACTGGCTGGCTTTACTGGACTGCGCAATCATCATAAAATCCAACAGCAGCTTAGGAATAGAAATCTACAGAAAACCCCCACACACTGATCAATACCTGCGATTTGACTCTCATCACCCATTTAAACACAAACTAGGAGTCACCAGGACACTGAACCACAGAGCAAGAAACATCCCCACCTTCACAGAAGCCAAGAAGAAGGAAGATGGACATCTGAGGACAGCACTTAAGGCCTGTGGATATCCAAAATGGGCCTTTAACAAGGCAATGTCCTGACCCAGGAGGTCAATGGAAATTTCTGAGACCCATATCCAATGGAAGAACCTGGTCATTCCTTACATGGCAGGTGTGTCTGAAATGCTCAAAAGGATTTTTGCTAAACACCACAGACCCATGCACTTGAAACCCACAAACACCCTAAGGCCACTCATCCACCCAAAAGACTGGACACCAAAACACAACAGGAGCAATAAAGTGTATGCGGTCCAATGCAAAGAGGAGTGTTCGGCGCTCTTCATTGGAGAAACCAAACAGCCACTAAACAGGAGAATGGTCCAGCATAGAATCAGCAGTGTTCCTTCATTTGAAGGACAAAGGACACTCATTTGGTAACAAAGATGTACTCATTTTAGACTGAGAAATAGATGGTTTGAGAGAGAGGTCAGAGAGGCTATACATGTGCAGACAGAAAATCCTTCACTCAACAGGGATGTTCATCATGCTATTCTTTCATCCATCCCCAGAAGGATTAGGGACACACACACGGAAGATCACTGTTAACAATTGGTGGAGAAGAACTGCAGAAGTGGGATTATCCCTTGCCCCCAGTCTTTATCCTATTCAAACCAGAGGGAAGTGAAACCAATGTGGAGGATAAATTGTATCAGGGATCTCCTAAAAACTCTGCTCAGACTGAAGAAGCTGCTTTGATGAGTAATGAAATGTTGTTAAAAATAAAGAGGTCCAGTTGCAATGACTCAGCTTCCAAATACTTTAAATGCAAAGGAAGAAAGGGAAATTAAGTCCAATGCCTTAAGCAGCCCATTAGTTCAAGTCACCCAATATTTTTCTAGACAATTTTAAGCATAAATTGTTGGTTTGTGACATTTGTATCACACTCCTTGGCTCAAAATAAATTCTGAGCAGCTTATCCACTATCAGTATGTGGGTTTTCTTCTTCTTTTTAAAAACATACAGTCCGTGCCTATAGGTTTATAGTTGGGGAGGGAGACGCTACACATTAAAAAAAAAAAGGATGAGGAAGAAAGGTGATAAGAGTTCCTGGTCACAGAATAAAATGCCTCCAATTATCCTCACAGTAAAATTGTAGAGATTTTGTAAATGAGAATAACAAGATGAGGTTAATGTGGAATAAAGGAAAGGACTGCAAAACAGCTTCTTCTCAGATGAATTGATAAACATTATCTAGTGTAGTGTGCGTGTCTGTGTGTGAATGCTGTATTATTACGCAGGAAGATAGATTGTTGACCTATATAAGGCGACATTATTCATTCACATAGACCATTATTATTTATTCTAACTCAAAAATAAAAAAGGCCCTTCACATCCTCTATTGTCTGTCCTTTAAAAACTGAAGACAGAGAGACCTGTATATGTTATGTGGCAAATGGTTTTCTCTCAGTGGTTACCCAGCAGCAAGCAAATCTCCAAATTTGTAGAAAAGTCCATGTCGCAGGATTTGAAAGTTGTTGTCCTAGAGAAGAAACATTACAGAACAAGGTTCTAGAGAGAGACAGCTGAGACAACTGTAATTCTCCCTATGTGGGAGTGCCCTTGAAACTGATACAAAAACTTCAGCAGGTTCAGAATGTGGCAGCCAGGTTGACTGAATAAGTTCAATCGTATATCTACAGACCTGGCTCATCTGCATTGGTTACCTGTTTATTTCCATGCCAGGTTAAAGGTTTTGGTTGTATCATATAAAGCTCTCTATGGTTTGGGACCTCAGTAACTGTCAAAGGGTCTCTCCCAAAGAACTGCTACCTGTTCACCTGGTCCTCTCAGGCCTTGTTGGTATGGGTGGTCACACTAAGAGAGGTGAGGAGGATTTTCACTAGGAATCAGGCATTCTTAATGGCCTGTCACTCTGAAATGGTCTCTCCCTGGAGTTTCAGCAGGCCCCCGACCTCCAGATTTTTAAGAAGCTCATAAAACCCAAATTGTTTAAAGAAACCTGTAAGGCATTTTAACATTTAGGTAGTGATTTGACTCATGGCATAGAGGATAGTCACCATCATTTAGTCATTAGTTGTGTTTTTGTCATTTGTTTGTTTTCGGAAGGTGGGGTTGGGTAGTGAGGAAATAATTTCTGTTTGTACAACTGCCTAGAGTAGTGGATTTTCATTAAGTGGGGCAATATAAAAATGCCATACATACATACATACATACATACATACATACATACATACATACATACATACATACATACATACATACATACATACATACATACATACATACATACATACATACATACATACATACATACATACATACATACATACATACATATGCTTGATAGACATCTCAACAGATTAAATATTAATCAAGGGTTCTCAAGCCGCTACAAAATGTAAAATACTACAGTAATTATGTTATTATCTGCTATTGTTTTCAATAGCCTAGTTTCCCTCCCAACTAACCACAGCCACCTTTGCAAGCTTCAAAGACAAAGTCAGGGATTCGTAAGTCATTACCATATCAAGTATGTTGTTTCTGCTGTTATTATCTACAGCCCAGGATTCCTTTACCCACTATTCTTGCTTTTTACTGAACTAGGCTTCAAAGGAAAAAGACTAAACATCAAATAAGGATCCTAAGTCATTACCAGATATGAAATGTCACATTGAATCACACAATTTGCAACTTGTGTCTACTATCAAATACTGTAATTGTCTCTTTATCTTGGGGCCATGTATAAAATTTTGTGATGTACTCTCACTCTTGAGGAAGTGGACTTTTTATTTTAGGTATCCTTTTTATTTTATTTTATTTATTTTATTCTATTTATTTTATTTATATCCCGCCTATCTGGTCAAGCGAGGACCACTCTAGGCGGTTTTTGTCTTCTTTATTATTTTTGGCCTTTTATTTTGCTTCTGATTTGTTTGGTTTTTGTCTGCTATGCTTGCACAAACTAACATGGCTACCACTTTGAAAACTGCATCCATGTCAACAGATACTGAAATGCAGTTTGTCCTTGATTCACAGAAAAGGAGACAATCTTTCAGTTCATACTGTGAGTCATGTCTGCAATGCTGAGAAACATGAGGAATAAAGTTATTCAATGCATAAATAATAATGCCGCAGCAGTGTCTTCTTATTTCTTGGACAAAGACAACAAAACAGAATAATACTGAGTTGTATTCATCAATGGTTTGGGTTTTTAAAGCAAAGAAAGTCAAATCTGAAAAGTTTACTTATAATTTATACTCAAATTGTAGGGAAATAGTTTTAGGTGTTTTGTAATATCAACAGGACAGCATGTCTGGTGTAGAGGACAGAGTGTTGGAACATGATTCAGAATATCTGGGTTCAAATTCATTCTCAGCCATGGAAACTTACTCAATAGTGACAAAGTTAAAACCACTTCGTAACTATCTTACTTATCTGAAAACCCTACTAGGGTTGCTGAAAGGCAGATGAAACTTGACAGCACATGAAATTGATTGTTAACATTGGTGGCTTCTTCATCTAAGCAAGCTCTGTTATGTGGGAGTTCATGTAACTGTCCCTAGTTTGTGGTTTGAATTAAATTGTATGGTTACCTTATAAAGGAACATACACACACACACACACACACGGAACGGATTAACCTCGCTATGCGGGGCACCACTGTATATACCTGTCCACAACTGCAAGGTATCCGGTATACTCCTGCAGTGGTGAGAGGGTACCTTTTGTCCTTTGCTGACTGTAACATTTGTTGTATTTTTGTGGTGGGTCTGAATACAGTTTGTAGGTTGTGTTTTTTCAAAAGTTTCCCCATGCGGTCCGTGACCTCTTTGATGTATGGCAGAAATACTTTATTTGTTGGTGGCTGTTTTTCCTCTTCAGTTTGGTGTTGTTTTCTTAGTTTAATGGCTCTTTTGATTTCATTTTTGGAATGGCTGAGTTCAGTGCTGAGAAACTGAACTTCACAGTTCTGATTTGCATGGTCTACCAGAGTTTTGATTATGGTCCCCAGAGTAGTTCACCCCTTTTTCTCACCACTGCATATACAGTCTCAATAGCTCACTCTGAGACATAAGCAGTAGAAAGAATAAAAGGTTTCATTTACTTGCCTTGAACTGATAACAGCAAGCTAAAAACATGATTGCTTTGAACGACAACCCTCAACAGACTACTGGCTGCTTCCAACAGACAAAAGAAGGGGGAAGGATACTCTGAGCAGACAGGTGGGGCTCTCTTTGAATTCAGAGGCAGGGATGGAACACTTAGTTAATGCTGGACAGATCAGCAGTCACCCCAGCTCAGAAGGGTTCCTCCCAGCCACATCTAGTAGAGGCAGTATGTGAGGCTGCAATAACTCCAACAAGGCTTCCTCTCTGATACATCACAAGGACCTGTCTCTGGTCCCAGGTTTTGATTTCAAAGTCTCAGTGAACAGGAGATTGCTGACCTGATAACCTTAACCCAGATGCTAAACTGATCATGTTCTGTGCTTTGAGATCTAATTTGACTCTACCAAGGGCAGCTTATGACCAGGTCATGAGCATGTGAAATTCATGAGCTACTCCTGGCCTCTGTACTTGCTACTCCTGCTTATTCTTACCTTCTTTTCTGTGTCAGTTGTTCAACTTGCCCCTCTCCCATGTTCCCATACTTTATTTTTTTCACATAATATTTCCTGATGTACCACAGGGTATGCAATTCTCCTAATCTCAAGGCCAGTATATCTCTGATCTTTGCTTCCCTTGAGCTGCTTCCCCTAAACTTTCATGACCCCACTTATGCTAACTTAACTTTTGGCCTAGAGATCAATGGTTCCCAAACATTTTCAGACCACTGGCTGTGGCTCCCCATGCTCAGAGGGGAGTGTTTGTGTGTTTGCAAATAACTAACTTGGGTGAGATGTTTGTGAAAGTTCTGAGTTAAGTAATATCTTGGATCACTAAAAGTTTACAAATATGGCACACATTTGAGTTCTACAGACCTCTTCATCAGGTTAAAATGTCTTAAGAAGCTGGTATAGCTCAGCCCTGAATCATGAAGTCCCTGGTGTGAATCTTTGCTAAGTTGTCAGAAAAGGCAGATATATAGTCCATGTGCCTGTTAAATCTGCTGTCCGTGTGCTAGTTGTAGAAATCCCTTTGTTCTGGATGACATCAGAGATTTTCCAGTACGAGTATCAGAACTGGCTTGCTAGTTAAGTTCTCATGACAGAAGAGCCAAAAAAAGGGGGTAGAGCAAGGGTAACTTTTATGATAAAATAGGAGAATCATCTAATGCTTTAGAAACAACACTTTAAAATAACATTAATACATTGGTTGAAATCTTATTGTGCAGTTATGCAAACAGCATAACTTTCTGTTGCAGACCATATTGCATCACTCAGTATAAAACAGATAATGTCTATGGAGATTTCTTAACTTATGGCAATTCACAGCCAAAATTACACCATTTACAGAACTATGCAAGAGGATTTCCACCACCATATTAAAACACATGTGTTAAAATCATTGCTTACATTATATTTATGTCTACACTTTATCTTGATTTTATGAACTGGGCTGTAGTTTCTTAAGCAATAATAAAGTTTGTTAGGCTTTAATCCTGTGCATCAGTATCTAGAGAGGAATAAGCATGCACATATTTTAGAGACAATTCTTTCTGATTTCTTTTTTGGAAGTCTGTTTTAACACATTATAACTGTAAATCGTTTTTAAAAAATCTTATATCTGACAAATCTTTGAATTAGAATTGCTCTGATAAGTTACAACATTTTTGTGAAGATGTATTCGTGAACAACCTTCAGAACACAGCCAAAGAGCCTGAAAAAAACCACAACAACCATTTTTGTGAAGAGTTCAATTAGATGATTCACTTTGCTGTTGCTGTTGTTGTTGTTATGTGCCATCAAGTTGCTTGCAACTTATGGCACCCCTATGAATGAACAACCCCCAAAATGTCCTGTACACAGCTGCTCTGCTTGGCTGTTGTAAACTTAAGCCTTTGGCTTACTTTGGCAAGTCTGTCCATCTGTTATCTGATCTTCCTCTTTTCCTGCTGCCTCCCACCTTTCTGGAAGTCCGTTTTAAGAGGATGCACATAAAGTTCTTTAAATATCATTTATTTCTATTAACAATATATCCAAACAAATGTCACATATTGTGAAGTCGTGGCTATGGCATATAAAACTATAGCCATGTCTTTGCTTGCTTCTTAATCAGAAGGAGCAGTATGCATGGGGATTATGCCATCTCTGGCCTAGTGCTGAACATTCCTGAGTAATAAGACACAGTGTTCTCAGGCTGCCATGTGTTCATTATTTACTGTACTGTATTTCTTAACACCTAATGGATAAAGCACAATACTTCCTTATCACCTGACTGAAGTTCAATTTATCCAGACCTTCCTCACTCTTGGCTGCCTCAGGATGTGTTCCATTCATTTGCCACCAGTCCTCGTGGAATCCACAAAAGAGTATGGATTTTTTGAATGTGCCATTCCTTTTTCAGTCAAGAGTTGTTCAGAATGGTATTATTAGACTGCATTCAGGTGGACAACATGGTTAGAGGAAGTTGTTATTGATTCTGCAGCTCAAAGGATATTCATGCTTTTGGTTACTGACTCCCTGCTGATGCATTACCCTTTGCCCTTTCATATGTTCGAAAAACCAAACCCTCAACAATTTGCTTTATTTCTGTGCTATGTACATAGATATTGGTTTTCTGTGGCTTTAGATTCATAAGAACATTATGTCAGGCCTGCCACCCTCCCCCCATCCCACTTTGAATGTGCGGTACTATTGATCTTTATTGTGGAAATGTAAGATAAGTTTACTGTAGCTGTTTACATCTTCCACAATGTAATTTGGAGACCAGTATATAAAAAGTAATTGAGTCACCATTAGGTAGTGATGTGCAATGCTAGATATAGTATGCTTTATACTATACTTCCTTAATGTTTTCATTTATTTTTATCACATATTATCTAAGTCAAAATCCCTTGAAATATTAATGTAATACAAATGTAAGAAATGTTTGGAGTGTAGGTTAGCTTGCTTTTGGATGCACACCTTAAACTGGTGAGTTCTTAGTGTTGTCAGGGCCGTGGAGAGTAATGCTATCCTTCCAGGGTCACTTAAGACCAAATGATCAAAGCTGAGTTGCATCCAGCCTCTTCAGGAGTTCATGGTTGCATCAGCAGAAAATAATTTGACTGATGATGCAGGTGGAAAAACTCATGAACGGCAGATACTAGGCAGCACCAGGAACTGGACGGGGGAGTGTGCCCCTGTAGGTTCTGCTGTATCTCTCAGAAACTTTTGATACCATCAACCATGGTCTCTGGGATAGGACTTGGAGGCACTGTTTTATGGTGCTTCCTGTCCTTCCTAAAGGGCAGAACTCAGAAGGTGGGGGAGGTTGTCCAGAATTTTGGGAGTCAGTGTCAGCAGTATGTGAATGACACAAAACTTTATCTCTCCTTTCTATCAAAATCGAAGGAAGCTGTTTCAGTTCTAGATCAGTGTCTGGTGTCAGTAGAAGATTGGTGAGGGCAAATAAACTGAAATGTAATCTAGAAAAGACAGAAGTGTTCCTGGTCAGATCAAGGAATAGAGTTTGAGCCTCTGCTAGATGAAGTTACACTCCCTCTGAAAACAAAGGTGCACAGCTTGGGGACGCTCCAGGTTTTGTCTCTGAGTCTGGATGCCTAGGTCTCCACAGTGGCCTCTGCACAGTTGAAATTAGTGTACCAGTTGCATCTATTCCTGGAGAGGTCTGATCTGGCCATGGTGACACATGGCTTGTCACATCCTGGTCAGGTTACTGTAATGTGCTCTACATGGGACTGCCTTTGGAAAGTGTTCAGAAACTTTAGCAGGTCCAACCTGCTGCAGCCAGATTGCTAACTGGGACTGGTTACAAGGATCACATTATCCTCCTCATTTTCACTATCCTTCCTTAAGCAGGTAAAGACCTTTCTCTTCAGGCAGGCTTTTCCTTAGTGATTGGCTAAGAGAGATGTTAAAATGAGACAGTTTTCATATTTATTGGTTTTAAATCTGCCTTTGCAATACTTTTACATAGTATTTTTCATTATAATGCTTATTTCGTTTTTTTTACTATTTCAATAATTAACTAATTTTATATTTTGATATAGAGTTTTTAATGATGTAAGCCACCATGGGGTTTTTTTTAGATGATAAGCTGAAAGTATTTAAAATAAATGTTTAAAATATATAAATAGAAGATGACAATGATAAAGAACTTCTAGACATTTCATATGTCTAAAACCCTATGATGAGAGAACCCAAAACATAACAGAAGATAGTACTAGAAGGTGAGACTCCAGTTCAGAAGGCAATTGGCTGGCTTCTAGGGAAGAATAAGAACAAATGGTACTGTTGCTAACAAAGCAATTGGATTAGAGCTGAAAGGATATCTAGTAGCTGATGTGCACAGAACCACAACAGAAAATGTATTGGGCATGTTGCATATAACTGAGTACACAGAATCTATAAAGTACAAATCAAGGGAACTTGAAATCATAAAACAAGAAACAGAACTTTTGAACACTGCAATACCTGGCATGAATGAACTAGAATGGGTTGGAATAGGATATTTTGAATTAGATAATTACAGAGTGTTTTACTCTGGAAATGTCAAACTTAGAATAAAGTCATAATGTGGCATTAATAATGAGGTGAATATTTACACGTTTTTATTCGTCCTTCGTATTAACCCCCCCAAAAACACAAAACTACCATTCTGCAGAAAGGCAGCCACCACCCCACACAGCCACCCAATACCACAGCCTACCCCACTCCTTCCTTTCCCTACTTTAGGCCCCATGCCACCCCACTCCCACCAACACCCTCTTACCTTAATTGTTGCTGCCGAGGTTTTCTGGCCTCGGAGCCATGCATGTAAAAATGGAGACTGGCTACCCTAGTTGTAAGCCGCCTACAGTGGTCATGATTGACCAGATAGGTGGGATATTAAATAAATAAATAAATAAATAAATAAATAAATAAATAAATAAATAAATAAATAAATAAATAAATAAATAAATACCCTTTGCAAAGATGGCAGGCTGCCCTTTGCAAAAATGACAGTTGCAGTTTCCCTACCCTAAATGAAGCCACAGCCATCATCTTTGCAAAGGGCAGTCAGTCTCCATTTTTACACCTGTGACTCCAAGGCCGGAAGACCTCGGCCGCAGTGATTAAGGTAAGAGGGTGTTGGTGGGCATGGTGTGGGGTGACGTGGGGCCTAAGGTAGGGAAAATAAGGGGTGGGGGCAGGCTGTTGTGGTGGCTGGCTTTGTGTGTGTGTGTGGCTGCCTATTGGCTTCTGATGAGTTGATCAGCGGCTGGTAGGCAGAATGGGCTTCTGTGCTGTGTGGTAGACTCTCCTGGGGGACCCAATTTGTGAGTGAATAACTCAGATGTCCAATATCTAATCTTCACCAAAGTTGGCAGGTGTGTTGGGGAAATACATAGGAAGGTCTGTTGTGATTCTGGAGTCTCTGAGTAGCTGGGAAGAGCTTTCCTGGGGGTCTTCTTAGTGACTATATAATTTGGGGGTCCATGATCCAATGTTCACCAAACTTTCAGGAGTTTTAGAACGGCATCTGAGGAAATTTCCCTACAACTTTGGTGTCTCTAGATCATTGGGGACAGTGTTATAGCCATTTAAAGTGCAGACAGATCGACAGATCAATTTGTTGATGAATATTTGTATATTCGTATTCGTTGATACGTTAGCCTTGACGAATAATGGATCAAAATGAATTGCCATTTTTTTATTTGTCCCCATTTCTAGTCATCACAGGTTAGAAATGATGGAACAACAACAATAAACAACAGCTCTGACAGAATAAGCTGAAGATACATTTAAGTTTAAATATGATAAATCTTTATGGAAGTGTGCATGCAGAAAGACAGCAACAGCTGCTCAGAGTAGATCCTTGCTCTAGATGGGCAGGATAGAAATCTAATAAATAAATAGATAAATATTAAATAAATAATTATGCTTCTCTTCTACATACTCTTAGTTGGGAGTGAGAGCCAGTGTGATGCATAAAATAGTATTGTGAATCAGGAGACCTAGGTTCAGTTCCTCACTCAGCATGGAAACTCGGGGTGGGGGGGACTCAATGGTAAATGATTCCTTGAACATCTAACATAGATTAAAACCCCATTAGGGTAGCCACAACCTATAAGGGCTTCGATGGCAATTAACAACCATAATTAGTTGGAAATGTGCTCCTGAACTGAAATGACTTGTTTATGTTTAGGTTTTGGTATGTGTGGAAGTGCAGTGGTATCCTCTGGAGGGAATACAGATTGGAGCCAACCCTCTAGGAAACAATCTAGGCATAACCTGGAAAAGTAGGGTGCATGTCAACCATGTCTTTATCTGTACTGCATGTTAATGTTCAACATTGTGAGTTTGCACTTGCAGGCCCCAATTTTTTTTTCTAATCACAGGCTATTTGGGGTATATTTGCTGATGTGGTAAGTGGTTAAAAAAGAGGACAAAAATAAGTTCTAGTCCGTCAGTAATTGGCTCAATCCTGCTTCTGCCTCTATGCATACATAATAAACCAGATCTTTAATACTCAGGTTTGATGTGTACTGCAGTTATTTTTGAGAGGATCTGACCACTGTTCTTTCTTTGTTAGACAGGGCTATGAAGAGCTGGAAAGGCAGCTAAAAGAAGTCTTTAAAGAGAGAAGCAGCATTCTTCGCCAGCTTTCAAAGACATCCAAAGAGCTTGAAGGAATTAAAGTTAACCTCCAGGTCAGAGTTATCTTCTTTCTTTGTTTTTAGTTAGTTAGTTAGTTAGTTAGTTAGTTAGTTAGTTAGTTAGTTAGTTAGTTAGTTAGTTAGTTAGGTAGTTAGTTAGTTAGTTAGTTAGTTAGGTAGTTAGTTAGTTAGTTAGTTAGTTAGTTAGTTAGTTAGTTTATATCCCACTCCCATTAGTGTCATGGCACTACCCTGGGCTGGTTATAATACATGTAACAGAAAATAAAAATAGAAATAGAAACATATTAGTCTAGAGTGACCACTGCTTCATCACCAAAAAGGAAGAATTAATTTGCATGTTCAACAAAAATAATGGCACAAAGAGATACATACCCAGTGCTGACTATATCCAACTTAAATTTTTGAGTAGAGATGACAACAAATCACCGGACCAGCAGTTTGTGATAGTTTGTTTGTGGGCTCAACCAGTGTTTGGTGCTTCCCAGCCACTCCCTCTCTGGCGGGCACCCACTCAGGGCCCACTCTGATTTTCTCTATTACTGAGTGAAGAAAATATGCTAGGAATACTGATTAATTTATATATATTTTTTATTTATTTATTTGATTTATACTCCGCCCATCTGGACCTGTCATAGCTGTGCTGGCAATGCTAACTGTAGGATGTCCTGTTTGGAAAAAAAAAAACCCATACATTTTGGATGGTATAAATATATCTTGCTTGTAGCCATTGTCAAAACTCACTGACCAGGAGTGGATAACTTTTCTCTCTGCTGGTTTTTGTGTCTTCTCGCAAATGTTTGCCTATAGCTAAATAAATATGGATCTGCTTTAAGTCTCTAACCTAACATACAGAGTACAGTGGTGCCTTGACTTACAAACTTCATCCATATTGGAATGGTGTTTGTAAGTCAAAAACATTCCTAAGTCAAAGCAGCATTTCCCATAGGAATGCATTGAAAACCGATTAATCTGTTCCGGCTGTTTTTTGTTCTTATGTCATAAGTAAAAGCTTTTGTTCCCATAGGAACTAATGCAAAGCTGGTTAATCTGTCCTCTACCATTAGGGAGATGCAATTTAGACCCCAGCAGCCATCAGAAGAAACCTTTGGAAAAACATTTCTGATTTTAAAAGCAAAAGACTAAAATGCATTTTAGACCCCCAACAGCCAAAGAAACCTTTGCAAAACCATTTCTGATTTTAAAAGCAAAAGACTAAAATGCATTTTAGACCCCAGCAAAGAGAACAAAGCAAAAAAGCAAAGGAAGCATGCATGAACCATTGCAAAAGCACAAAAAACAAACAGAGCAGATTAGAAATGCAAAGGGAACAAAGCAAAAAAACAAGAGAAGCATACATGAACCATTGCAAAAACAAATGGAGCAGACCAGAAATACAAAGAGAACAAAGCAAAAAGCATGCAGGACACAGCGAAAATGGGGGGGGGGACCGAAAAAGCAACCAAATCCCCCAAGACCCATTGGAAATGGGAGGGAAACAAACAAACAAAAACAAATTCCCCAAGACCCATCAGAAATAGGAAAAAACACTCCAAAAAGGAAGCAACCCCCCCATCGGAAATGGGGGTAGAAACATAAACAAGCCCCCAAGACCCATCATAGCACAGAAACATAACCCCCCAGCCAAAAATCACACTTCAAAAATACCCAGAACAGTTTTTTAAAAGTATAAAGCAGCACCTTACCTTACCAGGCAGCCTCCTCAGATCGCAAACTCTCTAACTGCTGGGGTGAAAGAGCTACAAAGAAGCAGCCTTGTCACCACCTACAGTTAGAAATTTGAATCTCCTGCCCTTTTCCCCTGCCTTTTTTCTGTTTGTAAGTCAAAGCTCCATTCACAAGTCAAAGCAAAATGTTGTGAACAGAGCTGTTCGTAACTAAAATGTTCGTAGGCCAAGGCGTTCATAAGTCAAGGCATCACTGTACTAGTTTTTCTTCTGAATGAAGGAGGACCGTTCTCCTTAAAGGAGGATGCATGGCCATCCAATATTAGTCTCATGCAGATGTTCAGCCACTTCAAGTGAGGGCTAAATGGGGGCAGGATGTGTAGGCAAAGACACAGGGTTCATCTCAACGAACCTATCCCTGCTGCTACGTACTTGCATGCCAAAGACATTCAGACATTGCAGAAATGTATCATGCAATAATGTGGCTTCTCAGTAGCAGCATCACCAGAACACGTATGACAACATTACGAGCTGGTCCTGAGCTTTCAGAGACAGGTGAAATTTACCAGATGCTCTCAATCCTAATGAGAATTTCTCCTTAGTGCAAATTCTTTGGACAACACACCTGCACATTGATCACATTTCTGTACTTCTGGACCTGTAGAAAGGAAAGGAAGACTATTTTCCATGTGTGTTTCTGATGCTTCCGTATCTCAAAATAAGTGTTGTGAAGGCCCTGAAGCAGATGAACAAAGCTACTTGTCTCTTCCCTCTCTCCTCACTCCTGAAATGTGATATTAGCAGAAACCTTGATATAAAAAGGGTTCTGGATAATACTTTTACTGCTGAAAGATATTAAAGAGCTCCTTGGTAACACATTGTCTCTTCCTTTTTGTTATCAGTCTTTGAAAAATGATGAGGCCTCTGCGAAAAGCGATGTACAGAAACTCTTGGAATTAGGCCAAAAACAAAGGTACACTTCGGTATTTATCTTTCATAATTTTGGCTCCCCCCCCCCAATGTTGAAAGCAGGTATGAATTCCCAACCTTCTTTCCTAGCAAGGACAGAGAACACTCTTGGTACAGAGGAACCAGAGAGGCAGCCACCTGATTTGAAACATAAGCTTTGTGTTTGCAAAAAGCAAGATACCACAGGTAGAAAGATCAGCAGTGAGAGAACTGACCTACAACCTTCCTTCTTCATGGACTAGTTTTCTGCATTCAGGGACTCCATGAGAGCACAGCAGGCTCCCTGTTGCTAATCTTCAGCCACAATGCCTGGAAATCAGTCAGGCATGACAAGAAGGACATACTGTAGAGTTGTTTCAAGGGACCTTGCTCTGCCCTGCATGTCACCAATCATATCAGATATGGATGCCCAGATGGTGTTTTCATCGAGACACTACAGTCATATTCAGGCATTGGCCTGATCACATGTAAGACAAAACTTTAGGGGAGGCAGATGATACTATGCCTATAAACCCTATCACCAAATGTCAGTGAGCATCGAGAAGCAAGTTACATCTTTCCTCCTTCTCTCAAAAATGTCAGTGCAGAAATCACTGGTCAGGGGAAACCTGTACATGTTTGGTCAGAAGAGGCCTCAGTCCATTACTTGTCAGCCTCTATTTATAAAGTTAAAACTTGTCGGACCTCTGTTGCAATCTGGAAATATTGCTGGGTCTAAAAATAACCTTTGGGTTATTCCTGGACAAGTCCTTTCCTGTCTAAAAGCATTGCTGTCTTCAGTTAATAAAGTAGCTTACATATCTATGGGCTTATTCATTTTGTTTCATTCTGTTGTGTTCCACTATGTTTTGTTTTGTTTTAATTTGATTCTGAGGCTTTTCAAGTTGCTGTCTGTCATGACGCATGGTAGGAAGGACAACTGGTAGGCAGAAATGAGATTTATTGTATTTATTTATTTATTTATTGAGTGAATTTATACCCCACTCCTATGCCTGTAAGTTTTCAGAGTAGCAGCATTGCCAGAATTCACATGACAATGTTATGATCCAGGTTTGAGCTCTCAGAAACAGGTGAAATTTTCTGGATGCTCTCGATTACCAAATGATTTCAAATCCCTCTCAGGAGAGCTTTCCTATCACTGCTATAAACCTACAACGTTTGCCTTTTTCAGAGCAAAGTGTCACTTCTGAACTGTCATAATGATCCATCTGAAGTGTAGGAAGATTGTTTCCCAGGAAACAAATCCAGAGCATTGTTTCATTGCTTCTCTGGCTTCCCAAGACAGACAGTGAGATATACAGAATGAGGTTTTTTTCCCCAACAAAAAGTGGGGTGGGTGAGTTGTTTCTTTCTCTTCTTGATCCCTTTTTCTGACACTCTCCACAAATACTATGGAAACCACCTCCATCAGTTGCATAACAATTAATAATGTCAAACCCTTCAGGTTTGGGGCATTCTGAAGCTAGGCATAAATTCCGATGAGTGAAATGCCAGGGCATAAAAAACTGGCCTGCAATTAATGCAAGGAATTCTGTTACAACTCTCAAAGAATGTAAATTAAACAATGCCTCAAGATACTTCTGGTGAGATATGCAACATCACCATCTTGAAACAGTCGGTGTCTTATATACCCTGTGATAAATCTTCCAAAATGCAGAAGACAAAGGAATGCCCAATTTACCTTTCAAAGGGTTATATATTATTTAGCTGTCAGGAACTGCTGCACTTATCCTCGCTGACAGTGTACATGGCTGTTCTTATGTTTAATGCATGGTTGTTCCAATCAAAATGTGTGTCCCAGACAGGGACTTGTTGTTCTTTGGTTGCACACCTGCATTAAAATAATGAGTGGTGCATTGAATCTGACCTGTAGGTGCCATTGGCCAATAAAACCCCAGCACTTAGATGGGGGTTTCCAATAGAGATGTAAATTTTGCTGTCCTCTGAAGATGCCGGCCACAGAGACTGGTGAAACGTTAGGAAGAACCACTTCCAGAACATGGCCAAGAAGCCCGAAAAACCCACAACAACCAGAGATGTAAATTCTTGCTTGTCTTCCTCCTGAGTACAGTGGACCCTCGACTTACAGACGGCTGGACTTACAGACTTTTCGAGTTACAGACTTCTCTGGCTGCAAAATTTAGATTCGACTTGCAGCCGGAGAATCGACTTACAGACCAGAAAAAAAACAAAATGGAACAAAAATAGAATAAAAACCGCCGGTTATGGGATTAATCGGTTTTCAATGCATTGTAGGTCAATGGAGATTCGACCTACAGACTTTTCGACTTGCAGCCACCGTTCCAATATGGATTAATTCTGTAAGTAGAGGGTCCACTGTATGAGAATGAGAACGCCTGTGTGAGATGGTGAGATGTTTTGTCTCAATATTGACTAAACATCTTGCACTTGCACCAAGGATTTTATGCAAATCAGACAATTGCTCAAATGGGTTGCTTCTTATTGTTTTGTTCAATCAGGTGTCCGTTTTGTGCTTTTTGTGTGTGCGTGCTTAGCTTCACAAGGGGAAATGACACTAATTTTAGTTTTAGCCGATTGTGGACACCTCAGTCAAAACACCCATTTAGTTCCTTTTCTTGCTCTCATGCTGGAAGAAAATAACATGAGGAGGTCACTGGTTTCTCAATAGGTAGCCTCCGTGTGTCTCCAGCCTGTCTCACTTAGAATTGATTTGTGAAAATTAATTACGTATCTTAATTTCCACATGTATTCAACTCATATTTTCTTGACCAGTCTTCCATCCACAGTCAGCAAGGTGGTGAACAGAACCAAGTACTGGGGAAGAAAAAAGAGGGGTAGGTGGGTGATCTTCTTTTCTGACACTTTCCTCAACTATTATGGAAACCACCTCCATCAGTTGCATAACAATTAATAATGTCAAACTCCTCAGATTCTGAAGCTAGGGAAGCATAAATTCTGATGAGTGAAATGCCAGGGCATAAAAAACTGGCCTGCAATTAATGCAAGGGATTCTGTTACAGCTCTCAAAGAATATAAATCAAACAATGCTTCAAGACACGTCTTGTGAGATATGCAATGTCACCATCTTGAAATAGTTAGGCAATCACTTTCTTACTTGGTGAAAAGTTGATTATTTCCTCCAGTACATATATACAAGGTGGGAATTTATTTTATATAATCTTTTCTTTTCCTCATCTTCAAGGACCAGTCAAGAAAATACCAGCAGCTGAAGACTGAACTGCTGACAGTTTATTGATTGGCCCCTGAAGATGATGGAAGAGAAGTTTGTTTGTTTTTTTAAAATATGATACAGCATGTCAGTGATGGTCTATTACACGGTCTTAAATACAAACAAACAGACAGAGAGACAAACAAACAAACAAACCACTTCCCACGCTCCTCTACCAAGGAGCAGAGGAAGTGCTCAATTTGTTGATACCCTGAAATGGCTCTCTTCTGAAGCCAGTTCATGATGTTGGCAAATTCAAACTGGAAGGCTTTGCATTGGATGGATAGGAATCCCACCCACACCAAAAAGGGAGAAGCTGCTGCCAGGAGGTCACAAAGGACCGCTTTGGGGGTGCACTGGCTCACCCCAACAATGCCATAGTCTGATCACCATTTTTAAGAGTGAACCAACCCATTCCTGCAGTGGGCTAAACACCCATGCAGTTAGCTTCCATGTTCTCCCATCTCACCCTGAAGAGCTTCCTCTGTGGAACCTGCTACATCCAAGCCCTAACACAGCTGTCAAAGAGTATGCACTGCCGTATAAAAGAACATCATAATCTGCCTAAGAATTGGCTCAGGACTAAAGAAACCAAGAGGGACACCTTCTGTTCAAAATGATTACATTTAGCTCCCAGTTTCTTTAGTGCCTGAAGAGAAATTTGAAAGACTGATCTCCCTAGGAGTTTGATAAAATCTTTATATCTAAGAAACTGTTCTAACAAACAGCTTCTAACTGGAGGGGGAAAGATCTCAGTTTATAATTTGCCTTTGAAATGATGGAGTTCATGAATTTGCAGTTTTAGCAGTTTCTCTTCCCCCATCACTCCACTTTAAGAAGAAATGCACACTTTTCCCATTCACAACAGTGTAGTTTTGGTTGAGTGTATCTTTGACTATGTTTACATATTATTTGCTTGTGGGTTTTGCAGCATTTTTATTCCCAGAAGGAACTGCAGGAGTTATACAATTGGCAATATTTGACACGGCAGGCTATTCAACAACGGATACAAAAAGGGAGACCGTTTCCCTGTTATGACTTCTTCTTTGCGAACTTTGCTGAGGCACACTGGGCCTTTGTGGCTTTATTCATATGTCGCTTCAACAAAGCACAAACCAGTGGCTATTCTATGTAATTAAAAGTGCCTTATCATGAAAGGAGAGTAAGCAAAGGCTTTCTTTCCTGCTGGACAACAAAGACGAAGTGTGTGTTTTGTTTTGTTTTTTCAATAAACTAGGGAAGAAATGAAATCGCTCCAGGAGGCCTTTCAGAAACAGCTTAATGAGGCAGCTGAGAAGGCAGAAAAACAGCAGGCCACAGTGAGTGATTCTATTCTTTATTACTATTTTCTTCTACCTTTCTATATTCAATTCTTTTTAAACAGCTGGAATATATTTGTCTGAAGATGGTTGTTGGTAAGTAAGACATCTAGAACATTGTATGTATTTGTGGAAATCTTTTTTGAAGCAACGAATTTTTCCGGGTTCATTCCATAAGTAGATGATCAAGTGAAGGGTATCTTCTGATTAGTCAACGGTGATCCAGGCCCAAATCAATCCTAATATGAATAGAGTACTGTATGGAAACAATAGTAAGGTTTGGTTCAGATCCCAGATTTGTAATTTGGAAAATAGACAGGTTCAGACTGGCTCCCATTCAATTTACTAGCAAGTCAATATCAATTTAGGGAGTTTTGTGTTCTGTCTACAAAATTATAAAGAGTTACAAGGTTTTTAATGACACTTTCAATTGTTTTGATGTAAGTGCTGGATAGCTCAGTGGTCTGAGTATCTGACTGTGGAGCCAGAGGTTAGACATTTGATTCCCCACTGTGCCTCCTTGACAGGGCTGGACATGATGATCCACAGGATTACTGCCCCCCCTCCAATCTCTGCAGTTCTAAGATTATTTTATTTTATTTTAAAAGAAAATTGCCAATCCCTTCTTTAATGTTTCATCCAGTGAATATTTGGAGAGTGTTTTGCACAAGAGCAGATTTTACAGTTAAGGGCTTTCAGACTCTGGGGGACAGAATACATTTTTGCTTCCTGTTTTCTGTGGAGAATAATTCAGAAAAGATCATGTGGCAGTGATTTTAAACCAGTGCTGGAAATATAATTGATGTGATATAGACATACTCGAAGTAGTATGCATGATTTTTATAACAATGACTATGAATTCATTTCTCTCAGACCTCTGCATGTGTGAGGTACCCATGTCCTATCAGTCTCCCTGTTATGGATTAAAAATCCATTCCTTCTGGAACACTAGCAATAACCTTGGACATTTGCCGTTTCTCCTTATTCTCTTGTGCTACCTATCCACCCATGAGCATCTCCTTCATAAAAAATGTGGCCTCTGTTTCTATTGTGATAGGACTCTGGACTTCTTTTAAAAGACTGATTTGTGGCACATGAGTTGCAAAAGATTGACTAGAGATGTGAAGAACATGTCTTAAGTTCCTTGTTCCTGCTCTTGTGGTGTTTCAGAACAATGAGATATGTTGGGAAACATTTTAAAAACACAATGAGATTCCTTGCCTCCTATGTGAGAGTGAGATAAGGAGTTATTTGTCTCTTTTCAAGTGTATGTTTGTATGTGTCAGGGTCTCGGCAATGTGATCAAAATACCTCTGTGCAAAACTGGTGTTCTTTGAGAAGCAACGCACAGACAGATTAATTGATGGCTTGAAAATATGCTTCTAATTCATAAAACTTAAGGAGGTGTGCACGCGCAGGAGTAGTGCCAATGGCCAATTGAACTGCGCAGTGTTTTTGCTTTCCGGGCCCCGGGGAGATAGCAAGCAACCCGGGCCACGTGACCTTTTTGGCGGGAAAACGGCACTACTTAAGGTAGTGCCGGTTTACAATCTGATCCTCTTTCGATTCTGGCAGCAAGGAAGAGAGATCAGATCTATCCGGCTGGGCGTTTTGCAGGCTGGTTTGAGGGGGTGGTAGCCTCGTGCTCCCTCCCTGTTTCATAATTTTGGGGCTGAGTGGCATGAGTGGGGAAGATTGTTTAATTAATTTGACTGCTTTGGGGAAGCATTTGGAAGACAAGGCGGGCAAGCAGGGCAGCGCGTCGGGCGCATCCGCCCCACCGCGCGCCTAGAGTCATCAGCTGAGCCTCCCCTCCTCTTAACACTGGGGATCAGCCTTCGGGAGCTGGGGGGATCATTTTTGCCTGGGCTTCCCCTCCTGTCGGGATTAGTTGGGGGAGGAGGATCGAGCAAAGCTTCCTCCCTGCCTTCTGGGGCTGTTTTACTTAAGCGCTGGGTTTATAACAACAGGGATAGCACTTGGTTAGCAGGCACAGCATCGTGGGACGAGGAAAACGTCACTCTGGCTGGCGTTTCTACACACACACACCCATTGTAGCTGGTTTACTTACTGTGTTTCGGTGGGGAATCATGGCTGCTAGGGCAGCCGATCAGAAAGGGTGTGTGATTTCATCAGTGGACGCCATTTGGTTTGTTAGTGTGGGACCGCATGGCTTAGTTCTGTCCTCCACTTTGAGTGCTAGTTTCACTATTGAAAATTGGTTTTAGGAGGCATTAGCTGAGGGAGAGCTGGTAGGGAAGGGAAGCGCCCCGCCGTGCGCGCGCGCGAGGGCCAGCCATTCAGCCTGCTGTTTTTCCCCTTCCCTCCACAGCTGACTAAGTTCTTGGCTGCTAAAAGAAAAAGGAGGTCTGTCGGGTGCCTCTCTGCTTGGGAAATTTTGTGCTTTTAACAGATCATCTTGGGTGCTTGTAGGTAAAATCTCCCTATTCTAGTGCAGTTGAGCTGGTGGATTTTTTTTTTTTTTTACATCAAGCGGAGCTATTTTGTTTACCAGTATGCCTGCCTGCTAGTTCCCATTCATCGTTTTTGATACTAGAATTTACCTTAGGTAAGGGGAGCTGAAATTCATTAGGTACAAATAGCTTGCTGTCTAGGCGTTTCTTTAGGGGATTTTTGGGTAGCTTTGCAGACAGCAGCAGGAATAGCTCTGTGGGGAAGGGCACCCTGTTGGAGTTCCAGAGGTTGTTGGTTCAAGTCCCTGCTGGCGAGCAACTCATTTATAAAAGTTTGTTGTGCACCTTTGGCTTCCTTGTAAGTCCCTTGGGTTCCCATTTTAAAATTACTTTCATTTTAGAAATTAACAGGCTGAGGCTCTTTATTTAATGGGGCTATTTTGTTTGCAGCAGAGTCCTTCCTTTTGTAAATCCCATCTGCTATTTTGTTGTGCATTTTCAGTTTATTTAAAAAAAAAAAGGAGGGAGAGAAAGACTTAAAATCATTTGATTTTAATTTGAAATAGTTAAGGGTGAAGTGTTTATACAATAATTTCTAACAGGCATATATTAAATACAAGATTCTAGGGATTTTATATATATATATATATATATACAGTATATTATATTAGGGATTTTATAAAGGGATACACACTCCTTTAAGACAGCCTGGACCTGGGCTATAATAAGTAATAATATCATTAAGAATATATATAGTAATACCATTTATAGTTTGCAGGTTTCTAATTTGATTTGCCTGTAATATACAAAGAAATAATTCATTGGGTGCATATGCGGTAATTATTAGACAGACATATATATTAAGCACAGGATCTAAGGGACTACATATGTAATAATAATAATAAATACTATCAATTAGTATATTACTATATATATATATATATAGCAATACTATTTACAGTTTGCAAGTTGCTAATTTGAATTGCCTGTACTATATAAAGAGAGATTCAATTCATCATAATAATTGAGGTACTCATTGGGGTGTGTTGCATCAGTAATCACCAGCAATTTTAATTGACAAAAGTCATTTTGTACCAGCTGATTATGTAATTCATCATAATATATTGTCGG
Organism: Pogona vitticeps; assembly: GCF_051106095.1. NCBI lineage: Eukaryota > Metazoa > Chordata > Lepidosauria > Squamata > Agamidae > Pogona > Pogona vitticeps. The sequence continues at coordinate 275,448,175 of NC_135783.1, read as the reverse complement.
AAGCAAAGTTGTTTATTATTACTATTGTTATTGTTCTTATTGTTCTTATTTTTATTTCTTTAGATTCTTCTTGTCATTGGGGTTATTATAACAGATATGGCCTCGATAATTGGTTTAATTATAATAGCGTTTACTCTCAACTGTCAATTAATATATAGATACATAAGGAGCAGCAACTAACCACGGGATTAATTATGAAATATTGAATATAATAGAACAGCTGACTTAGGGCACCTTGAACACCCTTGTTTAGAGTTGGCCCTAGGTTCTTGGAATGTTTTGGGATAAGAGTTGCAGATAGTTCCCACAGTTTGTTCAAGGACATGACACATAGATTAGACAGGGGAACTAAGAGCATCAAGAAGGCCAGACTTAAATCTTGAGCTCAGAAATTAACAGATTTATTACTCTTGAGCCTGCCCAGGTCGTGGACTGCGGCTAAGCGCGATGAAGGCACGGGTTTGTACTACGGAGAATTGATGTTCATCTGCTCCGGTAGCGTCTGAGACAGCACTACTGTATCAAGAATAGGCATGAGGAGGTCGGATCCAGCACCTTAACTTTGTGAGGCATTACCGGTAGGACGGTGATATCTTTATGCACATACACCATTGCACCAGGAGCATAGACATTCAGTGGTTTTTCTCCTTCTCAGAGAAAGATACCTTGATATTGCTTTTTGTGGTGTAGTAAGGAATCTGATTGCCATGATGTGCTGAAGATGTGTCAGGCCTTGTAGAGAGTCTGTACAGAATCAAAAGTGGATGGCGAGCTATGAAGCCACCATTAGCATGGCATTTTACCTCAGACTGTTGCAGGAGAAAGGTAGAGAACACGACAGCCACAATTAATGCCGGGGGCTTGCTCTATTGGGTAGCTGCCCCACAATATCAAGTAGAGACCCAGCCAGTGCACCTACGATTGGTTAAGATGGCACTCACCATCACAACAATATGGGGGGGTGCAAGAAAATAAATAGGGGCAGAGGTAACCCTGAAAAAGGGACCCGGCCATTTAAAGTGAAAGGAAAATTAGGCAAAGGGTGTACAATAATTACATGGCCCATTGCCTGTTGACTTATTTTCCATCAATAAGGATTAGGGTAGCTGTGGTTTTAGGTTAAATATGTATTCAAACACTGGCAGCCAATCTGGGGCTACTCCAGCCAAACAAATAAACGAACAAAGGAGTGCCAGTTGCATCTCTAACTTGTATTGGTATAAAACTTGACACAGTACAACAAATGTCAAGGCTATCGTAGAATAACATTTAGCTGGCTAATGGGTAAATCCAGTCGTTCATTTCAGGGTGACACCTTAATGGTTTTTTATTGTAAGCAACCCCACGCCGCAATTCAGAGTGGGTGACGAGATTGGTTAGGGCCTTTACATTGTGGGCTTTGCAGTTAATATTGGCGTGGGCCAGCTATGTGCTGGGCATTGACAACAAATGATGGATGCACTATGACGCAAACAGTGGTAACTGCTCAGGGAGCTAGCAGCAGAAGCCAAAGAACTGCAGGAGTTTCTCCTCAAGGAAGGGGATGGATCCGGGTGTTATTCAAGGTAGGTTATGGCAGGGCCTTCTATGCAAAGCAAATGGGCAGGAGGATTTTCTCGAAGATTTCAGAATTGGGAGAATTCTGGAAGAATGGTCTAATGAGAAGGGGCTGTGCAGGGGATGTTCGAGTCCCCATCGCTCCTGTATGTTTGGAATGCACATGGGAGTAGTGGGTGCTCCTGTGTAGGAATGAATCAAAGGATTTTATTACTGCAACTTTTCTAACGGCATGTTGATGCCCTTAATGAATAATGAGCTGTTTAATGGGGGTAAGGCTATCAAATCAAGGTCAGTGTTATATGGGTAGGAAGTTACACTCTTAGATTATAAGGTGGAAATTCAATTGGACAATCCAAGGCCAATCTAATGGGTAGAGAAAGGAGATTAAGTTTAGGGGCTATGCAGCATTGCTGGCATACACCAAATCCATGCTTCAAAGGCATGTGCTGCTAGGCAAGGATGAAAAGTACAATATTCCCTTCAACACACTGATCAGTCCCTGACTAAGTATCGGTTTCGGAAACTGACCAACTTAGTCTTAACTAGGGTAGGAATTTCAGGACTACGGTTGGATACTTGTTTATACAGGATAGGTGTAGGATCCACTACAGTGGACCAGAGGAGTAGAACTGTTAGGCTGGTGATCACCTGTAAGTTATACGAAGTACACTAGGACCTTACCTAATGTGTAGGTAGGGGCATGGCTTCTGTCTTTACAGGTCCCCTTGGGTGCGGAAGGCATGGCAACTAATGATCAATGGTTATAGTTATTTTCAAAGGCAGAGCACTATGCTGCTGCATCCCCATGGGGGAACATTTTGGCTTAAGCCCAGGCACATATAACCTGGAAAGGGCTGAAAGATAGGCAGTGGCTCAAGCTTGGGGTGATGATGGCATTTTGTCAGTTACCACCAGATGTGCTTGTTGCTCACCCTCGAGGCATGGAGTTGTCTAAAATTTCAAGTAAGGTTTTGAATCTGGACATTCTGCATGACCTTCAGTCGTTGAATGCCAGGTATCCTACAAGGCGGATCTTATGGTCCAATATTATTCCTCGATTAGACAGGCAAAGTGGGGTGGGGACTGTTGCTGGTAACAAGGCTTGAGCGAGCTTTAACAAAAAATGTTCAGGGAAGGGGGACCCATGCCAATTAGAATTAGAACTGAGAAGGGGGATTAGGGAGTTACCAAAGGAGAGAGGGAGCAGAATATCTGATATTTGGGGATGCCTCAACAGTAGCTACCACGAGAGGTAAGGCAGATCAAATTAAGCAGTTAGGATGTGGGCCGGCTGGTTGTTACCACAAATATATCAGACCACTACCTAACCTATGGCAGAGGCTGTTTTTATATCATTTCAGGTGGTGAGACCCGGCAGTAATGATGATACTTCGTGATTGGAGGCACTGTTTCGTCCATTGGGCGGCACATGGTGCTGCATCTTCCCCATGTGGGAATGATTTGGGGGCTTGGTGCCCATGCATTTATGTCTTGGAATGGCATGCCTGGCATGAATTGGTTACAGCTTGGAAGAATGACATTGTTGGAAAATGGGCCTGCGGGCATTTTGGTGGTACATTTGGTTGGCAATGGTTGGTACAGATTGCCAGATAAGGCACTGATATCTTGTTAAACACACACACACACACACACACACACACACACACACACACACACACACACACACACACAAACACACACACACACACAGCCCCAAAACAAAACATGTGTGGCATGCAATGGTTACAATTGGAAGGATGACCTCTTTTGGAAATATGCCTCCAGACACCTTGGTGATTCATTTGGGGGGCAATGACTTGCCCAGAGTGCCGGGAAAGGCACTGATATTCGATATTTTAAGGGACATGAACAGACTACACGCATTATATCCCGCCATGCGAATCTCCCGCCATGCGGATCGTTTAGTCAACGATTATACTGCGCTTAAATTGGCGTGGAGCACAACACATTGATAAGGTAAACAAGGCCTGTCGTCAGGTCAGTAAGGAGCTTTGTAGAGGTGTCAGCAAATGCGGCCTCGGATCTGTGATTAATCACAGAATTCAAATATCCAACTGGAATATTTTCATGATGATGGAGTCCACCTGTCTGATGCAGGTTTGGACATTTTCTTGGAGGGGGCCTGCTGGTGGTACTTGGTCTGCTTGGTGGGTACATGGGACATAGCTGATGCTAGTCCTCATGCTTTGGCGGGTAGTGCGGGAATAACTGGTTGTCACGGTGTCTCCCTTTTGTAATTATCATAAAGCAAACAGCGCGTCAGTTCTGACGGTTCTGCGGATCGTGCGATTACAGGGCCGAAGGCGGCTGATGCGCTGGACCACTTGCGGACCAAAGGTCATCAAATACGATGGCTAGAGGTCCGGGGTGTTTAATTGAGGCCTTCCAGGTTCCTCCGGTCGTTAGACAGTTGGAACCTGGGGCCTGGGACTCGCCCATTGACTGATAAGGAATTATTTGGCGTTATTTCCCCGCACTACCGCAGGCCCCCTCAATTTTGGAGTTGGTTTATTTGATGGCATTTAATTTGGTTTAATAAAGTGTGGCCCATATTTAAATCCAAAGAATTGTTGTCTTGCGTCTTCATTTCGGGGCCTGGGGGAGCAAGTGTGCACGCGCAGGAGTAGTGCCAATGGCCAATTGAACTGCGCAGTGTTTTTGCTTTCCGGGCCCCGGGGAGATAGCAAGCAACCCGGGCCACGTGACCTTTTTGGCGGGAAAACGGCGCTACTTAAGGTAGTGCCGGTTTACAATCTGATCCTCTTTCGATTCTGGCACCCACCCGCCCACCCTCTTTCTAGTGTGTCTTTTGGGGTCGCCTGTTGTGGGGCCGGATAGGAATTTTTGACCTCTATCCTGATTGGCATTGGATGGGGGGATTTTTCGCCTATCCCACACTGGAAAAGGGTTTGTTGGCATTTGATGGTGGTTTTTTTTTTTTTTTTTTTATAATCGGTCACATTGGCGGTTAGTGCGGGAATAACTGGTTGTCACGGTGTCTCCCTTTTGTAATTATCATAAAGCAAACAGCGCGTCAGTTCTGACGGTTCTGCGGATCGTGCGATTACAGGGCCGAAGGCGGCTGATGCGCTGGACCACTTGCGGACCAAAGGTCATCAAATACGATGGCTAGAGGTCCGGGGTGTTTAATTGAGGCCTTCCAGGTTCCTCCGGTCGTTAGACAGTTGGAACCTGGGGCCTGGGACTCGCCCATTGACTGATAAGGAATTATTTGGCATTATTTCCCCGCACTACCGCAGGCCCCCTCAATTTTGGAGTTGGTTTATTTGATGGCATTTAATTTGGTTTAATAAAGTGTGGCCCATATTTAAATCCAAAGAATTGTTGTCTTGCGTCTTCATTTCGGGGCCTGGGGGAGCAAGAGCCATTACAGTTTTGTGGAATTGTTGTGGTGGTGTTTACGTAATCTGCAGTGAAAATTGTTCTTGTGAATGCAATGGCACATCAAAATTAACAGAACATCCATGTGAGAAATGAGGGAAATGAGGATGTAGTAGACACTGTCTGGGGGGGGTGGGGTAGAAATCTAATAAATAAATAAATAAATAAATAAATAAATAAATAAATAAATAAATAAAAACAAACAAACAAACAAACAAACAAACAAACAAACAAACAAACAAACAAACAAACACAGAAGTGGCCAGTTGTAAAAATTGCCACATTTCAGAAGTATAGGTGCAACAGCGTTCATGGAAAGGAAGACGTGGAAATTATTTTCTGGTAGGAAAGAATTTATTTATTTATTTATTTATTCATTTATTTATTTATTTATTGCACTTCTATGCCGCCCATCTAGACATTGTCTACTCTGGGCAGGTCACAACAGAAAAGATAAAAACTGTTAATTTATAATAACAGTTTTACAGCAATATACAATGCAAACAATAGTTCAAGATGGGAAGAAAAATAAATTAAGAAAATAGTTAATTTCCACTAAACATTTTTCAGTGCATTCTGGGTGGGAATTGTATGAAAATGGTACAAGTCACAGAATTCTCCCTACACAAGAAACATGCAAAATTCAAAAAGGTAGGTGCTGCAGAAAGGGAGCTAAGATGAACAGAAAACAGTACAAGCCTTTTCAAAATGTGGGACACAATTAATGTTCATCTCAGAATTCCTCGGCTTCGTAGTCACACAAGAGCAGGCCTATTGAATCAGTGGGGACTTGGTTATCCAATGCTTCCATAAGTTCCATTGATTCAGTTATGACTTACTTTAGCATAGTAAGTTGCAACTAGAACAGGACTCTTTGAATTACAGGAATTTACGGAGGAGATTTGGTGAGTAATTTGTTGTTTAGTCTTTAAGTTGTGTCTGACTCTTCATGACACCATGGACCAGAGCATGCCAGGCCCTCCTATCTTTCATGGGCTCTCAGAGTTGGGTCAAATTCATGTTGGTAGCTTCAATGACACTGTCCAACCATCTCATCCTCTGTCATCCCCTTCTCCTCTTGCATTGACATTTTCCCAACATCAGGGTCTTTTCCAGGGAGTCTTTTCTTCTCATGAGATGGCCAAAGTGTTGGAGTCTCAGCTTCAGGATCTGTCCTCCCAGTGAGCACTCAGGGTTGATTTCCTTAAAAAATGGATAGGTTTGTTCTCCAGGGTACTCTAAAGAGTCTCCCCCAGCACCACAATTCAAAAGTATCAATTCTTTGGCGGTCAGCTTTCTTTATGGTCCAGCTCTCACTTCCATACATCGCTACTGGAAAAACCATAGCTTTGACTATGCAGACCTTTTTTGGCAAAGTGATGTCTCTGCTTTGGCAAACCTCTGCTGTTGAGGTTTGTCATCCCTTTCCTCCCAAGAAACAGGCGTCTTTTAATTTTGTGGCTGCTGTCACCATCTGCAGTGATCATGGAGCCCAGGAATGTAAAATCTTTCATTACCTCCATATCTTCCCCTTCTATTTGGGAGGAGGTGATGGGACCAGTGGCCATGATCTTAGGTTTTTTTTTTATGTTGCGCTTCAGACCATTTTTGGCACTCTCCTCTTTCACCTTCATTACAAGCTTCTTTAATTCCTCCTCACTTTCTGCCATCAGAGTGGTATTATCTGCATATCTGAGGTTACTGATATTTCTCCCAGCAAACTTAATTCCACCTTGGGATTCATCCAGTCGAGCCTTTTGCATGATGTATTCTGCATATAAGTTAAATAAGCAGGGAGACAATATACAGCCTTGTCGTAATCCTTTCCCAGCTTTGCGCCAATTAGTTGTTCCATATCCAGTTCTAACTGTTGTTTCCTGTCCCACATACAGTATAGATTTCTCAGGAGATAGATAAGGTGGTCAGGCACTCCCATTTCTTTAAGGACTTGCCATAGTTTGCTGTGGTCCACACAGTCAAAGGCTTTTGTGTAGTCAATGAAGCAGATGTTTTTCTGGACCTCTCTGACTTTCTCTATAATCCAGCGCATGTTAGCAATTTTGTCTATAGTTCCTCTGCCTCTTTGAAATCCAGCTTGTACTTCTGGCAGTTCTCAGTCCACATACTCCTGAAGCGTACCTTGGAGGATTTTGAGAATAACCTTGCTAGCATGTGAAATGATTGCAATTGTATAGTAGTTGGAGCATTCTTTAGCACTGCCCTTCTTTGGGATTCAGATGTAGACTGATTTTTTCCAATCCTCTGGCCACTGCTGAGCTTTCCAACCTTGCTGGCATATTGAATGTAGCACCTTAACAGCATCATATTTTAAGATTTTAAATAGTTTAACTAGAATGCCATCACCTCTACTGGCCTTGTTGTTAGCCATGCTTTCTAAGGCCCACCTGACTTCATTTGGCAGGATGTCTGGCTCAAGGTCAGCAACCACACTATCTGGTTTGTCCGGGATATCCAGATTTTTTTGGTATAATTCCTCTGTGTATTCTTGCCGCCTCTTCTTGATGTCTTGTGCTTCTGTGAGGTCCCTCCCATTTTTGTCCTTTATCATGTGCATCTTTGCACGAAATGTTCCTTTAACAACTCCAATTTTCTTGAACTGATCTCTAGTTTTTCCCTTTATATTATTTTCCTCTATTTCTTTGCACTCATATGGATTGAATATTTTCAAATTTGATTACTTGTTATTTAGATTAAGCCAACAGTTGATTGATATGACAGATTCTGAAAAATTAATACTAAGGAATAAAGAGCATTTGATATCTATGTTCTATAAATTATTCCTACAATATGACACAGAAACAGATCAGATAGTTTGACTGTATGACCATGTGGGTGCAAAATACTTGAAATAATTTATTTATTCATTCATTCATTCATTCTACTTGTATGCCGCCCGCACTCTGCAAGAGTTTCTGGGCAAATTCCAACATCAATTAAAACAGTTCAATTAAAAACAGACACACTAAAAACAAATATGGTTATACCTACTCTACAAAAACAAAAACAAATACAAAAGCAATCTACAAAAGCAATCTAGATCCATGACTCTATTAATTAAAATTAAAACCTTCAGTAAAAAGCTTCAGTTGAAATACTTCCGGAACAGGAAGGTTTTAACCTGGCGCTGAAATGTCAGTAACGTAGGTGCCAGTTGGATGTCATACGCATTCTAAAGATGGGGGGGCAGCTGCCGAAAAGGCCCTCCGCCTACAGGCCATCCCTCTCACCTCACTGAGGGACGGCTCTTTCAGGAGGGCATTCTGGCTAAATCTCAGTTGCCGGGTAGGCTCATATGGAAGGAGGCAGTCCTTCAGGTATCCAGGGCCCAATCCATTTAGGGCTTTATATGTCAAGACAAGCACTTTGAGTTGGGCCCGGGTAACAACTGGTAGCCAGGGTAACCTAGCCAGAATCAGTTGAATATGTTCTCTCGCAGCTCCTCCACTCACCAGTCATGCAGCTCTATTCTGAACCAGTTGTAATCACTGAATCATCTTTAAAGGCATCCCCACATAAAGCATATTGCAGTAATCTAAACGGGTTGTTACCAGTGCATGTGTGACTGTCATGACGTTCAAGTAAGTAGGATTTAATTTTTCTGTTGTATTCAGATCTACCGTTAAGAGATTTTACAACCATTTAATTCAAATTAAATACTGAGATTTGATTTACCTTAGTGTACGTAAGAGGACAGTTAGCAGGACATGAAAGCACTTGTGAAAACAGCACTGGCAGACTGCTTCATTTTCTTAGTTAATTAGAAATAACACAATCAATCATCTTATTTGATGTTACTCAATAAATTAGGAAAGGATGTTTTGAGAAAATAGGGAGCACCTGGTGGGCATGGTGGTGGGAAGCTACAGAAACCCTCAAATAATTACAAAAAGAAAATTGATAACAAAAATAAAATATTGTGAGGGTTATGACTTAGCAGAGTGAAAAAAATGTAATATTTCTTGAGTTGTATTTTTATTCACTGAGTTGTGAGCTAGCTCAAGCAGAGACATTAATACAGTGGTGCCTTGACTTATGAACGTAATTGGTTCAGGAAGACGGGCATAAGTCGAAATGGTCGTAAGTCGAAGCACCATTTCCCATTGAAATGCATTGAAATGCAATTAATTTGTTCTGGCCTAAGAAAATAATCACACACACACACACACACACACACACACACACACACACACACACACACACACACACACTCACAAATCACTCCAAGACTCATTGGAAATGCAATTAATCCCTTCGGGCCAAAAGTGGGGGGGGGGGGAGGAGAAAAGCAATCAAGTGTGCAAGACCCATCGGAAATGCACAGAAAACAAAGGGGCCAGGTCGGAAATGCACAGAGAACAAAGGGACCAGGTGTGAGACCCGAGGCGAGGTTATAGAAGCGCTCGCCGGAGTGTCGTCCTCCCTTAAGAAGGAAAAGGAGACTCAAACGGAGACTACAACTCCCCACGTCGCAGTCAGGCACCAGGGAATAGACGCCCGTGAATTGGAATGGGGTTTGGCGAGACTCTCGGTGGCCACTCAGACAGGAATAGAAAAGGAGGGAACAAGGGAGAGGGAGAAACCGTTGATAGAGATGGGACATGGGGATAATAAAGGGGAACGAGACACCATACCCGGGGGCTGGGAGTTGATATGGGTTAAAGATCCCTGGACAGGGAGATGTGAGAAAGTGAGAGTGCCTCGGGAAGAGGCTGATTCCAGGAGAAGAAGGGGTTTACCTCCCAAGCCATCGTACTGGGGGGAATCCAAAGCCAAAGAGTGGCAGAGACATTTAAGAGAAGAGAAGGAAGCGGTGGAAAGGGAAGAACATGAAAGGAGAGCATGGCGTCTGCAGGAGGCTCGCTGGAGGAGGTATTTACAGGACCTTGGGACCCCTATGCCGAGGGAGTCGACCCCTTAGACCAGGAGAGAAGAGATGAGGAGACATTACCCCTGATTGAAGTGGACGTTGACAGCAGAGACCAGGGTGAGACTAACCCCTTCACCAAGGGACCCTGGTATGATCCCAGTTATAACCCCTTCCTACAAGATTTGTGAAACCCCCGTTTGACCTGTTGGCGACGAGAGAAAAGAGCACTGACAAGTTTAATGTTGATACTTCTTTGTTCGATGTTCCAATAAATCCTAATTCTGTTTTTCAAAAAACTGAGCACCCTGTATTTGTGTCCAACCAGCCTGAGGTTACACTTGAACCTCACACCAGGTCAGAAATGCACAGAGAACAAAGGATGCAGTTTGGAAATGCACAGAGGACAAAGGATGCAGTTCAGAAATGCACAGAAAACAAAGGGACCAGGTCCGAAATGCAAAGAGAACAAAGGGAAAAGTAAGCGAAGCATGCAAGACCCACCAGAAATGTGAAAAACACTCCAAAAAGCAACCAAAGCCCCCCCAAGACCCATTGGAAATGGGAAAAAAACCAAAAAACAAACCAACTTCCCAAGACCCATCAGAAATGGCAAAAAACATTCCAAAAAGCAACCAAACCCCCCAAGACCCATCAGAAATGGGGGGGAAACCCCAAAAACAAACAAATCCCCCAAGACCCATCACAGCACAGAAACAGAACCTCCCCAGCTCAAAACCACACTGCAAAAACACCCAAAACAGTTTTTAAAAAGCAGAAAACAGCACCTTACCTTACAAGTCAGCCCAAAGCCTCCCTGCAAACACACACACATGCTCTCAGAAACAAAAAGAGGCAGTCCTAAGCCTCCTCCTCTGCAAAAACACCCAGAACAGTTTTTAAAAAGCAGAAAATTAGCACCTTGCCTTACCAGGCAGCCTCCTCCAATCGCACAGTCTCTAACTGCTGGGGCGAAAGAGCTACAAAGAAATTTGAATTTCCCGCCTTTTTCTGTTTGTAAGTGGAAGCTCCGTTCACAAGTAGAAGCAAAATTTTGTGACCGCAGCTGGTCGTGACTTGAAGTGGTCGTAAGCAGGGACGTTTGTAAGTTGAGGTACCACTGTAAAGACATAAGAAGCTGCCTTGTATTGAGTCATACCATTGGCCTTTCTAGCTCAATACTGTAAGCTCTGACTGGCAATTGCTCTCCAAGCTTGGAAGCCTGATTTGTTGCTGGTGATCCCTAGCATTCCCTGGTTATCTTTCTTTCAAGTCATACGCAGATATCTCTGGCATTCTGCAGTAGTTTTCCCATACAGCACTAATCAGGGTCTGACCTTGCTTAGCTTCCAGAATCAGAGAAGATTAATGGAAGTAACATTCTGACACAAAAGGATAGAACTTGGTGCTACTTGATCAGATTGTATTACTGAACTCCACTTCTCCTCTCCTTTAAAGTGGGGGATGATTTTCAAAGAATAGTTTATTAATCCGTCCTTCAGCCCATAGTTTCTTCTAGCCACTTATTCACAGTTGCTTCTTACAGTTGAGATTCCTGTTCAGTCTTTGCAAAGAAATTAGGCGGAATCACCTTATTGGCTACCTCACAAGAGTTTACCTGACTTACATGCTGATAAGCAAAGTGTTGGGCATTTTTGGTGAAAAGTTTTCTAGTAGGAATTTGACTGTATTTTCAGTTAGCAGAGCACAGTGCAGAAAAACACAGAAACATCAAGAGATCAGCCCTATTTCACCAACCACTCTCTGTTTGAGCATACTATCTCTTTCTGTAGTAAAATTCACTCTAGAAGGATCTTCAAGAAGGTATTCTATTCACATTGACCATCAGTAATTACATAGAAAGAAAAGAAAGAGATAAAACGGACAGTCAGCTTTTCAGAAGATAAGTCAGAGGAAGACAAGGGAAGCAATCAACAACAAAACAATAGCATGTAAGGTATACAGGAAGAAGAGGCTTGCCCCCAAATGTCAGAAGCAGGAAAAGCTTTACCAATCAAGTTAGTAGCAAAGAACAATCACATTTAGCTGTAAAACCCCTCCCCACTGATTTTGGGTGTTAGTGTATGCAAGGTTGCTATTTTTCTAATACAGATTATATTGTATGTTAAGAAGTCCATGAAGCAGTTAATTCTAGTAAGTCCACTAAATATGACATCTTTAGCAGAGAATAGTAATGGCTCTAATTTTATATTCTGGCTCACTGTTGCAGCCCAGTTTCTAAAACAAACAACAGTTGATTTGCTGTCCGCAATAAGCAATTGTGGATCTGCAGAAAGAGTTAAAATTTATTATGTAAAATGTTACATATTCACAGGAGAATACACAGGGCTTCACCCTTAGATCGCCATTCCTCCCTTTCCACATTTGAATGGGCAGTCATAAATACTAGGTTCATCTAAATCTTTGAGTGGGAAACTTTGAAAGGTTTGTCCAAAGCATCCTATCACACCATGGTCTTGTAAAACTTTTCAGCTGATGGATAGCATATCTGACATTTTAAAGATAAGAGATAAGGCATAGTTAGAGATCAACAGCCTTTGTATATCCCTGTTCTGATATTAAGCCAGTTATATACTCTGTGCTTCTGAATTAAATTAAACTTATTTCTCCAAAGACATATATAGGTTTGCGGTATGAGCCAACACCATATTTGGTTAGCAACAAGAATGCAAAACTGTGATGTGAATACTGTTAAAAATTACATATATGAGGAATGTGTCAAAGCAAATTTGTAAAAAAATATGTTTAACTGGGGTTCACAACAATAAGCTGAATGGGTTCACAATTCCTTGGGGGGGGGAGTGTTTGCCTACCTCATCCCTTATTACATCCTAAATGTGATGGTGCATCCAGATATATTGCTTTTTTACACATGGAATGAACAAACCTATTATTTTTGCTTTCTTTTACATTAATATTGTAAAAGAATTAAAAGTTTTTGCTAAAATTTGATCCATTCTTGTAACTTTGAAGCTGCATATTGAAAATGAGATACTTTACTTTCCCCAATTAAAAAAGGTATAACCATGGATAAAGAGGCATAATCAAAACGGTAGACTGTGCAAATCAGAACTGTGAAGCTCAATTTCTCAGCACCGAACTCAGCCATCCGAATTGGGCCCCACAGGCAAATGGCCATTCCAAGAATGAAATCAAAAGAGCCATCAAACCAAGAAAACAACACCGAACTGAAGAAGAAAAACAGCTACCCACAAATAAAGTATTTCTGCCATACATCACAAGGCTGTATATTGTCCCCCTGCTTATTCAACTTATATGCAGAATACATCATGCGGAAGGCTGGACTGGAGGAATCCCAAGCCAGAATTAAGATTGCCGGAAGAAATATCAACAACCTCCGATATGCAGATGACACCACTCTGATGGCGGAAAGTGAGGAGGAATTAAAGAACCTTGTAATGAGGGTGAAAGCAGAGAGTGCAAAAAACGGTCTGAAACTCAACATCAAAAAAACTAAGATCATGGCCACTGGTCCCATCACCTCCTGGGAAATAGAAGGGGAAGATATGGAGGCAGTGACAGATTTTATTTTCCTGGGATCCATGATCACTGCAGATGGAGACAGCAGCCACGAAATTAAAAGACGCCTGCTTCTTGGGAGGAAAGTGATGACAAATCTTGACAGCATCTTAAAAAGCAAAGACATCACCTTGCCAACAAAAGTCCGAATAGTCAAAGCTATGGTTTTTCCTGTTGTGATATATGGAAGTGAGAGCTGGACCATAAAGAAAGCAGACCGCCGAAGAATTGATGCCTTTGAATTGTGGTGCTGGAGGAGGCTCTTGAGAATCCCCTGGACTGCAAGGAGAACAAACCTATCAATTCTAAAGGAAATCAACCCTGAGTGCTCACTGGAAGGACAGATCCTGAAGCTGAGGCTCCAGTACTTTGGCCACCTAATGAGAAGAAAAGACTCCCTGGAAAAGACCCTGATGTTGGGAAAGTGTGATGGCAAGAGGAGAAGGGGACGACCGAGGATGAGATGGCTGGACAGTGTCTGCGAAGCAACCAACATGAATTTGACACAACTCCGGGAGGCAGTAGAAGAGAGGAGGGCCTCGCGTGCTCTGGTCCATGGGGTCACGAAGAGTCGGACACGACTAAACGACTAAACGATGACGCCATACATCAGAGGGGTCACGGACCACATGGGGAAACTTTTGAAAAAACACAAACTACAAACAGTATTCAGGCCCACCACAAAAATACAACAAATCTTATGGTCAGTAAAGGACAAAAGGGACCCCCTCACCACTGCAGGAGTATACCGGATAGCTTGCAGTTGTGGACAGGTATATATTGGAACCACAAAATGCAGCATTCACACCAGAATCAAAGAACATGACAGACACTGCAGACTAAAACAACCAGAAAAATTGGCAGTAGCTGAGCATGCCCTAAAACAAGCTGGACATGAAATTCTATTTCAAACTACTGAAGTACTGGACAACACCAGCAATCATTATGTTAGATTGCACAAAGAAGCCATTGAATTCCACAAACACCAGCAGAGCTTCAACAAAAAAGAAGAAAGTTTAAAACTCAACAAAGCCTACCTCCCAGCACTGAAAAATACAGTGTTCTAAAGGTCAACAGACTCTACCCAGCCCCAAGGACCAGTGATCACTGCACACGAAAGACCAGCTAAGGACACCCGTCAATCACAGTGACAGATCATCTCAGCTATCCAACAAACTGCACCAGAGGACAGACAGAATCCTGACTCCTGTTCTCTGAAGGTGCCGGCCACAGAGACTGGTGAAGCGTTAGGAAGAAAAACCTTAAGAACTTGCCCAAACATCCCAGAAAGTCAACAACAACAAACTTCAGGGATGTTGTGGGTTTTTCAGGCTCTTTGGCATTGTTCTGAAGGTTATTTTTCCTAACGTTTTGCCAGTCTCTGTGGCCAGCATCTTCAGAGGACAGGAGTGGTACTCTGTGCTCTGTTGCAGTTTGTTTGGGAGTTGAGTATTTATAGCTGTTGGGAATTTCATGGAATTAATCTTTTTTGTTTTTGTTTTAAAATTCTTAAAGCAGAACCCTTTACAAAGAGTATTTGTATTCCTACTTCCACATCTATGATGCAAGAAGAGAACAGATTAAAAACCTATTGCATATCTATGAAAAGTGAAATTACCTTCTATCTTTAAAAAAACGATACTACATGCATCGCACTTAGAAGGGAGGATACTATTTCAAAATGTAGCTTCTGACTCTGCTAGCAGTTTCATAAGTGTACTTGCTTTAATAATAATTGTGTGCTGTCAAGTCAGTTCTGACTTATGACAGCCCTTTCCTGGGTTTCCTAGGTCGACTTTTCAGAACTGGTTTATTGTTCCCTTTTTCTGGGGATGTCCAGGGACTGTGCAGCTTGCTCATGGCTACAAAGACTGGCTCTTTCCATAGGAGCCACATTGGTCAATCAAACTCCCCACCTTTGGCTCTACATGCTTTAAGCTTGAAATGTATTTTAACAAAGATTAGTATAGTTAGTTAATCAGAAAAAAAAATGATCTGACCCTATATGACCTGATATGGCAGTGTCACATCTTAAATGGCATACAGTGATGCCTCAACTTAACAAACATAATTGGTTCCGGAACTCTGGTTGTAACTTGAAATGGTCGTAAGTTAAAGCACCATTTCCCCATAGGAATGCAATGAAATGCAATTAATTCATTCTGGCCAAAGGAAAAAATCACCAAAAAAGCCCAAAACAAAACACTCTAAAACCCATCGGAAACACGATTAATCCATGCCAGCCGAAGGAAAAAACCAAACAGAAAAGCAAATACTGCAAGACCCATTGGATTGATCTGTTCTGGCCGAAGAAAAAAGAAACTGAAATGCAAACAAACACTTCAGGACGCATGGGAAATGCACCAAAAAAAAAAAAAAAGCAAACAGAGAGTGGAAGACCCATTGGAAATGAAAAAAAGAAAAAAGAAAAGCCCAAAAAGCAAACAGAGAGTGCAAGACCCATTGGGAATGACAAAGGAAAAAAAGGAAAAAGAAAGAAGAAAAAGAAAAAGAAACCCAAAAAGCAAATAGAGAGTGCAAGACCCATTGGAAATGCAAACAAAAAACTCAAACAACAGAGTGCAAGACCCATTGGAAATGCAAACAAAAAACCCCCCAAAAGCAGAGTGCAAGACCCATTGGAAATACAAACAAAAAAAGCCCAAAAGCAAACAGAGTGCAAGATCCATCAGTAATGCAAAAAAAAGATAACCAAAAAGCAAACAAACACTGCAAGACCTATTGGAAATGCAAAAAAAGAAATCCAAAAAGCAAACAGAGAGTGCAAGACCCATTGGAAATGGGGAAACCCCCTCAAAAAAAAAAAAAAAAAACAGAGAGTGCAAGACCCATCACAGCATAGAAACATAATCCCACCACCCAGCCCAAAACCACGCTGCAAAACCCACCCAGAACAGTTTCTAAAAAGTAGAAAGCAGCACCTTACCTTACCAGACAGTCCAAACCCTCCTCCGATCACACACTCTCTAACTGCTGGGGCGAAAGACCTACAAAGAAACAGCCTCTTCATTTGAATTCCCCCCCCCCCATTTTCCCTGCCTTTTTCTGTTTGTAACTCGAAGCTCCGGTCGCAAGTCGAAACAAAATTTTGCGGCCCGAGCTGGTCATAACTTGAAATGGTCATACGTCGGGAAGTTTGTACTTCGAGGCACCACTGTACTTCTCATAGTTAACTCTGGGGTGTCCCTGGACCTGGAAGCCCCCTTACGGCTCTTTTGTGTGGCAAAGTAGCATGGAACCATCATTTAACGTTGATGTTTGTTCTCCATAAAAGAACCGCCTGGAGAACTGATTTAATGCAATGGAGTTAATTTTTTTAATTAATTATTGTCCCCAATGTAAGCAGTTTCAGCTAATCCAGAATGCTAGCATTGGAATTTTTTTACCCACCATCTAATTTTTCCTGAATTTTATCATTCATTAACATCCTTTATTGAAAAGGATTATGGGTACAATCTTATGGGCATGTAGCTAGCTGTGATACCATTTACAAATTTAGGTGAAGCTAAACTGGGATAAGATTGCACTGCTCATCTTTTAGTATGAAAACTACATTTTTTTCTAGCTTTGACAAGCATAGAGAAGAGAACACAAAGTATCAACTTGTGGATCACTTCTCCAAACCTAGTGCCAAGGTTGAAAAACACATTTGAGAAAGGCTGGTCTAGGAAGTATGTATTTTAGAGAATATTTGGATTATTCTCCAAATATTCTTCTTATTATTAATAATATTTTCTGCTCCTGAATTTTATAAAATTTTATAAAATGTGACTTCCTTGCTTGTGTTCTATAGTTTTAGCATAAGTATGAACTAAACATGGGTGCTTTGTATTCATATCTAGGAGGTACAAACAGAAAACATGGTTCCACATGTGTCATTTTACTTTACTTTACTTTTATTAGATTTTTACCCCACCTCCCCTAGACAAAGTCTACTCGGGGCGGCTTACACACATGATAAAAACATAACAATGTAACAAACATCATAAAATAATCCAAAACATCATAACTTTAACACTTATTTCTAAAACATTGCCAAGATGAAATAACTCAGAAAACAAAGAATAAAGATCAGTTAATTGACTGGAGGCAAGGCCTGCCTAAAGAGCCAAGTTTTTAAATGGTTTTTAAAAACACCCAGTGAGGGTGCCAGATGGATTTCTGTTGGGAGGCTGTTCCATAGCCAAGGGGCCACTGCCAAAAAGGCCTGGTTTTGTGTTCTTTCTTTCCGGGCCTCTCTCAGTGTTAGGCCCCTCAGCTGTCCCTGCTGGCTATGTTGAGTGATTCGGGTAGATCTAGGTGGGAGAAGACGATATGCCAAGTATCGAGGTTCCAGACTATTTAGGGCTTGGTACGTCATCATTAGCACTTTGAAATCTATGCAGAAACGAATGGGCAGCCAGTGCAAAGCAACCAGAGTGGGGGAGATATGCTGATACTTCCTCACCCCACTAAGAAGCCTGGCTGCCACATTCTGCACCATTTGAAGTTTCCACATCAATCTCAAAGGCAGCCCCACGTAGAGAGTGTTACAATGGTCTAATCTCGAGATTACGAGTGCATGGACAAGAGTAGTGAGCCCCCCCCCATCAAGATATGGACTCCCAAAAGAAAGGGAGTCACCCAAACCACTAATGGAGGGACCACCTACCCTCAAGACCTCTGTCTTGTCCGGGTTCAGCCTTAACCCATTCAGCTGCATCCATTGCAGTACAGTCTCCAGGCGGTGCTGAAGGCACAGAACGGCATCCACTGAAGTAGGTGAGCAGGAGATGTAGAGCTGCGTGGTGGCATGATGCCCCACACCCCCTGATCACCCCACCCAGTGGCCACATATAGATATTAAACAGCATTGGGCAAATATTGAGCCCTGCAGAACCCCACAATTGAGACTTGACAGGGCCGAAACATTCTCCCCAAGCTGTACTCTCTGGGGAGGCAAGCACCAGGCCACCAATTCCCAGCTTGAAGGGTCCATTCCCATCCCCCAGAACCATTCACCGGGCTCTGTATGGTGCGTGTGGCCATCAGGATTGTCATCATGCCAATTATGGAAGTAGTCCAGCTGGTGCTTCCTTGCGTCTCTCTGCAGCCAACCACTCAGCAGCTCAGCAGAGAGACTCATCTTCTCACCTCCTTGCTGGAGTAGTTGGCTATGGGAAGAGGCGGGGAAGTGCTGGCTGGACTACTTCCGCAATTGGTGGGGCAACATTGCTGATGGACACACACTTCGTGCAGAGCCCAGTGAGTGGACTGGGCTGGTTCTGTGGGGTGGGACTACCTCTTCTGTCTTCATGATTTATGGCAATTATGTATTTAGAGTTACCTGTGTTGGTGTCCCTAAGGTAGTAACTCTGAAAGGGAGGATGATGGAGAATTATGGATCGTTCATACACTCTTTTAGTCAAACAGATTGGGAGAGGAACTGAAACAGCTGTGGGTATAAATTGGAGAGAATCTGTTTGTTTTTGTTTTTTAGTGAGACTGTACTTTCATCCTTGGAAGCTAACACTGGGTGTGAATTGTTTGTTCTCCTTCACAAAAAGCTGATTGAGAATTGAACTTTGGGGCATGTGTTGGGGTTAAAATTGTGAACCTCCACTTTTGTGCTCAATGTGCAGTTTTTAAAACACACAAATAATACAAAATGTTGTAGGTCTCCTGTGATCCTCCAGAGGGAAGGGAAGCTTGGAGGACTGCTATATCTCAAAATTCTCTCACTGCTTAGATGTGGAATTCCTATGGGCATTGTTGTCCAGAAAATTACTCCCAAACTGCAACTAATAGTCATGAGGGAAGGTTGTTGTACTGAAGAAACTTAGGAGAGGAGGAGACACCATGGACTTTTCTCCTAGAAGGATGCCAGTACCATCCTATCATTTGGGAATTCACAGCTCCTCCTTGAAAGTCTGTGGTGACCTTTGTACCTCTGAAGGCATGATCTAGTATTAGACACACATACAAACACACCCACCACTCCTGATCGCTCTCTCTCTCTCTCTGTGTGTGTATGTATATATGTATGTACTATATATATACATGCCCCAGAACTCTGACTATATATATACATACACATACACACACACACACACACACACACACACACACACACACACACGTGTGTGTGTGTGTGTGTGTGTGTGTGTGTGTGTGTGTGTGTGTGTGTGTGTATGTATGTGTATGTATATATATAGTCAGAGTTCTGGGGCATGTAATCCAAAAGAACAACTTTTCCAAGCTCTCTAAAAGCAGAGCTATCTCTGCTATTTGATTTGGAGTTTCATCACTGATGCTTGATTCATGAATCAGGTTATGACCAAGGTGTGAATTTTATCTACTATATATCATTGGCAATAGTAATTTCTGTTAGAACATAAATTTTTCCCCAAATGGTTGATAATATAAAACTCGTGTCTTGTGCAGACAAATAATTAACCTGAGGTGCATACATGCTGCTGAAAAGCAATCAATAATTGTTTGCTGTCCTCTCAAGAATTAGCTGCTAGGGCACAACCTTCTGCAAACCATTGTTCTGGACCCATTTCTTCCACACCTTTGCTTTTGTTTGAAGTTTTTCTTAATGGTTAATTAATTACCATCTGTTATAAACTGGATCTTTATTCTCACATTAATGTTGCGGAGGGTATGCAAAAGGATTGTGGCAAACTACATGGCGAAACGGATATGTATATAAGCATGGCCCTACTTGTCTGCATTAGTCAAGGGAATTAGTTGAGGGGCTGTTCCCTCCTCCCTTAATCTAAGAACATGGTTACATTAGGAAAAAATACATTTGAATCAGGTTTAAAATTTAAATCAATTTTAAAAAGGTGACTACATGACACACATGGAAGGTCAGATTCCCCCCAGGAAGTGTGTTTTCGGTTCAAAAGTGAGGTGTTTTACTGGGCAGGAAAAAGGTTGTTTAATTTAACTCACTTATGAAATCAATTTAGTTTGAACTGCTTTGTCATATGAGAATGCCTTTGTTGGTGTAAATTGTGTCTGTTTGGGATTTGCTAGTCCCACTACTTACTGCAATTTAACAAAATATAAGGGAGGCAAATGGAGAAGCCTGAGGTGCAGGGTCAGAAGTAAAAGGGCAGGTGAGATGTGCAGCTTAAGTGAGGAGTGAAGAGCTGTCTTTGCAGTGGGGCAGAAAGGTGGATCCACATGATTTTAACGGGATCTGCCATAAACCATGTCAAATCATAAGTACCCACATACTACACCACAGAAATCATGCATCCATCAGTGCATAGCTTTGCTGTTGTGCAAAAAAAAAATGATTCAAGGCATGGATCCTGTGGGATCCACATGATTTTTGCATTTGATCTGTCCCCAACTACTGTCAGATCATAGGTCGTATTTGTGCTCACAGACTATAACACAGATATCAAATGTGTATATCATTGTAGCAGCATAAAAGCATGGATCCGAGACACAGATCCTCATGGATCTATATGATTTTTATGTGATTTTTATTTTTATGATCGGACAGTGGTTTGGGGATGATCAAACTACTGTCCAATCATAGGCCCCATCTCTGCCCATAGACAATAATTATTTCATTGTGACAGAGAATAGTAAACATGGTAGCATCAGATGGGTTGTGTATGTTTTTATAGCCAACCAGCTGTACTTTTGCTTGTTTTGGGTCAGTATACTGTAATTTGGTTCCAACCTGATGGTACATAACATAGCATAATTTCTGCTATTAATAGGACACTGGCTTCAGACCTATTCTGGAGACAAGATCTCATGTAGAAATTGGAGGTTCCTTTAAAAAGAATCACTTGCCTTGCTTCCTGTTCTTCCTTGATCTTCTCTTGTAGACTTCTTTACCTTGTGGTTTCAGTTCCTGTTTCACATGGCCTTCCTGTTGTTAATGAATTGAGTATGAGTTTCATTCATGGAGTTCAGTTTGGCACAATGGTGCATAAGTCAGAAAATTCACTGAAAATTAAACATTGACGTCTAGCAATTTCGTCGTCAAACAGAGTGCCCGTTAAGCAAGGCACCACTGTATATAGAATCCTAGTTTGCCCAAGTGGAGGGGGAGGGTCATTTTTTTACATAGCATGTTACATTGGCTGGGACCATGAAGGATTCCCACAGCCAAAAACATTTATTTATTGGAATTCGTTTTGTCCCAGCAATCTTTTTTCTAGTTCAGAACCAAGAAGAACAAAAGCAAGAACCATCCTTGCCCCCATAACAGTAACCCTAAGCCTGTACATGGCCGTTGACTGATATCTTTTACAACTTTTCAGGGGATAGTGTTGGAGAATGTCCATCTTGTGTCTCTAGGTTTTTCTGTATTGTGCCACAAAATGTGACCCAAGGGGGCTAAAATGCCCCTTCCAAGTAGAGGAGGCTTAATAACATTTTAAGCAACATAGTCGGTCGTGTCAGGATTCTGTGGGGGATATAAAATAGAAGTATAAATTATTACACCCATGGAAATGGGATCTAATTCGCTACATTACTGTTATATTGATTTGAACTTCATCTATATGAGTAACTGTAGTTATTTTTAAGTGTACTTCCTTTGTTTCAGTGCATTGGATGAGGTAGTAACTGATGATTTTCCTTGTGTGATGGGAAAAATATCTAAAAGCAAGCTAAATTTACAGCTTTTAAGTTTTGCAGTGAAATAATTATTATATATAGGTAACTTTCCATCCATCCGTCATCTCTATTGAATAAAAGGATATTGTCTGATTCCTGACTTAAATCACTGACATCTGCTAATGATTTGTATTTCAGTGGTGGGAAAGATTGAATTCAAAAGTTTCAAGGTCAAAAGCCTGCCACAATAAATAACATTGTAATAATATAACACAGGAGGTGAAAATATGTTCTATACAATAAGTATAATAAGGCTGGAAATACATGGGAAGTTTTGAGTAGTATCCCCTGCTTGTCTCCTGTAGACACAATATTGTTGCCTTCAGATATAATGGAAAATTTTTGCATTTGAATAATGAAGCATAGTTCCAGATTTTTAAATGAAAACTTTAAATATATGTTTGTTTAAATTTAATGTAGAGATGCACAGAAATTCTCTGAGAAATGCTGCTGATCTTACAAAAAAATTAACCTTGAAATCCCAGCAGTTGTGTTACCTTAGAAAGACCATCCGCCTGTTTCAGATCTTCTTCTTTATTAGTATATTGTTTTCTGTAGTAGTACAACAAATATTGCTAATGAAAACAACAGTATGAAAGAAATGGAATCCTGATCCACCAGTATTCTAGCCAGCAGGGCTCAAGGTACTACAGAGGTCTCCCTGTCTCATTGGTGTGGACCTCTTCTTTTTGACTTCTCAGCTATGCACAAATCTCCCTGGATGTAAGGCAAGCTTTGAGAGAACATATCCAATGTTGGTTGCATACCCTTCTTCATCTGGCAGGCCTGTAAGAAGACATTGGTGTAGACTTTGAAGGTGATCTGTTCAAAATCCACAAGGAGAGTGGCCAAGGACCACCTTCAGCCCCAGAGCTGAGGTTTTGCACTGTCAGAAATCTTGGCCAAGGTTCTATTCAAATCAAACTGGTCACAAAATAACCATAACACAAGTGGTTTGGCTTTTCAGCAGGTAATGGAAAATGGTAGCTAGGGAAATACTTCTGCAGCCTTAAGATCCTGTGTTACTCTACTGGTGGGTCATTATGTTCCATTATCACTGATCAGGATTCAGTACCTAATCAGTAGGGAGAAAGGACCGATTGTTCATAAACATGTTTGAACTTACCTATGAGTTCGAAAGTAGATGGCAGAGAAAATGTGAAATGTCATAGAAATCCTCCCATTACTAATCAGTGTACTGGAGGATTCTGAGGAAAGAACAGCATTTAATTAGTTAATTAATTCCCTTTCCTAGCCTGGCCATGTATTCAGGATGCAATGGTAGAGCCACAGTAGGATTTCACCAGCAGGCCATTTTGTGATTGTTCTGCTACTTGTCCAACATGTACACTAGCATTTGGATCATGTTTGTTTGTTTGTTTGTTTTTGACTTCTACCTTTTTATTGGTAGGTTAACAGTAATATAATACCACAAACAGGGGTGTGGAACCAGCAGTTTATTCCAGAAAATGAAAAACTTTAGACCAAAGGGCAGATTCATAGGATATTAGGAGGTTGGTTGTCACAGAAGTAAGATCAGCAAATAAATATTTTCTACTTCTGTCCTATGACTCCCATGTAATTACTTTCATCCACTGGTCATGAAGGTGAGGGACTCTGGCAGTTGTCAGCCATATTGTTATACAGTATGAAAGGGATTATATGGGGTCATGGGACAGAAGTAGGAATTGAATATCGCCCCCTGCTGATAACATCATTAGCCTTCTTGATTCACAGAGTCCCTTCCAGCTCTGTAATTCCAAGATATTAGATCTTCTGGATAATTCAGTGATTAGATGTTGGAGAGTTTGATTTCCCCACTGTGCCTCCTTGACGGGGTCTGGGTTTGATGTTCTATAGGGTCCCTTTCAGTTCTGCAGTTCTAAGATAGTTTTGTTAATTCTTTGGGCACAGATATGTGAAAAGAATTTCAGCCAGTAATCACTTTCCTGTGCCAATCACTTTCCTGTGCCAAAAACTTGCTTTAAAAAAAGAGATTAAAAGTAGCTGGATGCTTTTGGAACATTGTAACTATGGACTATTTTCTTCTAGACCACTGGTTCCCAACTTTGAGTATCCCAGGTGTTCTTAGACTGTAATTCCCAGAAGTCTTCACCACCACCCATGCTGGCCAGACTTTCTGGGAGTTGCAGTCCAGGAGCACCTGAGTTACCCAAGGTTGGGGATCACTGTTCTAGGCCCACCCTGGGTCATAGCCCCTTCTGTTTACAAAAACTGTGTTTCATTTCTGAACATTTCTAAATGCTGTCCATGAAAATGCTCATTATCAAGAAACAAAAGCACATTATAAACAATCTTGCAGATTACATTTATGACACAGGTCTGTGAAAAAATCATGCCTTTCAGGCAGATGAGGAGAGAAAAAAATATTGCAGCTGAATGCAAAATTAGTAGGAGAGAATAAATAAATACAGCTTAGATCCTACTTCATTCAGAGCTTTTGAAACCACTTATGAAAAATGTGTGAAATTAATGTGCTTCACTCATACTTCATCAAGTTATTCAGGATTATCAGAATTCAGGTGAGAACATCAAGGTTTTTTGCTTACCCGCTTTAGAAAGCTACAAACAGGAATGTTATTTCTGGAATTAAGCTGGTTGACAGTACAATAATACACGTCTAGTGAGATAAATGTGTGCGAGAGAAATCTATTCAATTATAAACTGCTATCATAGATCCTGTAGAGATAATTCAAGAGCATTTTTAGCAATTGAGCCTTTCAGCATTTCTTGCTGTGAGTCATTATAGGATTCATATATAGAAACCACAATTCTTATGAAGCATTCAGTGCTGAATAATTGGTGAACTTGTGAAGTCCTCCATCCAAACCTCAGGTAGAACTGAGCCAAAGGCAAGTGTAATCCTGATCTGTACCTTGCAAAGGAATGTCTCTCTGCCTTGAATTCCACTTTAGAAAACCTTTGCATTATTTTGTGATTTTTTTAGAGTTTTAAAAAAGGACACTAAAAAGTATGCTTCAGGAAAGTGCATTATAATTGCAAAAGTTTAGCAAATACATGGACCTGGTTCTATTTTATTATTATAATATTATAATAAAATGGGGTGGGAGCAAACCCATCATAATCTAAGCATATTCAACAGTCCAGTCATATCTTTAGATTAGAGTTGGGGGAAACTGCAGGTAGCTTCATTCTTTTTATAGGACATTTCCAAAACCTGCCAATTTCTTCAAATTTATGCATGAAAGAATTTAAGAGTTTAAGAAAAAGGGGAGAAAACTGAAGCTGGGAGGTTTATCTTTGGACCAGATAAATCTTTGATTGGGCACTTCATCTTCAAAAGTATAGCTTTGGATCCAGTTCCATTCAAAGATGGCTTAATTAGGGTTGCCACCTCTTCCCCCCCCCCCGAGAGTTTCTCACCTGACAAAAAGGTACGGCATGGTATCCCCATGGTGAAACAGCTGTTTTAGTTTGGTCAGTGCAGATGGGTAAAAATTTTGTTTCACTTTATTTCACTTTATATCCCAATTTTCATAAATCATATATTTGGAATGTAAAAAAAATTAGGTTTTTTAGAAAGTAGGATAAAGGAAATATTTCGATTTCTACTTGAAATCAAGAGTAGAGAATCAGCATCACTGCCTTTAGCATATCGTAAGCCTTGCAGGGGTCTTTTATCCAGGGCAGAAACAAAGGAAGAAGCAACATTATTCTAGTCCAAAGTTTGGTGACATGAGAGCCGCATTATTTGTGCCAAATTTCCAAATTCAATCCCAGGTTGTTGACATGTTTGGGGACTTTGAAAACTTTGAAACGTGAATTGCAAGCTTTCTCTGATTCATGCATTCTGTACCCCTCCAGATGTTGCCACTCTGATGTTGGCACTCTAATGGCAGGGAACTAAATGCCCCAGAACTTTCTGTGCTGGCTGGGGATAGGAGTAGAGGTCAGGTGGCCTCTCCTTCTGAGAGTGGATTTCACTCCTCCTCAGAAGTTGAGCTGTGATATTTTATTTTATTTATTTATTTATTTTGTCCCTGGAAATTTGGTGAGTCAACTCCTCTGTAAATTCCACTGGTAAGTTGCAACTAGAGTAGGCCCATATAAATCAATGGAACCTATGGAGGAATTAACTCACCAAATATCCACTGATTCAATGGGCCTTCTCCAGTATTACATAACTATGTTAAGCAACAGAATTCCATTATGTCTATTGGTGGATATACACAGAATCATTAAACTTTTAATGTATGTCACTTTACATTTCCAGATCAACTTTTTGAAGACAGAAATGGAGAGGAAAAGCAAAATGATCAGGGATCTCCAAAATGAGGTAATATGGTCATCTGTTGTAGGGGGAAAATTGATGTAATATTAGAAATATTATTATTTTTGCCTAAGATAAGCAATCTGCATAACATTTGTTTTTGTTGAAATAAGATAAAAAAAGATAAAGGCGGTTACTTGGAATGTTTCGATTGTTTTAATATCCAATGAATATGCATGACATTAGAAATAAGTTTTACTTGGAGCTTTATTATTGCAGCTATAAGAACATGTCTATGATACCTGGACATTTATCTGTTCATTGTAACTGACACAAAATTAAAATTGTTCTTTTAGTTCATGTATTGAAAGAATCCAGTATGTGTTCAAAAACTGGAATTCGGTAGCCTGTATATCACAGATTTGAACAGGTGTGTTGAAAAGTGTTTATAGCAAATAATGGTGGCAATCAAATACTTGGTAAGCACTATGGATATCTCATGTCCTGGCTTTGGTCAAATCCCAAAGCACACTGAACTACTACCTTAGACTGAATTCTCTGGTTGCAGGAGATAAAACAAGCAATGGAGTCTGGACCATTGCAAAATTTAGTGTGTGATTCAAGCTTTGAAAAATTCCACCAAAAATATCTGAGACACTGCCATTCTTAAATCTGACAAAAAAATCCCCCACTTTCTAGAAAATGCCTGGTTGATGAGACAGGGAAGTAGAGAAACTGACAAGTTTATTCTAGGGTGTGGGCCAATCTGATGCCACATTTCAGCAGGACTTTCCCAGTCATTGTGGTCAAGGAAGCATATAGTACATGGCTGTTATCCTCTGTATTTCATCCCTCATGACAACCCTCTCCAGGCTAAGATGCTCCAGCCCAGGGTTGCCTAGTGAGTATAACTGTTAAACTTTAACAGCTCAGTGTAAGCTACAAGGAGGCTTACAGTAGGACACATGGAACTGGATTTATGCTTCAATATAAAGAAAAGCAACAAGCAACAAATACATATGCACACATATACTGTATCTACACACATAAACACATTTTTTTAAAAAAAAAATCCCCAAATTTTGTTATACCGAATTGGTAGACAAAGATTGTGATAAGTAACAATGTCAATTTTGGATCCCTTAAAATATTATACAGTACATCATTCAAAGATATTCTGGAGTTTGCAGCTCCTCTAGCTGTTTGAAATATTTGATCCTGGGTTGCATAAAAAGCTTTGATCTTCTCTTTCACATTATGTTATATAACTTGGGTGAACCGTCCTTCACCTCCTGTGAGACAATTTAGTTTTCCACCTGTACTCTCTCAAACCTCTTTGGGACAGGAGTTGCGTTTAAATGTCTCTGGGAGAGTTGGAGAAAATCTATGGTCTCCATTCACATAAAGTGCTTTAAAAGACACATAAAAGGAAAAGATATGAAATGGGAGCTTTGGGCTGCTTTGGGACCGGCTGCATCAGTTCAGCTAAATGCTTGGCAGTGCCTAATGCATTTTGATGAATGCTATTCCTTGAATGAGATGAAAATTTAGTAGTGCTTTCACCAGTGTATTTCACTGATGAGTCTTTATTGTAACCCCTTTTGCTGCTTCAGTGCCTTGCTTCATCATGCCGTTCTGTAAACTGTAGTTTTTACACTTTTAATAGCCCTAAGGAGGGCTGGAAAATTTCACATATGATTGTTCATAAGGGATCAAAATACAATTTTTATTTCTAGTTGGAGTTTGATACAGTTACTTATTTGTGTTACCGAAGGCTGTGTGAGTGAGTCTATCAATGCAAATTGTTTATCCTCTTTAAATATACGGGGAATTAACATATGTGTGTGGCAAGACTTTTTCGGACTTCATGTTTCACCAGTCATACAAAACATGTGCCCTGTGTGTGTAAGTGTTTTCATACATTTTCTGCTCTCCACATGGCAGTTTGCAACCAAGTGAGACTGCTGGCCATGAAGCCTCCCTACAGTTTCCATATGTGTTGCCAGAATTTTTGAAATGGACTAATAGCTCAAAATAAAGATAACTTCAACAGTGCCAAGAAGGGAGTTGAATTACCTTTCTGCTCTTTCTTTTTCTGCAAATATTTGTTTCTCCTTAAAGGGGCTGATGGCTATGGACATGCATACTGAAACTCAGTTATTCTTCAGCATTTTAATTTTTTTTAATTTTGTGGTGGAGTTCCGCAATTAAAACAAAAGGGCGGGGGGGAAGTATACACAAAAATATATACATGTGTAAAAGCAATATTCATAAATTGAATTAGAAATATTGGCAGCATGATGGGTACATTAGGCAAAATGGTGCATTAAGTATGCATTAGGACTAATGCACAGGAAAAGGGCATTTTTGTGAACTAAAAATAAGCTTGGCGTTCAGGATGAAATGAATTTGTAACTGGAAAAGTTCTCGAAGTTCAAGATGAAACAATTTAAGATTGGAAAACCTAGACTAAATGTAAGGTATCTATCTAAAACTATCTAAAAATTTGCACCCTGAAGGCAGCTGTCACAGGGGCTGAGAAGCTGATATGCCAAACTTTTTCACAAGGGATATCTCATGGATCAGCATGGGGTACCTCATCCCACAAATTTGGAGGGGTGTTCCCTATTGTAGTCAAAAGCTGTCTATGTTCTCTGGGAAGATTTTAGAGCAGTAGTGGCCCTTTTGAGCATAATATCTCCTATCACGGCAAAAGTGTACTTCCTCTTTATATAGCATTATTCCAGCATATTAATGCAAACATGCAGACAAAGCCATACTGTCTTCCAGATGTCCAAGTAAAAAACAAAAGTAAACTAATTTACTGAATACCAAGCTAATGTTAGAAGAGGCAGTCTTTTCCTCTGAACAACACCAAGCTTTTAGGTAAAGAATTAGTGGCCCCTGAAATGTCCTATTGTTAAGAGCTTGCTAAGGGGCTTGAAACCGAAAGCCATAACTTCCATCTCAGATTCAGTCTTCTTTTCTTTCTTTCTTTTTTGTACCCTTCAACTTTTCCCAGCATTATTGTCTTTTCTAGGCTTCATTTGACTCATGTCTCCTCAGGATGTGTCCAAAAATTGATAGCCTTAATTTAGCCATTTCCACTTTTAGTGAAACTTCAGGTTTGATTTGATTTAGCAGTCAATGGCCATCCAAAGTATCCATAAAGCTCTCCTCCAACACCACATTTCAAATACATCTCTTTTTTTTTCCTGTCAACTTTCTTCATGGTCCAGTTTGCAGACCTGTACATAACAGTTGATTTCTTAACTCCACTCTCTGTTTGTATTGATGACTGAGTCAAACTAGAGACAATCTTCAACAATTTTGATTCAATCATTATCAACATCACAGTGATATAATACTTCTGTAGTCAATGTTCAATTGTAATCTTATTTCCACACTTTCTTCTTACACCTTCATCAGTAACTGTTTTAAATCTTTGCTACTTTCTGCAAGTAATATGGTGTCATCTGCATATCTTAAACTGCTGATCTTTCCTCCACCAGTTTTCTTTCCTCTACCATCTCAATTTAATTCAGCTACCCCTGTGAAGTCACTGTTGTGAATGTTCAAAAAGTGAGAGGAAACAAGCTATAAAATTTCTCTCAGCAAAGTAAGTGCTGTGTGAACACAAAAACTGTTAGTCCCTCACAAAAGTAAGAGAACCAATTAAAAACAGTGAGCCTTTACTAAGAAAGTTACATTCAAGATACAAAAGCCTCAACCCTAATCCAAACTAGAGAGTCTTGTGCACCGAAGGCACATGGGAAAGGAGCAATAACATGTTTGATCTTTAGGGAGTCAGGAAAGAAAGGAAGTGAGACTGTTAGGTGAACCCTGATAATATCAGTGTAACAATAGATATAGCAGAAAGGAGTGGCCAGAGTCCAATTAAAGTGGTTACAAAGTAGAATAATATAAGCCTGGCATGCTCCCCCTCCTCATGCATTTAGAAAACTTAGGTTCATTACACCCAAGAGGTCTATAATCTTTACCAAGGCATCAATTATCACCCTCTGTTTTGGCCTTTAATAATGTCTAGAAAAGCCTCTCTGATCCCAAAAGCTTCCCCAGGTCAAAATGATTCCTAGGAATTCTTGGAGGTAGTAAACTTTTAATTAAAAATAAGAGATGTGGCTGGTGACATCGGCCTTGTGTGAGCAGAGCTGTAACAACAGGATTCTAGTTAATGTATCTACTTTAGTCAGGAGTAACTGGATTGCACCATATGAAAACTTAACCAATGGACAGCATTTCTCCCTATGTTGTGTCATTTAATGTACAATTAATTAGTATATTGCTTTAAAGTATAGAACATGACTTTTGTTAATGACATAGGACAAAGGTATTTTAAAAATAGGGATATTTTAAGGATTGAAAGAAGTATTAAGGATATCAAAGAAGAAATATTATATAATGTGAATGAGAGCTACAGTAAAAAAAAATCACTATATAGTGAGATAAATGATAAAAGGAATAGATTCATTCAGAAAGTTAAGGTTATAGACCATACAGCCACATAGTTCAAGCAGAACAAAGTCAAACATGTAACTGATGAAGAGTAGATTAAAGGAGGCACCGACATTTCATCAATTAATACAAATGAACTTATATTTTATCCCACAGTGATGATTTTAAAAGCACTAGCTATTTTCTTTAAATTGTAGGTGAACATTGCATCTGGATGCTTAAATCCATCAAGTTTTCAGCTGTATGAAAAACATTTCACTCACATTTAAGGTTTTATATTCATTTTGCTCTATAAGAGACTGTGGAAAGGGGTATAGTTCTGTTAGAATCAATTTGGAATATAGTTATATAGAGAGATGGGGGTATTCGTATTATAATACGAATACCCCTGCACAGGTGGAGATAACAAGGCAGAGAAGCTTGTTGTCCTGCTTCCTGCCAGTAGTGGCTCACCAATTGCAAACTGTGGAGAGGACAGGATCGTGCAGCCCATGGCAGTGGCAGATCAGTGAGTGGACCCTCCAGCACCATGGGGCCGGACCCTCATTATCTCCACCTGTGCAGGGGTATTCATATTCTTATACAAATACCACCATCTCTAGTTATATATTCTAGGAACTTGAGAAGTTTGCCATTCCCATGTCTATAATTACTATAAAAATATTGACATGAATGTGAGATCATCATCATTGTCATCGTCATCATCTTGTATCTGTTATATAATGCTAGTCAATGTTTCTATAATTTTGATAGACTGCTCCTGCTATTTGAAGCTTAGATCTGTAGATCTAGAAGGGATTCTATGGATCGCTGACTCCAGCCCCCATCGAAGAGGCACAGTGGGGAATCCAGCTCCCAGCCTCTGACTCCACAGAGCTATCCAACAGTCTGTAGAATTCTAGAGTCACCTGTCATTACTGAGCTGTCATGAACTCTTAGAAAATTCATATGTACTGGAGTAAGAAGTTGGAGGAATGAGTTTGAGATTTATAAAACCCATTCCAGTGCCTGATTTAGAAATGAGAATGTGTCCCTAGCAAATAGCAGCCCAACTTCTGTTTGAAGATCTCTATCAACCCATCACCCTATGGAGAAATTGCTGACCTCACCTAATCATCTGTTTAACTAAGATCTACTCTGCTGCAACTAAATCCCACCAAATCTAGGTTTGATCTCTAATTCAGCACAGTAGTTTTTGCTGTCTTCTGTGTGACAGCTCTTTAGACATTTGAAGAGTGCTATCAAGCCTACCTTCATTCTTGTCTTTTCTCTGCTAAACGTACCAAATTCATTCAAATTTTGTTGTTGTAGGTTTTTTAGGCTGTTTTGGCCATGTTTTGAAGGTTGTTCATTCAAATTTCTTCATATGGCTTTTTTCCAATCACCATTTTGTCTTCTGAGCCCAGTCTCATTTGCTTATAACCTTCTTACTGTATGATGCTCAGAATGCATACTAGAGAGGAAGAATGACCATCGTTCTCCATTCTCCCCATAAAATATAGTTTGGAAAGGATTTTAAAAGGATCACTGTCAGAGTCCCAAAGGCATTGTGAACTCAAGCAATAATATTCACTGGCTAGTAGGTTAATACTGGCATGTTCCTGTTTGTTGTTAAAGAAAAAAGGGCAGGGAAGCAAAAAGGCAGGTTTAACTAATATACTTTTCATAGAGAAAGCTTGCCAGCTGCATCTTAATTTTAACCTCCCTTCTCTATCAAGGGAAGGAGTCCATTTAAACTTTGCCCCAAGTGGATATAATTTCTAATGACCCCACTCACAGGAAGGGGGAACTTTCAAGGGCAACAGCAAACCAATAATGGTCAAAGGGGTTGTGAATAGTCTTCTATCTCTCTCACACATTTCCCTTTCATACTTCCTTGGGAAGAAGGTATGACCATTAAACCAGTCAAGTACATAGCATATATAGGCTAAGATGTTTCTTTCATACAAGTGAAGGATATGGAAGCTCATTTTGGCATAATAAATTGCATGCTTGTGCTCGGGGAAAGATCATTTCCTAGCTGTCAGAACTCAGAACAAGACAGAAAGCTTGAGGGCTGGAAAGTGAACGAGGGCTCAGAAGAGCATCTGAGGAACTGAATTTCACATACTAATCCAAAACAATAAGCCAATGACAACTTGATTCTAAAAAATGTTTAACTGGTGGGCCTCAATGGTACCAATAGGGTTACTTGCTACAATAAGCCTGGTAAATTTTAAACGTTAGAACTGGTTTCTGGCCTATTGTTACAAAGAAAAATAGAACAGAAATGTCAAAGAGAGAACACTAGTCAAAGACAGAAGATAGTTTTAATTTAAAATGGTTGATATGTATATTTTGTTTACATGAAAATGAATCTTAATAAGAGCACCACTTGAGCATTAGGATTTGAAAAGGAAAATACCACAGTGTGAGAGAGAAAGAGAGAGAGAGAGAGAGAGAGAGAGAGAGAGAGAGAGAGAGAGAAATCTGATGTTTTATAATGCCATGACCAAAATCTCACATAAAGATGGACAGAGGAGTGGTTTAGTCCTTTCACTTGCTATGCATCATACAGCTGGGTGCATGACAGGGCATGCAGTTGTTTACTCTGCTAGTAGATGAAGTATACTGTGATGGATGACCATGTAACAGACTAGATTTGCTTGCACTATTGCTCTTACATGAACCGCTCTCAACCATTAAGAAGAAGAAATGGAAAATGGAAAACTGTCTTAATGGCCCATGGTGAGGAAACTGGGGAAGTTACTATAAAAAAAAAGAGAAATGTTTCAAGGCGATTCTTTGTCACCTCTGCTGTTTAACACCTCACTAATCCCCATGTCAATAAAATACAAGGATGACCTAAAAGTTCCATGGAGATGGAGTTCCATGCACAAAGTTCCATGGAGATGGAGTCATTGCTAAACACAGTGCAAATATTTAGTGAAGGCACCCAAATGAAATGTGGAATTCACAAATGTGCAGCTCTATCTATACACTGTGGCAAGATCCGAAAACTAGATGGAATTATTATAAAATCACTCTCAAGTGATGAAAATTATAAATACCTCGGAATACTAGAAGCAGATAACATCGTGCACACAAAAGTTAAAGAACTGACAGAAAGGGAATATATTAAAAGGCTGAAAAATCTTAAAATCAAAATTAAATAGGGGACATACAATCAAAGCCATAAACACATTGGCAGTTCTAGTGATTAGATACCTAGCTGGAATAATAGATTGGACTCAAAACAAATTAGAAGAATTGGATCAAAAAACATGGAAACTAATGAACATGCATCACACACTACATCCAAAAAGTGATGTGGGCAGATTATATTTACCATGAAAAATCAAAGGCCATGGATTACTGCAAATACAGGAGGTAGTGAAGGAGGAAGAAAGAAGCCTAAATGATTATATCAGTACAAGCAGAGAAAAATTACTTAAGACAGTGAAAATAGAGAGTATTTTGAAAACGACAGAAACAGACGCTCAATATATGAAAGAAGAATTTGAAAAGAAATTAAACAGCTGAAAAGATAAATTACAACATTGACACCGTGTAGGCACCCTTCAGTCTCAAGAGACTATGGTAACGTGCTCTGAATAGAGGTCTTGGAACAGCGTCTAGTGTAGCTGAGAAGGCCAGTTCGAGAGTGACAATCCCTTCCACACTGAAGACAAATACAATCTGTCTCCTGTCCAGCTCCCTGATTTTACTGGTTTCAGGACTGCCTCTTTGCCTTGGCCTGCTGAACAAGTGTTTCTTCAAATTGGGAGAGGCCATGCTGCACCACCTACCTCCAGGCTGAAAGATCAGATGTCAATGTTTCCCATCTGTTGAAGTCAATTCCTAAGGCCTTCGGATCCCACTTGCAGATATCCCTGTATCGCAGCTGTGATCTCCCTCTGGGGTGATTTCCCTGCACTAATTCTCCATACAGGAGATATTTTGGAATCCAACCATCAGCCATTCTCACATGCCCAAAGCAACGTAGACATTGCTGTTTCAGTAATGTATACATGCTAAAAATTCCAGCTCATTCTAGGACTACTCTATTTGATACTTTGTCCAAAGAGACATGGTGGCATTGTGGGTTAAACCACAGAAGCCTCTGTGCTGCAACGTCAGAAGATCAGCAATCATAAGATCAAATCCACGCAATGGAGGGAGCTCCTGTCGCTTGTCCCAGCTCCTGCCAACCTAGCAGTTTGAAAGCATGGAAATGCGAGTAGATACATAGGTACCACCTAATTGGGAAGCTAACGGCATTCCATGTCTATTCACTCTGGCCACGTTACCACTAAAAATGTCTTCGGACAAACGCTGGCTCTACGGCTTGGAGATGGGGATAAGCACCGTGCCCTAGAGTTGGACACGACTGGACTTAATGTCAATGGGAACCTTTACCTTTACCTGCCAAGTGATATAAAAATGTTTCGGAGATAATGCATATGGAACGTGTTCAGCTTCCTCTCCTACTGTGCAAGGATCCATGACTCACTGCAGTACAGGAGTGTATGCAGGACACAGGCTCCATATATGGTATATGCTATCAGCATCTTATTAAGCTATACTCTCTTTGTGAGTCTAGAGAACATGGTAGCTGCTTTGCCAATGCGTTTATCCAGCTCAATATCTAGGGAGAGAGTGTCAGAGATCTTTGAGCCAAGGTACACAAAGTCATTAACAACCTCCAAGTTTTCTGTGGAGATGGTAATAAAGGGAGGTGAGTCCACACCCTGGCCCATGACTTGTGTTTTCTTCAGGGTGATTGTTAATCCAAAGTCTTGGCAGCCTTGCTAAAACGATTCATGAGTTGTTGGAGGTATTCAGCAGAGTAGGCAACAATGGCTGCATCATTGGCGAAGAGGAAGTCCTGCATGCATTTCAGATGGACTTTGGTCTTTGCTCTCAATCTACAGAGATTAAAGAGCTTTCCATCTGATCTAGTCCAGAGATAGACACCTTCTTTTGCAGTTCCAAAGGCATGCTTCAGCATGACAGCAAAAAAGATCCCAAAAAGGGTTGGTGCGAGGACACAGCCCTGTTTCACTCCGCTTTGGATGTCAAAGGGATCTGATGTTGAGCCATCAAAAACTACAGTGCCCTTCATTTCCTCATGAAAGGACTTAATGATGTTAAGGAGTCGAGGTGCACATCCAATCTTGGGATGTATTTTTAAAAGGCTGTCCAAATCAAAGGCCTTTGTAAGATCTATGAAGACCACAAAGAGGGGTGTCATTGTTCCGTACATTTCTCCTGCAATTGTCTGAGGGAAAATACCATGTCATTGATGGATCTATTAGCTTGAAATCCACACTGTGATTCTGGATAGACTCTGTCTCAATGACTGGCATTAACTCCTCTGAATGGGCTTTAAACCAGTCTGCCGTCTTTTTGGCTTTCTTGCCAATTGTGGACAAGGCACTGTTATAAACAGCATTCTTGAAATGTTCCCGTCGTTCAGGTGCATTTTCAACACCTGGGCCTGGAAGAGCTTCCTCAAGCACTTGAACAAATTCCTCCACTTTTCTCTGATTGTGAGTCTTGCTGATATCAATACATGGTCTTCCTTTTTTGTGTGATACAATCTCTTTACTCGCATTTTTACTGTGCTATACACTAGGGAGTGATCAGTATCGCAATCAGCACCCTGATAACTGTGTGTGATCATAAAACTAGGAAGGCTAGCGCATCAATTGAGCTGATGCCAATGCTTTGATCTTGAATCTCTCCAAGAGACTCTGTGTTGAAGCTTCGTATTAAAGAATGTGTTGCTCACACAGAGACCATAATAACAGCAAAACTCCAGCAAGCGTTGGCCATTTTCGTTCATCTTCCCAATGCCAAGCCAGCCTAGACAAGTGGGCCAAGAATTGTGATCAGCACCAACTCTAGTGGTAAAGTTTCAGAGAATGAACAGCGGTTCTCTCTTGGGAATATTTTTGATAGTAGCTGCCAGATAGTCATAGAATTTGTCTTTGAATTCTGTTGTAGATGACAGTGTTGGTGCATATGCACTAATGAGGGTGACCAGTCCTGCTGATGCATAGGGCTGCAGAGAGAGGATTCCTTCACTCCCCACAGAAGGTGGAACAATGGATCTCAGCAGAGTATTTCTAACCACAAAGCCAACACCATAGTCCCTGGTCTCATTGAATGGTTTTCCCTGACAGAAGAATGAGATTTTTTTTTCTTTGACAGAACCCCAGTCTGGCAATCTCGTCTCTTGTAGGGCAACAATGTCCATCTGCAGTCTACTCAGTTCCATGTTGATGACAGCTGTCTTGTGCACGTCGTCTATTTCCCGCAGGTCATCAAAAAAGTCGGAGGTCATTGTCCGAACATTCCAGGTGCCCAACTTTAGGGCAGAAGTTTTCTTATTCATATAGTTCAGGGTTATCAATCTGCTTATCGGCTTTCACCCTAAACTCCACACACCCCGTGAGGTAAACAGACCATGGTGAGGCAGTACCTTACTGGCTGGGGCTGCCCAATTTTAGGCAGGTAGTAGCTACCTAGTGAGGCACAATGACCTCTACCACTGTTAGAAGTAGCCCCTGGCATCATGCTCTACACCAATCTAGCAAAGACTTATAACCAGTAACTGCTACTTCCCATGTTATTTCGACACGTATGTGAAGCTGGAGTGTCCTTTCCAGAGCACAAAGCCTAGATAAAATAATATGGAGGATAGACTGTTACCCAAGCAGAAAATCTCCCCTCTCTATGTCACTAAAGTAATCCAATGGAAAGGCAAGAGTCAATACAACTGGTTCCAGCAGCGTTGCAGGAGTTGCCAGAGTATGACTATACACAAACTACCTCTGGGACTCTGGCTCTGGATTTTGCCTTGAAATTAAATCCTGGAGCCTTTTCCATTGGTGGATATAGCCACAGGGCAATGGAGGTTTGAAATCAGCATTTTCCTTCTCCTAGATGCACTGCTAATGAGCCCCACCTAACCGGGTGCATAGATTACCATGTTTTTTGGACACAGAAAGGAGTATAAAAGGGGTGGAAAAGGGACTTCTGGCTTGGCACTAAGACAAAACAGGAGGAGGAGGATTGAGCTCCATTCCCTGCGCTGAATTCTGACCTGTTTGGGACCCCTGAGGGAGTTAAAACCACCTCAAAGAGGTAGTGAAATGGAGGAGAAGCCTGTTGATCATGGGGGGGATGACAGTTACCCACGATTGATCCAGGAAACTCCCCAATCTACCAGCAATTGGAAACAAATAGCTGAATTAGCTTGCTTGCAAGTCGTTGGCAGCCGGGATACGAAGAAATGATAAATCAACCAATTTAACATCATTGTAACCACTGTGTGAGATACGAAATCTCAGCTATACTGCTCTATGATTATCTCTGGATGAGATGATCCCTTTAACAGAAATAAGCGTCTTTTAGCCCCACAACTAAATAGAGCAGTGGTGGATCTGGAGAAGGGGAAGGAGGTGCAAAGATATGCAAAGGAAATAAATTGGACATTAATTAAACACTTTGTTATAGTTCAAGGATGAAAGTTTGGTATTACTTGGGCATTAGAAATTTAAGAAATATTCCTCTTTAAATTATTTTAGCCAAACAACGCTGGGCATTAAATTTTTTGTTATGGCTATCTACAGTGTTGGCAAAAAGCTCAGAACATTACTTTGAATACTCAAACTTAGAACTCTGTTTTGACTTGTATTTTTCTTTTTCTTGAGAACTGACTAAAACATAGACAATTAACTTTGGAAAGTCTCATACAAATATTGAGTGAAAGGACTTGTCAACTTACATCAGAGACTGGGTTCAAAATTAACCCTAAAGGTGATCAATCTACTAAAGTGGACTTATTGAAGCAATTATTGATGGAATTGGACTGACTGCTCTCAACTACTGGACATTTTGGAAGGGGTGGAAAAGGAAAGGGAGAGAAAAACACCTGACAGATATTGATGGAAAGCATTATCATAATTCAGCATGGACATGGCTAAAACTGGGGGTCCTTAAGAAAGAATCTGAAGGCTTGATTTTTGCTGCACAATAATAGCAGCACAAGAACACCTTGGCCGGACCCACACAGCCCCTTTGCACATGCACATGAGTGCACATGTGTGCCAGGCGAGCAACCCCCCACCCCTTCAAGCATCTGTACAAGTGCTGTGTGCCCACACGAGCAACTGCCGCTCCTTCATGCATGCGAGCAAGCACAGGGGATGCCCCCCCACACAGACCCCGATCTCCCCCAATTTGTCCACGGTGTCAAAAAGGCTGGGGACCACTGTGTTATATAATACCAGTCAATGTTTTTATAATGTTGACTGTGCCTGGTGTTTCTAAAGAAGTAGTAGTAGAAGAAGAATATAGCATCAAAAGAGGAATATTTCAGAGGGATTTCTTTGTCACCACTACTGTTTAACATGTCACTAATCCCTATGTCAATAAGTTTAAATAAAACTGGATTGGGCTATCATATTTCAGTACAAGCATGAAAAATCAATCATACATGGATGACCTATATGCAAAAATTTCCTCTGAGGTAGAATCACTGCTAAACACAGTGTGAATATTTAGTGTA
Organism: Pogona vitticeps; assembly: GCF_051106095.1. Lineage (NCBI taxonomy): Eukaryota > Metazoa > Chordata > Lepidosauria > Squamata > Agamidae > Pogona > Pogona vitticeps. The sequence continues at coordinate 275,408,809 of NC_135783.1, read as the reverse complement.
GATATTCAAATGAAATTTGGAATTAACAAATGTGAAACTATGTCTGTACAATGTGACAAGATCCAAAAACTACAGTTAAAAAATAGCAAAATTACAAAATCGCTATCAAGTGTTGAAAATTATACCCTGGAATACTAGAAGCAGATAACATCCTGCATACAAAAGCTAAAGAGCTGTCAGAAAGGGAATGTATCAAAAAAGCCTGGAAAATCTTAAGATCAAAACTGAATGATGGAAATATAATCAAAGCCATAAATACATGGGCACTTCCAGTAATAAGAAACTCAATTTCTGGTGAATTCTGCCTATACAATGTGGCTCTGTTGATTGTTTCCTTTAACCATTGTTGAAATGCCACAGGTGACATGGATCAACTATCTAAGTGTAATGGTATGTATTTTAACATTTCAGACTCTAGAAAGATATTAGATTGCAGTATGAAAAGTAGACCACTCGTGAATATGAGAATTTACATACATTCTTCTCTGATTATCATTTCACAGTTCATTAGTCCCAAATATTAACACATCAAGAAGCCTAAAACTTGCCTATTTAAAATGTATAATTATTCAGCTTAAGCTCATTTACATTTCAAGTACTTTCCATTTTATCTTTTCAAAACCTTATCCAGTCTGATTAATGAATATTCCAGTTTTCTAATCAGTTATTTCCAATCTTGTCAACATTTTCTTTCCTTTCTCTTGCTGACAGCCAAATCACTCATATTATAGAACCCATCGTAGCAATTGCACCATTCTACCTTACTATACTTATTGCCTTTTCTAACATTAACAGCAAAGGATAAAATCCATTGCATTCTCCTAGTTTTAAAAATGTGACAGAAATCCTACACACGATACAATGAACAGGAGTGTTCCACATCTTTCCCATTTCATTTTTTGAATGGAATGTAGTTTCTGTAAACAACAACAACAAACCCTCACATTTACGCTCTCTCTTTTAGCTTGTCCAGTGTTGTGCACTTTCAGATACAGTGTTCTTTAAGGCTTCATACCACAGGTTCCAGGGTTCCATGAAGTACAATCTCAGTAGACAGATAGATGTTTATATGCATGGGAGAGGTAGATAATATTACATGTGGAATAGAAAATCTTTGTATACTCAGGCTGTCATTCATGCATTTGAAGAAGCAGGCAGCAGTCCAGAAAACCTATGTCAAATAAAACTATTTGGTCTTTAAGATACTACTCTGCAATAGACAAGAGACTAAAGTTGTTACTGCACAAGGGGCAAAATGCAGATGGATCCACTGTGAATTTGCACTTGGGAAGTCAGGTTTCCCAAGGTTAATTTTCTTCATCTGACAAAACAAGAGCCAGTGGGAGGAGGGGGCAGGGAGGAATTGACACTCAGTCTTGTTTGCAGCTTGTTAAGGTAGCTCTTCTATGGCAGCCCAAATTTACAGGATGCACAGTTACAACCAAGCTCTCTTAACAAGATGGAAACAAGGCTGATTGATAACTTCCTTCTCTTTTCTCTGCCAACTCTGTCAGGATACCCCAACTCAAAATGGGCCTTTAGACCTGCCATTAAATTAGACTGCTGATGGTCGGAACCAGAAGACATTAAAGTTAAAACAAGGTGCACGTTGTAGGAATAGAAGGTTGACACATTTCCTTCCCCATCATTAACAGGTATTTAAGTTGACTTAGTTGCCCATGATATTCTTGATGCAAGTAACTACTTCAACCTAAGAAATTCAAAGTGTGTATGGTACAAATATCCTTTATATCCTCCTCTGACTTGTGTCTGGTTGTATGGAGGTGATGGTGTATGACCAGCTGTCTGCTCTGTTCTGCATGCTTTCATTTCTTAGCCAAAATTCATCAAAACATTGAAATGCTAATTGGAAATGAGAATTGACAATAATCATTCCACTTCCTCTGCTTAGCAATGTTGTTTCTCTTCCCCTTAGCATCTTTATCCCCTACAGCATAGGTCGGAGAACAGGGGTAAATTACCCCAAATGGGATAAAAGTGAAAATTCTGGGGGTAATGAGCAGAGTGCCACAGTTTCTGCCTTATCCATCCTCAGCCCTCTTGCTGAATCTTTATTAGCATTGCATGCGGTCCTGTCATTGGCTATTGCTCTGTGGTGATTTCATGGAGTTCATGGTTCATTGCAGAAACACATTGAAGACCCGGAGAAGCTGCATGTGATAGTAACTAAAAGAAGGAAAGATAATCAAGGATACACTTACCAACATGTTATGATGTTTTTCTCTGCTTGTGGAAACTAGGAGTTAGGATATTATGTGTAGCGGGCCACTCTGAAGCCTCTGTCAACTCAGGCCTCCAGGAGTGCTCACTACTCTTCTTCAACTGCTGCCACCACTTGTAGTCCAACAATGTTAAGATTTCCAATAGACTGGTTTTCATCCAGCCTATTTAATAGAATGCTGTTTGAATGAATGCATTTGTTGATGCTTCATATTTTTTCTTCTGGAATGTTATAATGCCTAGGTGTTTAACTCTCTTTAATTTCTTTCTCATGCTGTCACTGTCTATATTTATTTATTGCTTCTTTCTTGTCCTCCCTCATTCTTTGATAATCTCCTTTTCAGGAACTGAATGCTTTCATAGCTCTTAAAGTCTTCTTTTTATTCTCTGTATTGTCACCAAACAACCTTTGGTGCTGCACACAATTTTTGCCTTAGCTGATACATCTTCACGCTTCTATAAACTTTTATTACAATTTTGGTCCAAGGTCATTTCTATATTTTCTCTCTGGCTTTGTTCATATTGATAATCTGTACTCTTATCTCAGCAGGAAACAAGATCTCAGATAATTTATATTTCCCCCTCTTCTTTAGAAAAGAGGAGCTTTGATTTTCTGTTTTATCAACTTTGCTTTTCCTGGACATATTTCTTCATTATGATTTTCTTCTTACCTTTGTATTTTCTTTCTTTCTTTTTTCCTTTTGCAAAAATTGCTGTGATGTCTCTATTACAAATCCCAGTGACTTAATTCCTGGTTCCACAGTAGACGATCTATTGTATTTGATCTCTTCAGATTCTCTGCCCCATGCATTCTTCTAATTTTGTGTCTAATGCAACGAAATCACTTTTCCCATTACTTTTTTCTTTATCTGCAATTCTTAGAATGATTGCATGGTTTCCTCCAGCTGTGAGTAGTTCAGATGAAGATGATGGATGTGGGACTTCTCAGCATATATGTGTTTAAGGTTATGCCATCCCATTATTGGTGAAAGGTGCATTCTTTTGCAAAAAATAAAAATAAAATAGTGATGTCACCCCTGCTTGACCATAAATCATCATGGGCCTAAATATAAAATCACTAATGTGCATTCAAACTGGTAACACAATTCCTACAATGTCCCCAAAAGCCATGGGCATAGGGAGGGCAAAGAGGGTGAGTCAGTTATGACACATCAGTGCAGAAATAAGGGTTAAAATAGCTACTAGGGAGGAAAAATGTTCCGCTTATCCACAATCTAGTAATTTTGTTACCAGCTTGAATACAGTCTGGTTGGCTCAGTATGTGACAATGATCAAATCAATCCACCAGAGATATCCAGCAGTTCTATGTAATAATCTTAAAACTGCACAACTGGATGGGATCACTGAGTCTTGCCCCTGTCAAAGAGGTACAATGGGGTATCAATCTTCCAACTTTTGGCTCCTCAGCTAAACATCTAAACCACCTGATGGCTGATGATTCCAGCCCCAACTACTGGCAGGAACAAGGGCAAAGTATACAGATAATGGGCTCACAAAGATAGAGATATCTCTCCTGCCTCTGAAGGAAGGGCCAGCCTTCCAGCTCCTGAACCAAGCTGATGCCAGAAGGCCCTTCCCCAAATTCCCTTCTGCAAACCCAAGGAAGTGCATAAGCCTATCCTGTTTACCCTCCAAAATGGATACTGTCCAATGCCAACAATGCACATACACGAGGAGCTGTAACAGTGAATTAACAAACAACAGGGAAAAAAAGACAAATGAGTTAAAACCTGGATTGCCAAGAGGAAGGGGAAACCCAGCCAATTTAGCCAGTGGCAGGAAAACTGGAGGCTGACAGATCCATAGTAAGTACCACATTTGACAGCGCTGAAGGAGGAAAAGAGTAGGTAGTGGAAGTCATCTTGGCATAGAGAATGGGGAGTGGAGCAAGGCTGTAAGCCAGGTAAACTGGAAGGGGATTGTTAGATCCCTAGTCTGCTAAACAAAATCCTACACCAATCAGTAGTGGGTATTCTGGAGGAATGAAGGGAGGGAACATGCCCCCCTCCCAAGAATCCTAGTCTTGATATTTCTTTAAATACACACCGGTAAAAATTACAATCGGATCCACAATCCATAGATACTATTAATAGACAATGTCCCTCCCAGAATTATTTCTGCAGATTGCCTTGGGCCAGTTAGGTGTTTGATTGGCCCATGAGGGTATGCAGAAGTTTCCAGCACACAGCATGGTTCTTATGGAAACTGAATAGTTTGCCAGGTGGCTAGCAGCACTAAACACCTCCCTCTAGACCCCTAAGTGGCATGGGAGTGTAAACAGAGCCCCCAATGAGCAGGGATCTGGGAATGTTGTTGACATCATCATTTCATTGTGGCAAATCACCTTGTGAAATTTCTCATTAGAGAGATACTAATGTTGATGCTTTTTCTCTTCCTTTTCTTCTTCCAAGATCATGGCATGTTATCCTCTTTATATTTCTGATGCTCTCCAGTCTTAACAGGATAGTGTCATCTTCTTATGCCTGCAGTTGATATCACAGTCTGGCGTACAAATATTTTATTCTAACTGTCCAAACCTATGTATGTCCGCCTACCCTTAAGTAAGGTGTGTATATTACATTATTGCAGGATAGGGGAAACCAAAGAAACCAGCAACTTGGCAGTCCAGCAGACAAGTGGGTATGACTTTTAAGTGACCATCCTAGCCCCTGTAAAGACAACCAGCTGGAGCTCACTTTGGTTTTTAGTTTTTGGCTTTTGGGTTGTTGTTTTTCCCTACATGATTCTCTACTATGTAAGGTTATTGAGGCAAACAGGAACTGATTCTTCAACATGTCATGTGTTACTGGAATGAGTCCTCTTCAGAAGAGGACTAGGAGAGTCCAAAACAGCCGGAGGAGAAAGGAGCAGAAGCTTAGTTACAGAAGGAAGGGGAGGAAAGCAGCTGATGAAACACCCATCCACCCAAGGAACTCCAGCAGGTCAAGATTCTGGGAAACAAATACAGAGTCAGAAGACATTGCAAGGAAGATCACCAACACTTTCAGTTGGAGTGGACATGGTTGAAAAAGGGAGAATCTCAAACCAGGACCCATAAAGAGCCTTCCTGCTCAGAGCTGCTTTACTGGAAAGAACAAGAACAAGAACAAATATTGTAACTAGTTCTGGACATCTCAGCTTGGGGGTTTACGTCTCTGGCTGTGGAACCAAAGATTGAGAGTTCGATTGCTCCCTGAGCCTCCTTGATGGGCTAGACTCAATGATCCATAGAACCCCTTCCAGCTCTGCAGTTCTATGATGATGCCGATGCTGATATCTTGGCTATGAAATCAACCCAGTTTGTTTTCAGCTCTGTTTATTGCTCTCAACTTTCTGGATTGACTCATACCTATATTGATTATGAATCCTTCTGCTGCCGTCCCTGCTCTGACATTTCGTCTTGTGGTCTTAGAAAGCTAAGATTTTGACCAAACACAGTATAGCATGTAGGTCCTTTCCCTAACTGTTTATTTTTTAAAAGCATCACAAGAGAAGAGGCCGGATTCTGAATTGTGTAAAACTTTCAGAAATGTATGATAGAATCCATTTGAGAAACAGCCAAAGTCTTCAGCCACTGCCCTTTACACTACAGGTTGAGCTGTGACTAAAGAGAGTCCTTTCACAATTTAATCTTTTATGGCAGAATGCCCTCCCCCAGGTGTTGATGAACACCTTAGCATGCCTGTTCAGCTCCTAGAGTATGGGCTAGGACTGGTGAGAGTTGAAACCCAATAATATTTAGAAAACAGTTTCCTCAATTCCATATGAAAGGTTAAGTCTGTCAACATTTATGTGGAAGGGAAAGCTGTGGATTTTGTTGTGACTCTTTTCCACATTAGTATCTAGGATTACGCCTTAAAATAGTCAGAGTCAGTGTGAGAGAAAGATCCTTGGGTTGTTGCTGTTGCTACTAAATAATAGTTAAAAGTGACAACTGACATATTTTTTGTGTCTCTTGGGCATACCATTGTATGATTTTATCTGGAAGGGATGCTTAAAGCAGGAATTCTGGCAATGTTCATTCACAGACTTTTCATGCTGGTAGAAAACAACAAAAGCACTTAGATGATTGATGGAAATAGTTGCTTGCTATTTTTCAGTTCATAAATGATATTTTGACAGTGGTATAAAGAAAGGCTGTATAAGAGACACATCATATCTCACTGATAAAATTCATCCTTGGCATGCAGGTTTCAGAGTCAACTTAGACTGTATGTTTATTTTGTTTTGTTAGAGGTGCTCCTCCAAGTGGGGAAGGATAGCTCTTTTGTCATAATACATTATTTTCCTTAGGTGTAACTTGCATTTGGCCTGCTTTGTTTAATGACTGTGAATTGAAAGGTAAACAGGAACATAATGTGCAAGTGTGATTGCTCGAAGTATATATTTCTGAGGAAAATCCATTGGGGGGGGGTTACTTGTGGATACACATTGTTCTAAACATCTGGTTTGACCCAGGGATTCAGTTTTTGATGTTTCAGTATACAATTGGGATAAAGCTTTGAAAGTGTTTTATCCAAAGTAATTCACTCTCATTCTTTATCATATTGTTTGAAAAGTCGTTGTTGTTACTTATTGCGGTATTTAAAAGCAACTTACTTTATATTGCACATTATATTCTCATTACATTTTTCCTTATTTTTATTGTCAAGATTGCTCTGGGTCAGAGAGGACCACACTAATCACTGAACCACACTATCCTGACTCTCCTGGTATACATAAAATCCAGGGCAGCCAAATGTGCCAATAGTGGGGAAATCTTCCAGCCCTCCCAACCCTTAGTCCACTTTGACTAAGCCGTGCTTCCAGGGATTTACCAAAACTCCACAAGATTAAGCGCTTTGACTCTTACTTCAATCCTGCAAGATAGGAGTACCAAAAAACCCCAGAAAAAACACACAGACTCCTGGTAGATGATCGAGGCAAGTCTGGTTTTAATGCCACCAACCCTCATACCTCAAAATAACCAGAGTTGTTAAAGTTTTGTATCTTATTGAGAAAAAAATTCAAAAGAGCAAAACTACAAAAGCAGTTACAAGAGTTACATAATAATTTTAAAACTGTGTTGTAGAGATAAGCAGTCAAAAGTTTGAAGTGAGAACAATTCCAGAACAATCCCACAAGAAAATAAGGAAGCTGGCTAACCTATGTCAATACTTATGTCCAAGGATAGCTTCAGCATACTTCCAGAGCACATACAGAGTGTAAGCCATGTAGCAGAGCAGCAGATGACCATAGCATTCTCCTTAGATATAACTTGGCTAAACTAAGTAACTTCTTTCTCCATTTTTATCCCCAGAATTCCAGTTTCCAGACTTTTCTGGAAAACCCGCAAAGCAGGTGTCACTTTCCCTGAACATTTCCAAAGAGACTAAATCTCCTCCCTCCCTCCACTGAAACCATTCTTCCTAATTAATTGTGTACCAAAGAGTGAACTCAATCCAGCCTTGAAAGGTTCATTCTCACAGAGATATAGCACAGGTGGTTGCTGCTTTCCAGTTAGTAGTGGCACTTCTCCCTTCTCCTGGTCAGCTTCTCTGAGGCACAAACTACAAGGTCTGATTTTCTAAGAAGAGCAACAGAATCTGTGAGTCCTCATTTCCTAATCTCTTGACATTATTTGCAAAATTGTAGGAACTTAGGCCAGAAGCTTATGTGGAATGTAAGCATTTCTTCAACCTAATAGACCGCCCCCCCCCCCGGTGCATAGCCAATCGTACAGCCAGTTATATAATCAATATCACAAGCAGTGCAAGAAAGATATGCAAAGGGGAGCTTGCTGAAGCAATCACATAACTCAACAGGATTCTGATTATAGAAATAGACATTGGCATGAGAGTTGGAAAAAATCCTATTTACACTACTGTAAAAATAACTTAAAATTCTCTTTAAAAGTATAGAATTTTTTTGCTGTACTAGTAATTTCCCCCCACTTCTTATGTTAATTTCATGATGCATCATTACCAAGAGGAGTAACATTACAGGGAGTCATGTGACATGTAATTTATACAAAACTTCATTATACATATCTCTTTACTTTCAAACTCAAGACAATGGGGCTCTTATCTTGAGTACTTGGCTGGATAGACTAATTTGTTATTCTTACATCCCATCAAGTTACTTCTGAGTTACGGGGATTCAATGAATGAATGATTTCCAAAATGTCCTGTCCTTAACAGCCCCGCTAAGCTCTTGTAAACTCAAGGCTGCAGCTTCCTTTAGGGACAGATCAAGAGAGTGATTCAAATATAAGCCTTAGGAAGAATTAGGAAAAAGCCATGTGGTTTAGGGTTACACAGATGCAAGAGTAAGGAGATGCTTTTACTAAACCACAAAAAAAAAATCATAAAATGTCAAGCTTATGTGAGTAAATATCACTTTTTCAGGCTGATCACCACCCTTTCATGGATAGTGCAGGAAAAAAAATGCACTGTCTAGAGTCTTAAAAATTCATGGCAGATGTCCAATTTGAGTCTGCTGGTATAAGGCTGCTTCCTGTGTTCCTAAACCAGAGCAGCATTTTGGCTAATTAGCCCTAATGTTCCACTTGGAAATGGTATACAAGGTATAAAAGCACATTTGATGGTTATTTTCAAATAGCCATATTCCTAGGGAGCCAGTATAATATAGGCTTCCAGCGATACTGTGTCACATTCTATTAGACCTTTGTTTTGTATTACATTAGCTTACTGCCTGGACACAGCAAGTGTGATGAAAATAGAGCCTGATATTATCTGACATTGCATAAGCATCACACAAAGGTCCTGCCACCTCTGAGGCAAATCATCAGCTTGGACAGTGAGTGTTTAATCCTATTGATTGCCAGAGATGTCCCTAGAATGCTTGCTTATTTCACCAGCTTGATTTCCATCCTTTGTAATCCAATATATTAGATGTATCTCTAAATTAGTAGCTGTCAGTTATTCTCCTCATTTTTTTAACTTCAGAAGATTATGTATTATTTTTGTTCATCTAGCGTGCTTCACAGCATAAAACCATATTATTTATTTCCCTTTTTCTTCTTTGGAATATCTATATAGATAGAAAGTCAATTTGTTTGTTACTGAGTTTCCACTGATAACTTAAAAAAAACAAAAGCAATGACTAGAGACTGAATTTGGGATTGGAAAAGGACAACTGGAAAAATAGTTCATAAAACTTTCACTGTGTCATGAGTGCACCCGAAGATCTGAACCCAGAAGGGTTAACTGTGGCTGAGGAGAATGTGGAGAGATTAGAAACAGCTGAGCAGCCTCCAGATTCTCCCTCCACAGCAGACAGGCTTCGGGGCAGGCTTCGGAAAAGACTCAGGGAAAGAAGAGCAGAGGATCGCTCTAAAGCTTTCCACAGGGACCTGCGCTCACCTAGCCCTGAGTATTAGCAGAATGGAGAGCGTTCCAACAGCTCAGGGAGCTGTTTTAGGATAAAATGAGCTTCAGCAAAGCAGGAAACTTCGTGGAAGCAAGGTGTCGAAAACCTGTTTGGCATCCAAGTCTCCTGCTCTTGTACCCTGGCTCTTGACCCTGGATCTGCGTTGCATTGGACTTCGGACCTTGGCTTTGGACTACATGCTTTGTACCCTGGACTCTGACCGTGTATCTGGACCTGGACTTTGCCTTGCACTCTGCACTCTGTAAGTTTGTTTGGAACTCTGGCTTTGAACTTTTGGTATTGCTGACCTTGGACTGATTATCGGACTCTGGCTTGTCGTAACTCCCGGGAACGTGACACACTGTTCCCAATTGCAAGGAAATGGTTGTTGATTTCCAGGCCATTTGCTCTTCTTTTCTCACAGTTTCAGCCTCCAGCAGGTTTCCGCAGTTTTGCCTTTCATGCATCAGATAAAAACAAAACTTGCACTGAGCGACTTGTCAGGTACAGTATTTGTAATGCCTTTAGAATGCTTTGCCCTTTTTTGCCATTAGAATGCTGCAAAGCCCACCAGAAGAATAACAATAATACATAGGCTGAAATCCTGTTGCTTAGCATAGCAGGTGCTGGGGTTTTTCTCGCGGAATTACGTTTTTCAGCGGTTTCAGCAGAATGTATGGCGGTCTAGGCAGTCCAGCAATAAACACACGCAGTCCGGCAGCATTTCGTGCAGCAAAGTGTATTTACAGCAGCAGCATGGTAGGCATATGTGATCTCCAACCAAGTGAAGATAATACTGACTGTACAAGTCTACATATATACATTTACATAACCAATCACATTTCAGATTACATCACTCCATTACTTCATCTTGGGTTGCATCATCTTCTGCTGAGTCACCCTGACTCATTCCCAGCACACCTGACAGACATGGTTGCTCATTACAGCACTTGATTCTGGTCAGGCCTATAATTTATACTTGACAGAGTTGCTCCAGAGTAGGCCCACTGAATTAGTGGGGATTTGGTGAGTCAACTCTCCATAAGTTCCATTGATACAAATGGGCCTATTTGAGTTGCAGCTTATTTTAGCATAGTAAATTGAAACCAGATTAAGTCTGTTTGAATCAATGGGCGTTTTAGAGGTATTGACCCATCAAATCCCCACTGATTCTATTGGCTTACTCTAGTGGTGACTTGCTATGCTAAGCAATAAGATTTCAGCCATAATCTTTTGTGGTAGGTTATTACTTGGATAGGAACTAAGATACTCTCATGGATTAAGTAGGAAATTTGCTTAAAAGAAGCAGGACAATTGAACTGGGTCTGATTTTTCCCCCCAAATGAAAGTGAGTGACTTCAGTTTGTATTCATGCTTCTCCATCACTATCTTAGTATTAGAAACATGCTTCACATTTGCAATGGGTGTGGGAAAAGAAACAAAACAGGGGCATTTTGTCTGTTTCCAAACCAATCTGAAGTAAAGCAAAGAAGCCTGAAGCAGTAGTCAAATCAAATTGGGGTTTCTGGAGTGCCACATTTTTCCCCCAGTGTCCCCTGTGTGTTTTCCCTCAAACACAGGTCCACCTTCGGACACAATGTACTAGTTTCTCCCTTTACACGCTGCCACCAGTGGATCTTTATCCACACTGTACCAAATATGTTTCTTAGACCCGGGCTGCCAAATATAACAGGTTTATTTATTTTTTATTTGGTAAATCACAGAAGTCATAGATGTTCTTTTATTGTTCAATCATTAAACTTAGATAGGATTACACATTTGCTTGTTTGTATTCATTCACATTAACCACTGTAACAATATCCTATAACTATCTATTTTCTATTACTTTTATCTCTTATCTATTCTCGAACACACACCAACTTTCCAATCTCTGTCTTAACCTTCAAAACCTCTTCTTTTTTAATATCATTTTTATTTAATTTGAACATATAAATCTATCAGCTACAAACAAATGTGAAATATAAGATAAAATAGAAAGAAATGAGAAAGAAATGAGAAACAAAAGGAAAAGAAAAAAGGAAAAAAAATGCCCCCTCGCCCTTTGAGGACAGAGATTCGGACCTCATTGAATCCCAAATTTCCTAAGTTTCCAGAGAGCATTGAAGGAGAAAAAAAAACACATCAATCAATTTGCCCTACCCTTTGGTCTGTCTCTGGGCCCAAACATATATTAAGTTCCAACTTTGTTTTGCATAGTCCCTTGGCTGTTCTCGTAGTGCTTCTGAGAGTGTATTTAGTTCTTTAATGTCCAACAGCTTCTTCAGGAACTCCTCCATTGTAGGTATATCTTCACTTTTCCATTTTTGGGCCCAGAGTAACCTAGACGCTATAAATATGTACATTAAACAATATTTGATTTTCTTATCTCTGTAATTTCTGGCATAATATTTAATAGTGCTATCTCAGGTTTGAAATTTAATTTCTTTTGCGTGATCCCTTTTATTATTTCCCACAGCTGTAACCAATAACCCCTGGATTTTTCACATGTCCACCACATATAATAATACGTTCCTCCTTTTTTTTTTTTTACATTTCCAACAAATATTGCTGCTATCCTCTGACATTTTTGCCAGTTTTGCAGGGGTGTGGTGCCATCTGTAAAACATTTTGAGAATCTATTCTCTTAGGTTTACCGGCTTAATCGCTTTATAACAGTCTTTCCACATCGTTGTCCAGTGATCAATATCAATATTATAACCGAAGTTACTTGCCCATTTTATCATCGTCTCCTTTACCCTCTCATCCTCCAGATCATATTCCAAAAAGTATGTATACATTTTCGTTATTATTTTCTCATCAGTATGGATCCACAGTTTGTCCACCTGTACTTCACCCTCAAAAAGCCCATGTTTTTATTTTTTTTAATATCTTGATTCTAGTTTATTCAATGACCACCAATCTGTTGCTACCCCTGGATCCTCTAATTCTTGATTGTTTTTTATATTTTGTTCTCTGTTGATTAATTCTTTATAAGTTAGTAACATTCCTTTCTGGTTCAATACTTTCAAAATAAAAGCTTCTATAGGAGCTACCCATATTGGAATTTTCTTGCATGTTTGTGCTTGAAATGTATGCCACACTAGACCCAATGCTTTTCATATAATATGTTCTGTAAAGTGTGATTGTTCCTTATATTTCCCATACCACACATATGCATCCCAGCCCATACTTAAGTCATGCTCCTCTAGTTTCAGTAATCTTTGGTTTACAAGAGTTATCCATTCTTTTATCCATGTCATAGCACACGCCTTATAATATAATAATCAGTTCGGTAGTCCTGCACCCCCCCCCTTTCTTTCAAATCCTGTAATAGCTTAAGTTTTATTCTTGGTTTCTTAGTCTTCCATACAAATTTTGTTGTCAGGCGATCCAATTAGTTGAAATATTTGAAATTTAGTAATATTGGTAGATTTTGAAAGAGGAATAAAAGTTTAGACAAGATCATCATTTTTATCGTTGTAATTCTTCCCATCAGTGACAGTTGTAGTTTACTCCATTCCTCCAGGTTTTTCTGAATTTCCTTCTGTATTCTAAGATAGTTCTCTTTCATTAAGTTGCTGGGTTTTTTTTGGTGATGATGACTCCTAAATATTTGATTTTTTTGTACTTCTTCAAAATTATTTTCCCTCACCAGATTTCCAACCTCTTCTTTCTTTATGTTTTTAATCATAACTTTTGTTTTTTGATAATTGATTTTGAAACCTGCCACTTGTCCATAATCTTCTATGATTCTCAATCCTCCATGTGGATTTTCAAGTATTATCACCAGATTATCTGCATAAGCTTGTACCTTGAATTTTTCACCTCTAATTTTAAGTCCTTTAACTTTCTCATTAGCTCTTATCTGCCTATATAGGATTTCCAAAGTTAGTATAAATAAAAGAGGGGATAGAAGACAAACCTGTCTTGTGACTTGTTCAATCGATATGCTCTCCGTTAAATTCCTGTTGACCTTAATCCTGGCTTCCTGGTTAGAGTATATTGCTTTGATTATTTGTAGAAATTTTCCTTCCATTCCCATTTTCTTTAGTTGTAGCATCATAAATTCCCAGTTGACATTATCGAAGGCTTTCTCCGCATTTAAAAAATTAGCATCATCTGCTTTTCTGGATGTAATTCATAATATTCTAATATGTCTATTATTGTCCTTATGTTTGATGACAATTTCCTTTTAGGGAGGAAACCTGTTTAGTCTTTATGTTTTATTTCCCCCAATATTTCCTTTAATCTTGATGCCTAGATGGTTGTAAAGATCTTATAATCAACATTTAGAAGAGAGATTGGTCTGTAGTTCTTGGTTTTATTCTTTTCAGTTCCCTCTTTATATATTAACGTAATATGTGTCTCTTTCCATGAATTTGGTATCACCCCCCCTTAGTACCAAAACCTCTTCTCTAACTCTCCTCAGTCTCCAACTCTTCTCCTGACTCTGCCCCTCCTGTCCTGCCATAGGCTCCTGCCCTAGAGCTCCATATGACTGACAGGCATGACTTGGGCATTCCTCCACACAGAGCTTAAAACTCCAGAGTGACAGCTTTTCTTTCAGAATATCCCAGGGATGATTGACAGTTGGCCAACAGTGTCCTGGTGCTACAAAACTGATTCATGGAAGGGTAGGAGCTGGGCAAAGAGTACGTTGCCCAGCTCCTGGTGGGCAGTGAAGATGAAAGGCGGTTGATTTTTGCAACAGCACAGAGGAAGAAAGGAAGGAAACTGGTGGAAGCTTTGTGAGCACCCTAGAAATCAAACAGTAGTTCATAACACTGGTTCTTAACCTTGGGTTACTCAGGAGTTTTGGACTGCAACTCCCAGAAGCCTTCACCACCAGCTTTCCTGACTGGGGTTTCTGGGAGTTGCAGTTCAAAAACATCCGAGTAACAAAGGTTAAGAACCACTGGTTCATAACACTGAGTTTCACCCTCCGTCCCAGGTGAAAGCCCTTTATTTCCCCTATTTAGATATTTTCTACTTATTTAGACAAGTATTTAAAAATATTTGGAGACAAATTGAATTAGGAGGGCTACAAACCTGTTCAAAACAAATTGATTGTGATTTGTGAGGCAGATGATTTGGACCATATTGAAGTGGATTCTATTAATCCTAGTTAGCATTAATGTTTCTCCATAATTATGCTTTATGATAATGCTCTTCCCTCTGGTTTAGCAGACTCCAAAACTGATCTTCCCCCACTGCATCCATAGTACTCTAGCCAAATATTTCTTATAATTATTTCTTTATAATTATAAAATCTGGAAGACTTGAGAAAATGGAAGGAATTCCTAAAAATCCATAAGGAGTGAAGACCAGAAAAATAAGAAATACACTAAGACCATAATTTCAGAAACTGTTGGATTCAGTCCTAACTAGTCAAGATGGATAAGGGCTGGATGATCTGACATGATGCCAGCTGAGATTATGCTAAATGCAAATTCATCTCAACATAAGGAAGTTAGAAATTATTCAAGGCTACCCTGATCGTGGTCTGGATTTGTGCTGGCATAGTGACTGTGAGTCTGAGTTGAGAAAGGCTTGGGCCTGATATAACTCACCTCCTTCCTCTTTTTAGGTTTTCCATCAACTGATCTGAAGTGGGCTGATCTGTACTGGTAGAAACCTGCATTTGCAAAGGATAGGGAGGGTTTTGAAAGGACAGTTGGTAATGAACTGGATATTACTGAACTACTGATTAGAGATAGGTTTCAATCAGACAAATGGTGATTCCTTTTGATTAATGCTTTGTGAAGGTCAACAAATCATGAATAACAAATTTTCATTTTTTTCTGACAACTTGATAAATTGATTTGTCAATTTGTTTTTGGCTTTAAAACCCTTTAAAGTGCTCTCCCAAGAACCTAGAGACACCAAAATTGTAGAAGGCCTGCCCCCTGATGCTCCTCTACAATCCCTCCAAGTCTGGCGAAGCTTGGGATTCAGATGTTTGAATATTTGAATTATACACTCACAAGGAAGGCTCCTTCAGGAAAGTTCCACTCAGCACCTAGAGTCATCAAAATCACAAAGAAACTTCAACTAACTCTTGTATACAATTTGTCCAAGTTTGGTGAAGTTTGGGGTTCAGACATCCAAGTTATACACCCACAAAGTGGGACCCCTCCGAGGAAAGTGCCCTTTAAACAGCTGGCTTGGGGAAACCCAATCTTCACCAAACATGGAGGGATAGCAGAGTTAGTAGGAGCTTCTCTGTGATTTCTGGTGTCTCTAGGTATCTAGGGGAAAACTTTCCTGGGGGACCTCCTTGTGGGTGTATAACTCAAACTTCCAAAACTCAATCTTCACCAAGCTTAGAGGAAATGTAGAGTAGCATCAGGGGGCAGCCCTTCTGCAATTTTGGTTTCTCTAGATGCTGGGGGAGTGTTTTATAGCCCAATGAATCAATGAATTAAAAATCACTAAGCATTCATCAATTTGGATGAATACAAATCAACAATTAACAATTTTGACAAATTTTGCAATTGTTTTTTTTTCATTCCTGTCCTTCTCTATTGCTGATGATATAAGATGAAGTGAACTGGGTACAATGTAGCAGTTCTGTTTGCAAAACATTTATTTATTTATTTGTTTGTTTGTTTCTTTATTTAATGCCCCGCCCATCTACACTGAAATCTACTCTGGGTGGCGAACAACAATCCATAAAATAATAACAATATAAAACAAAACAATATAATTCAAGATGGAAAAAATAGATTAGGTGATGACAGGAGGGAAGGCCTGCCTAAAGAGCCAGGTCTTAAGTTTGCTCTTAAAATACCAACAATCCAGGATTTAAATAAAGTACTATATCTGCTGTCTGATTGTGGCAGTTCATAGGATGCTGTATGGTGTAAAGATGACTGGGGTGTAAAGATGACTGTGTTGTATAATCAATGTAGAACTTTAGTGAGATCCAATAGCAAATTATTCTTCCTAGAAGTAAATATTGATGGTTTTTCTAGGACAAGCAAGGAGGCAAAGAGCAAAATGTTGCATAGTTTGAAAAAGCTGAAATTGCCCAGACCACTTGAAAACTATTTATAGTCTATAAGAGAAAGAGAAGCATAAATGTGTATTAAACAAAACAAAGCAAGATTGGTGTCATTTTATTGATTAACATGCCCAGTCATGGAAATCTTATTTGATAACAATATTTTCCGAAGTAATAGGAAACAGCAATTCAATAGTGTGTTATTTTCACTTGCCCGTGTTTAATTCTTGTTATTATACAAGAGATAGGTGGCTATGAAAAGGAAGTCTGAGTTATTTGAATTCAATTTCTCAGCATTCCTTGTGTAACATTCAACAATGGAAGGAAAATAATGATTTCCAAAGAGAATTTCCAACAGTTCACAATAAGAAATGGCAGGACTGCATGATCTGAATGAGTATGATGTATACTATATTGATGTCTGGCTGGATAGTTCAGTGGTTTAGGTATCTGGCTGTGGAGCTAGAGAGTAGAAGTTCAATTTCTCACTATGCCTCCTGAGAGAAGAGCCAGACTCTGTGGCCTTGAGCAAGCTGCACAATCCCAGGGTATTCCCAGAAGAAGGGAATGGTAAACCACACTTATGTAGTCTCTACTTAGAAAATCCTAGGAGGGGTGGCTGTGTCAGAATTGACACCATTATTATTATGAAGTACATTTGTAACAGTAAATAGGAATGTGCAGGGAGAAAACTTTTGGTTTGCTTCATTTTGGGGTACTTTCAAGGAGCTTTTCTTTGGTTTCCAGCTCTTTTAGACAGGTCTTTCTAGTAAACCCCCAAAATATCTGAATCTCAGATTCTTTCATTTTTGTTTTCCTACTCTGAGTTTTGGTGGTGGAGATAATGAAGCCCTACAGAACCCTTAAAACTGATTCAAAAAAAAGAAAAAGAAAGAAAGGATGAGACAACAATCATCTACTTCAAAAGGGAGCAACAGCAAAAATACATGAGAAAGAAAATTCAGTCATCCACAGACCTATGCAGGGGCTGACAGTATTTTAATGTTCACATTGATCATCATATCACCATGTTCATAAATTTGTCAGCAGGAGATGGTTCTGAGAAGAAGAAATCATTATGACCATAATCAAAATAGAACACACACTAAGAGCAATATAATCAACCCCCCACCCAAACTCCAAAATATATGGAATAAAGGAAACAGTTCTTCCCTCATCACGTCAGAGGCTTCAGCCCAGCAGCATAGGCTGTAATACACAAGGTGAAGGGCAGATAGGCAGGCAGGCACCCAGTGCAACAATAAAAGAAATGTGGGGGTGGGAAATCCATCTAAAAATCAATAAAATAAAAAGCAGAAAATCCAGGTAATTCAGAAAATAGTCCAAAAGAGAATGAACATCAGCAAGATTTAAACAGACAAAAATGTAATCTGCAGTAGAAACATAGCAGTATCAATAGCAGCCCAATAAGGAATAAATCCAATACAAAATGGAGTTCAGATGAGCTATCCCAGCAGAAACAACTGAGAGATCATGAAGCAAGTAAGGAGCAGCCACTCCAAATTTCCACACTCTTTTAAACATTCAAAAGTCCCACCCACCCCTCCAGGGTGACAGCCTTCCCCATGAGGCATGAAATGATGCTATTTGCTGGAATATCAAACAGGCAACTTTGCATAAAAAGGTCAAATCCAAAATACAAAACATATTATTTTATTAGTTTTTTTAAAAAAAATCCTGAACCTTTTGTTCAGAACCCTCAGAGGCTCTTTCCTGTACACCCATGAAAGACTCCTAACTGTTGACAGAAACATATGTTTCTGGGAGAGATTTGTAGATCCTAGACTTTGCATTCCCTATCCCCACAGACTGGGGAAATGGAAATCATGCAAACTTATTACATCATATATATGCATAAATGTAACGTAATCAACTGCATCTTGAGCCTGAGAAAACAGATTCCATGTGGCTTTCTTAATATGAGAAAATATAGTAAATTGTTGACAAACTGAGAATGGTTGTTATAGGTTTTTCGGGATGTCTGGCCGTGTTCTTGAGGTTTTTCTTCCTAACGTTTCACCAGTCTCTGTGGCCGGCATCTTCAGAGGACAGGAGTCAGAACTCTGTCTGTGCTCTAGTGCAGTTTTGTGGGATAGCTGGGTATTTATAGCTGTGGGATCAGCTTCTTCTTCTTCTTCCTTTTTGTCCTTTTCAGGAGATTGGGTGATTATGGTGATCAGCATGTTTTTTGTTGTGAGTGTATCGTTGTGATAAGGGGGAGAGATGATCTGTCACTGTGACTGATGGGTGTCGTTAGCTAGTCTTCTGTGTGCAGTGATCACTGTTCTTGTGGCTGGTTGGAGATTTCATGTAGGTACCAGTTTGTTTACTATTTTCAGGCTTTGTTTTTCAGTGTTGGAAGCTAGGCTTTGTTGAGTTTTAGACTTTCTTTTTTTGTTGAAGCTCTGCTGGTGTTTGTGGATTTCAATGGCTTCTCTGTGCAGTCTAAACATAATGATTGCTGGTGTTGTCCAGCACTTCAGTATTTTGAAATAGAATTTCATGTCCAGCTTGTTTTAGGGCATGCTCAGCTACTGCTGATTTTTCCAGTTGTTTTGGTCCGCAGTGTCTCTCATATTGTTTGATTCTGGTGTGGATGCTGTGTTTTGTGGTTCCAATATATACCTGGCCACAATTGCAAGGTATATATTGGAAGCACCATATGCCCCCCATCATGCTGTCTCATTCTTTCAGAATCCATTACTGGTTCTCCAGAGCCAAGCAGACTAAAACAAATGGAGCTCAATCAGAAACACAAAACAAAGCAAAAGCAAAAACAGATGTTGTGGCATTTTAAAAGCTATCTGCTCTATTTTAATGTAAGCTTTTGTGGAATATTGGCAATCTCTCTAAAAACTACAAAAGGAGCTGTAAGCCATGAAGCAACTTTTCCTATGTCTAGGGAGGAAAGCCCTTTTGAAAAAGTACTGATGATACCATGCAATTGTGGTAATGCCAAAATTAATAACAGATTACTTTCCCTCCCAAAAAGGAAATGGATTCTGTTTTCAAAAATGTACTATAATATCACTCACCTCTGAAGTTATGCAGAAGGTTTCTTATCTTAAATGGGTCCATTTAAATCAGTGGAACACATGGAGGGGTTGATTTACCACCACCCTCACTCCCAATTCAGTGGATCTATTCTACTGTGATTTAATATGCTAAGCAACAGAATTTCAGCTAATGTGTGTTCTTGAGTGTGGAGTCAGAAATCAGGGGGTTGCTCTCCACTTCTAAATTTTTGAAATTCAAACAAATGTCAGCCACAACTGTAACTTTACTTGGAGTGGTTGAAGACACTGAAAGGCAGTAGCAAACTGGTTGGTTGGTTTCTTCCAAAACAAATGGGTTGAATAGTTACTGCAGATTTCACGTCTCATCATGACTTCTATAAGGTCTAGATGCATCTGCATTACACAGGTATTGTATTTATTTATTGCATTTATACCCCGCCTATCTAGTCGAATGACCACTCTAGGCGGCTATTAGTCTTTAGTCCCATACCACTTTAAATGTCATGGCTATATCTTAAAGACTTCTGGGATTTCTGCTGTGTTTACATATGCAGAATTCACTGTCCAAAAGCTCTTAATCTACTCCACTAACATATATAGTTAATCTGAGTGCCTTTCTATTCACTATTCACTCCTTCTATTCTCAGGGCCGCTTTTTTACTTTCTGAGTACCACACAGGACTAGTCCTTAGGAGGGAACCATGGCAACTAAAAGGGCATATAAGTGATAAAATTGTGATGCAGATACTTCTCTTACCTTTTTTAAAACGAATGCTTCGAACAGGGGCCAGCTAGATGGGCCACACATGCCATGGCTAGAATTCAAACAAAACCTAGCAAACAAAACAGTATGGTGGTTATACCTTACATTATTTTCTCATTTTTCCTTCTCCCCCCGCCTCCTCACTTCCCTATTAGCAAAGAGGAATTCTCATATTCCTTCTAGGTAAATAGATTACATGCATATGTGTGTGTATCTATTCTCATCGATCTATGCATGCATGCACACACAGGAAGAGAGAGAGTTAGGAACAGGCAAGAGTAGCCACCAGCCAAGGGTTACAGAGGATAAAGGCAATGTTGTTCCAGCAGCGATGAAGTAGATCCAAACATCTAGAAGGGAAAGCTTAAATAAGTTATCTCTAGCTCCATGTGAAACCATCTGTAAATATCTGAACTAAATCTGAAGCCTTTCTGCTCTTGGGGAAGACCTCTTTCTGGAAGAGTACTATGTGAAAGCTAGAGACTGAACCAACGATACTGCAAGATATAGGCATATTTTAATTACTTAAAGTTAATTCATTAATGTTTCAAATGTTTTTTTAAAGAAAAAAAGTAACTATATATGCACCACACAGTTATTTCACTTTCATGCCCTTTTAGTTGTCATGACTTCCTCCCTAGGTACAAAAATTCAGTTTCCCCTTACTATGTACATCAAACTCCCATTGCCTAGGTTTCACAGTTTTTGATCTATGAGATAACCACACATGCACACAGATACTTTATTAGATACACAGATGCTTATTATTACACATTCACTGCACTGTTTGAACCCTGCCTTGTAAGCTAACTTGTTCATTGGCAGCTCCACTTCACTTTAGTGACAGTACAGTGGTTTGTAATCTGGTAGATGTGCACAGCTGGGGAAGTCTGCGGTAATGATGGACGGAGTCTAATAATGTTTTTTAATGCTTTTCATTACAAATAAGTGCACCAATAAGTGCTGTCCATTTTTCTGGAACATTGTCCCACCTTTGAGTATTCCTTTGACTATTCTGAGAGATTGTTTCCAAGAGACATGTTGAAAGGCCACACAACCAAGCCACCATTGACATATTAATTGTGGTGAAATACTATTATTAGGATTGATATATATTTTGTTAAGCTTTCATTTCCATTGACTACATTTTTCTTCTCCTTTTTAAATAAGCTAGGACTTGGCAAAATAATGTCAGAAAAATGGCATTATTGTTACCTTGCGTCTTTATCAAACTAATGAGTGTCAATGTGAGCTTCATTTTTATAAACAGAATTAATATGAAAGGAATGCTTAAATTGCTAGCCAGATGTTTTTGTGATAGTCATCTCTGAGTGAAACACTGTAGCAGGCCACTCTCAAGCCTCTACCAATCCAGGCCTCTAAGAGTGCTTACTACCTCTCACCAAAACTGCTGCCACCAACCTATCCTTAAAATCAAAAGGACAAGTGTTTCTTTCAAAACAAATAAAGTGTTTATTGATTACACAAAATAAAAGGAGTAAATCACAGGTTTAAATCAATTAGTCAATCACTGTTTTTCAGACACTAGCTCACACAGACTTTTCCCTCACTGATAGGCTCATTCTCACTCTCTATCAATCTCTCTAATCACTCATCTCTCAAACTGATCTGATTTGCTCTCACACATCACACACACCTTATATAACCCAGCTCTTCCCACTTCTTCACCACCACCCCGTCCTCTCATTGGCTGAGGTTCCTCTGCCCAGCTGTGACGGACAAGTGAGAGCAGAGCCGAATGCCACAAACACCATGCCAAAATTGCTGCTTAAATACTAATTTATTGCCACATTTTAAAATAGGAATCAGCTGCATTCTGCCTCTGTGTGTCTTTAACATATTATGACCAAAGTCCTATTGCTTAGCACAGTAAATTGTACTAGAACAGGCCTATTGAATCAATGAAGATTTTGTGAGTCAATTCATCTGTACGTTCCATTGACTTGAATAGTTAGAGACAGTTAAAGTAGGCCTATTTGAATCAGTGAAACTTATGGAAGGGTTGGGTCACCAAATCTCCCTTTATTCAATGAGCCTACTATATTGTGATTCACTGCACTAAAAAAAAGTCTGTTTTTCCTCTGTGTAGGAAATAAAGGCATGTATTAGGTCATTGGGTCTCAACCAACATTCTATTGGTAATTTAGATGAGTTATGGAGGGGGGGTTATAGCAATTACTAAGAATTCATTTTATTCCTGTTTTCCAGGAATTGGGCTTGCCGTCTCTTACTAACGCTACCTGACAGCAGGGGTTGTCCATCTGCATATTTATTGCACTTGAGCTGTAACTTTGGGCACTCATTGCTTTTCTTAATGCTCTGTTCCTGCTGCCTACCAGCTTACTATAAATAATATAATAATAATCTTATAAATATCCTTCTTGGAAAAGTGTTGTTAATATTCATAGAATCATGTAATAATCAAATTGGAAGGGGCCTACAAGACTATAGAGTCCAAATCCCTGCTCAATGGGGGAATCCAAATTAATGTAGATCTGATAGATGGTTGTCTAATTTTCCCTTGAATGCCTCGAGCATTGGAACACTTGCCCCTTTCCAAGGTAATTGGTTCCATTGTTGTACTGCTTTAACAGTGAAGAAGTCTCTCCTGACATTCTGTTGAAATCTAGCTTCCTGTAGCTTGACCACATTATTACATGTCCTGCATAATCAAGAACAGATCCTGCCCCTCCTCTGTATGACTCATCATAGGCATCCTTCAGTCTCAAGAGACTATGGTAACATGCTCTGAACTGAGGAGTGTCCTCTCCAGAGCATGAAGCCCGGGTAAGGTAATATGGAGGATAGGCTGTTACCCAAGCAGGAGATCCCCCCTCTCCACATTGCTGAAATGGTCCAATGGAAAGGCAAGAGCCAATACAACTGGTTCCAGCAATGTCGCAGGAGTTGGCAGAACGACACGAGCTGCCTTCGGGACTCCAGCTCCAGATTTTGCCTCGAGGTTAACTCCTGAAGCCTTTTCCATGAGTGGATATAGCCACAAGGCAGTGGAGGTTTGAAATCGGAGTTTTCCTTCTCCTAGATGGGCTGCCTTCCAAATGGCATAACCTAATTAAATTAATCATTATGGAATAAGTCCAACAATGGGCTCTAACCCCAATTTTATCCCATGTCTTCCACTAATGGGATGATTTCAACCCACCAGTTCCTGCAGCGGAGATCTTAATATCTGCAGTCTTCTGTAACCTGGTTTCTTCCCCCCCCCCCCCTGACAATGTTCTGACACCATGGAACAATTCAATTCTGCAATTATTTTTCAAAATTGCATTCCTTTGGTGTATCATGCATTTTGTAAATGTAAAGATTCTAGCTCTGCCCAAACCCATTCCACCATCATTTGTATTTGCAGAACCTTGTCAGCATAAGTGTTACACTGGTTGTAGTTTTTCCCCAGAGCCAAGCTGACTACCTTTCAGATATTTGAAAAGTGCTATCATATCTCCCCTCAGTCTTCTTTTGCCAAGGCTAAACATGCCCAGCTGTTTCAGTCTTTCCTCACAAGGTCTTGGTTTCCAGTCCCCAATCATCTTCTCTCTCTCTCTCTCTCTCTCTCTCTCTCTCTCTTCTTTTCTTATTCTATCCCATCTTGGTACTCCTTTCTTAAATTAATTGTTTTAATTAATATTGCAAATGTATTTTTATGATTATATATTTTTATATTGATTTATTTTATGTTGTAAGCCACCCCGAGTAGACATGGTCTAGAGGGGCAGGGTATCAATCAATCAATCAATCAATCAATCAATCAATCAATCAATCAATCAATCAATCAATCAATCAATCAATCAATCAATCAATCAATCAATCCTGGTTTCTCTTCTCTGAACTAGTTCCAGGTTGTTAGCATCCTTCTTAAAGTAAGGTATTCAGAACTGGACACAGTACTCTAGATGAGGCCTAACCAGTGCCAAATAGAAGGGAACAAGTACCCCATGGGATTTCGAAACTGTACTTCTATGCCTAAAATAGCATTGGCCTAGGTGTAGAACTTTGCCCTTATCCCTATTAAATTTTATTCTGTTGTTTTCAGCCCAATGCTTGACCCTACCAGGACCATTTTGAATTTTGTTCCTGTCTTCCAGAGTATTAGCTATTCCACCCAATTTTGTGTCATCTGCAAATTTAATCAGCATTCTGTGCACCCCTCATCCAAATCATTAACAAAATGCTGAAGAGCACTGGGCCCAGGACCTTTTGGTAGCCTACTTGTTATCCCTTCCCAGTTTGAGGAGGAGCCATTGATAAGCACTCTCTGCATATGATTCTATAAACAACCCTCTATTCACCTGGCTGTTGTTCTATCTAGGCCACACCTAGTTAGCTTGCTAATCAAAATATCATGGGGCACGTCATCAAACTTTTTGCTGAAATCAAGATACATTACTTGGACCACCTTCTCACCACCTACCAGGGAGATATTGTAGTGATGGTTTTGATCATGGTGGGAATGCCAGTTCTTTGAAAGAGTGATTTATGGGATATAAGATTGAGAACAGCTTAGTTAGATCATGTGCTCAGCCACAGAGAGCCTGGTTTCCACAGATTGATCTTGCAATGCTCTAGCACAAAATATTCAGATTTGTTCAGAGAAGATGTATTCTGCATGCAACAGGGTGTCTTTGGATAAAACCAAAAATCCTGAAAATTTCAGCTTTCATTACTGCTGTGCTTGCAAGTAGAAAGGTTTCATTTAACTTCTCTTGCCCTGGCACTGAATTTGAGTTATGTTATCAATGACTGACTCTTTATTTATTTATTTAACAGTATAGCAGATACAAATTCCTCCTGACTACAGGCTTATAACACCGTCATGAAGAATGAGGTAATGCCTTGCCAGTAATATTAAATCTAACATTTGAGTGTTTCTTTATAGTATACTGTCATCAAGGGCCATATTGATCTTGGGAATGGGAATTTAAACCTAGGCTATAGCTCAGAAATGCACCTTTCCCATGACAGCTGGAAGTATCCTGGTAGTTCAGTTCTATAATCAAGCCAATTTGTTCATTTTGCCACAGAAATGGCTCCATTTAGTAAATATATTACTTCCTGTGATTTGATTACAAAATGAGAGTGTCAAGTATATAAATACATAAAAAGAGTAGAAACCAGAATGCTATTTTGCTCTATAGTCTGTTGCTTCTGCTTTTGAACGTGTTTGTTGTGATCAATTTTAGCCTCATATAATTATATCTCTAGTGTCAACACAAGGGCCTAATCAGTGCTTTCATCTCTTGAGCTTAGGAATGTGTTGTTGTGAAGATCAGACTTTACTGAGAGTCATATTAGATGATAAATTTAGCATGTCATTAGAAGCTATGCTTCCTTTAGCCATGAAAGATATCTGGTTGCTCCTATACATCAGTACCCTGTGTTTCAGTGAGCTTTGATCTATGAATGATAATTGGAAGGGAAGCAGGGGGCTAGTTTTCAAGCCTGACTGTGGAGACACTTCTACCAGAGGAAACTGCATTGTAGAAGGAAAAACAGGCTAATTGCAGGGAACTTGCATTTTCCTTCATATCTGTTTTCTTGTAATGCTGCCCGTAGTTGTGGTTAAAACGCTGTACTGCAGCTAAAACTGTGCTCACGACCTGGGGTTCAAATCCCAGGTAGCCGGCTCAAGGTTGACTCAGCCTTCTATCCTTCCGAGGTTGGTAAAATGAGTACCCAGCTCGCTGGGAGGGGGGGGAATGTGTAGCCTGCATAATTAACTTGTAAACCGCCCGGAGAGTGCTTGTAGCGCTGTGGGGCGGTATATAAGTCCAAAAACAAAGCAGAGATATTTGTGCTAAAACAAAGCCTAGGAAAGCTCGTTCTTTGGAGTACAACTCGCAAGACTGCCATGCTGGCTGGGATATATTGGGGATTGCTGTATTTAAGCTGTACCTTACATATATATTAAATTCTTCAGAAAACCTCCAGTTTATGAATGTGGGATATTGTGCTTCTGTACCCACAATTCAAAAAGCCAGGAAATGGCTCAATATTGGTGCAAATTATTGGGCCTGTGTTGGCAGCAGAAAAACAAATGCCATTCTTTACACATCAACGGGCAGCCTGAATGTTGACAACACCAATGGCAGCAGTCAAGATGGTCTACAGGATACTACCATTCACACTTGTTGAAAAGCAGCCCTGGCAATTGCTTTGTGTTTGGTTGAGAAGTGGTGATTTGATGAAAAAAGGAGTCAAGTTTCTGGGATTTTCCCTTGTGTGGTGTTACTTTGTTAATGGCAATGGTGCTGGAGGGGACTCCTGTTAACACCTTAACCATTAGCCTGTGGAGTGTCTCAGGGTTCAGTGATTCTCCATACTATTTCACATACATGAAAAACTTGAGAGCCTGTCCAGAATTTTGCTGATGACATCCAACTCCATCTGTTTTTTAAGATCTTCCATGAGGCCCTTTCTCAGACCCCAGTTTGTGGTCACCTAGCCCCCCCATTTCATCATAAAATCTACAAGGAATGAAACATGCCATTTAAACATACATTTGCCTTCAGACCTCATTTAATCCAGAGTTAACCTTCTTTTAGAAACTGGAAGTGACCATTCTGTCACTTCCTATTTCTGATTAGCAAGGGTGCATGTGTTGCATTAAATGGCAAATGATTCTGCCAAGATATCTGGGAAACATGAAATATTGAGAGGCTGTGGTGCAACCCGCCAAACACTGGGGATGACTGGGAAGCAAAGGTGTTCCAGCTCCTCAGAAGTTACCTATTCTGTTATAAAATGCATTAAAAGAACCAGAAATTCTCAAGGATACCCATAAATAGATAACATTCATCTTTCTTTGCCTAAACCATCAACCACATTTTCCCAGTGATCATATCCTTAGAAGTGCTGTATATCAAGAAGTTATGAGATCTTTGGGGAAGGAGGGGGTAGAGCGACAGCAGTGAGAATGGGAATCTTAGGGCTCTGGGAACCCCTGTGTAAATTCCGAGTCAGAGGAGCCCCCCTAGAAATGAAGGGGGCAAGTTCTTCACAGGAGAGTGGACTTGTAGCAAGTAGGGCCGGGAAACCTCCGAATTCAGACAGCAAATCTGTCTTTGTGAGAGTTTCCTTCCTAAAACAACTGGCTTGGGAGACGCCATGTCTGGTGAATCACCTGCTAACTTTGTCAGGAGGGGAGATGTATGAAGAAGATTTATGCTTGACTGCATGAAAAGTGAGTAACTGACTTCTATTCAGCTTCAGCAATTACAAATCAAACTTAAGAGGCTGACTTTAAAGGAGAGAAAAATAAACAAAAAGTAGCAAAGAAGCACTTGTATCCCTGAAACATTGGCAAATTTTTACTGTGTCACATCTAAGAGAAACAGAAACAGAAACTAGCTAAAGACATAGGTCGAGTTTTTTTTCTCTTGTCCCCCTGTTCTCCCTGGATGGCATAATTATCATATCATAAAATTAGAGATTTGAGAAGATTGGGAACTCCCACCTTAAGTGATCTTGCTATGAGCTGCGAATCGTGGATTATAAATTAAAACTGTTATTGGCCAAGGTTGGATTTACAACTGGATGCATTAGTGGGAGTCTGAGTCTGGGCTGACTCATTTAACATGAGGGTGAACTGATTAATGGTTTTACTGTTTTATATCTTCTGACTGAATTGGGAATACAGGAAGGGGGAAAAATAAATAAAAAGCTGGACTTAGTGGACCTAGGAGAAAACAGAAGAACTCTTTTACGCTGTAGCAGAAAGTGTTATTCTACACTAAATTTATATTCAGGAATGTTTAATGTACAGGGGTTTTACAATTTTATACCATCAAAATTAACAATGGAAGATTCCCTCAAGAGTTACATAAAGGAGTTTCAAATAAACATTGTCAATCAAATTAAGGATCACATGAAGGCCCAGACCTTTGAAGTTAAGGTCATGATTTCAGTATATAATGTGGAGGGGGAGAGTGTGCAGATGGAAGCCCAGCCCACCAGAGCAGCGGAAGCAGCAGAGACAGAGACTTCTTAGTTGTCTCTTCAAAATCTATACCTTTTTTAAACATTTAAACCATTCATGTATGTATTTTAGTATACAATATTGGCTACAATCATAATATTGCTCTCAGAGTATATAATGTTCTCAAAATCCTCTAGAAACATACCTCATAAAAGTAATTCTTGTTCCAAATCTATATAATTTTGGGATGATTTAACCGATGAACTTTGTATTTTATACCAATAATAACTGAGTAGGTTCCTAACACATAATACTGTAGATCGGTGGTCCCCAACCTTGGGCCTCCAGATGTTCTTGGATTACAACTCCCAGAAGCCTTCACCACCACCTCTGCTGGCCAGGATTTCTGGGAGTTGAAGTCCAAGAACATCTGGGGGCCCAAGGTTGGGGACCCCTGCTGTAGATGTTATCTAAAGCATTTTGTACAGATTTTCTTTATATAATTATTTAGCCATTTCTATCATGTCTATATCAATATCATATTTAATGTATATTCATTAAGTACTATTTGTTTTTCCCCATCCTTATATCTAGCTTCAATTTACCATAAAAACCACCGTGTTCTGCTTTTACCCTGATTAATGATCCCTCATTTCAGTTTATTTCCCTTTTTTAACATATAAGATATGCCCCTTTACAATTCCAGAAATTAAGTATATCCATGCTATCAACATTGAGGGCCACCTTAATATTTTTTCCTTTTTCAACTTTCTAAGTAACTCCTTCTCTTATATGTCTTTTCCCAATTCTTGTTTCTATCTTTCTAAACATTTTGTCATTCCTTGTGTCATATGAAAACATTTTATACACTTGATCTATCTCCAGTAGATCTTTATGTACTTGATCTATCTCCAATAGATCTTCTAGGTTATTTTTAAATAATTCTGCAGATTTTCTCCCCTTATTTTCCATTAACACAGTTAAAATTCTCCTCAGCTCTAGGATTAGAATTAAATCTCTTAAATTTTTCCCTCTGATTTCCTCCAGCCCTTCTTTTGGGTGGCATACATTGTCCCCAACCCTTACATTTCCTTGTTCATTATTCCCTGTCTCTTGTTGAATATCGTCCTTCTTTAGTTCCTCCTTGAATGATTTCACCTCTTTCTAATGGGATCTCACTATTTCTAAGATTGCTTGAAGGGTAGATTTTGTTTCATCCCAAAATTTCCCTCGTTGTAGCATTATGTCCCAAGATGCCAAGTACTTGTATTTCAAGTAAAACATGTCCAGTAGCTTAGAGCAGTCAGTCCAGTTCCATCAATAACTGCTTCAATAAGTCCACTTTAGTAAATTGATCACATTTAGGGTTATTTTGAATCCAGTCTCTGATGTAAGTTGACAGCCCCGTTCACTCAATGTTTGCAATTAGACTTTCCAAAGTAATTGTTTATGTTTTAGTCAGTTCACAGGAAAAAAGGAAAGTCAAAACAGAATTCCAAGTTTGAATGTTCAAGGTCATGTTCTGGGCTTTTTGCTAACACTATAGTTAGCCACAACAGTTGCTAACTCCCAGCGTTGTTTGACTAAAATAATTTTAAGAGGAAAATTTCTTAACTTTAACACAAAAGTAATACCAAACATCCTTCCTTGAAGTATAATTACCGTATTTTTCGCACCATAAGACGCACTTTCCCCCCCAAAATGGGGGTGGGAAGTCTGTGAGTGTTACGGAGCGAAGAAAACAGATTATATTTTCCTGTTTTCTTCTCCTAAAAAATTGGTGCGTCTTATGGAAAGGTGTGTCTTATGGAGTGAAAAATACGGTAAGTGTTTAATGTCAAATTTATTTTCTTTGCATCTCTTTGTGTCTCCTTCCCCTTCTCCAGATTTACTGCTCCTCAATTTAGTGGTGGGGCTAAGATACTTTTTTCTGTTAAAGGGGATTTTTCCATCCAGGGATAGTCATAGAGCAGTATAGTTAAGATTTTGTTTCTCACCCAGTGAAAACGACAATGTTAAATCACCTGATTTATTGTTTCTTCTTTTACTGGTTGCTGAAGACTTGCAAGCAAGCTAATTCAACTGCTTGTTTCCTCTTGCTGGTTGATTGGGGAGATTCTTGGATCAAACATGGGTAACCACCACCCCCCATGATTGATAGGCTTCTCCCCCATTTTCCCTTCTCTTTGTGGTGGTTTTAACTCCCTAGGGGGTTCTAAACAGGTTGGAATTCAGCCCAGGGGATGCAGCTCCATACTCCTCCTGTTGTCTCAAGCTGGAGTGGGAGGCTTTTGGCTCTCCATGCATCCTAGAGTTATAATACCTGTGATTTTCTACCACTGGCTGTGTTGGGTGGGGATTCTTAGAACTGTAACATTTGCTGAATTGATTTGGTGTTCATGCAAGAATAATGCTGTTTCTCACACTGAATTTTTCAATTGATGAAACAGAAAACACAAAATGACTGTAAGGTTATTTGTATTAATAAAATTTCAATTATCTATAAGAGTACTGTAGAGTCTATGGTGAAATTGGCTGGGGGGAGGATAGGCAGGGTGACCACATACTGGGGCCTGAGAGACTGACAAAAGGGCCTCCTGGAAGATTTTAGAAGTTTTAGAAGTTAAAAAGCAATAATTAAGGAGTTTGAATGGTTCCATCATCCTAAAAGAAATTACCTCCCACAGAATGGGTTTAAGTATGCACATTTTTTCTTATCCACATATTTTATCTCTTTTCTATTAGCTGTAGATTTATGGTCACTTGTGTCTTTGTGTGTGTGTGTGTGTGTGTGTGTGTGTGTGTGTGTGAGAGAGAGAGAGAGAGAGAGAGAGAGAAACAGTGTTACTTTTAAAAAAAACTACAACTCAAATTCCCTTTGCTCAAATATCCCCAAATTTGGCAGAGACAAAAGCAGACTTTCTGCTACATCTGTGCCAAATTTGCTGCTGATCAGAGGTCCAGTTTCGTAGTTATATATAGAACTATGAAACTGGATATATATATTTTGGGGGGATGTACCCCATTTTATGATTTTGCCTATAGAATTTTTTATGTGCTTTCACAAAATATATTATACATAATTTCTATTCATGTGATGGAAATGTATCTCATGTCCCCTCACTCTGGGAAATTATCTATGATGTCTCCAAAAGACATGTTCCCCAGCTGTCCTGCTTTAGATATCTGAAAATTCTAGAATTTTAATCAGCATGTTATGTCCATCTAGCCCTGAGCTCTCACCCTTTGCTGCAGTATGCTGGAGTTTTTTTTTCCGTGCTGACTTCAGTCTTTGAATGTATCACTATGTAAGACATTTTTGTGTGCTTTCACTGATACTACAGAGTTTCCCAGAAGATGATGCAGCAGTGTTAGGTTGTGGTTTCAGCTGGGGGCATCTCACCTTAGAATTTCAAGGGGGAGTTTCCTCTGCTGAAGTAATGAGACATACATGTGGCAAGTATTTTCTGTTTCACTATTTCTATTGCAATGAAGCATCTAAAACATCTGTCATCCCACAGATAAATGTCACCCCAAGAGTGTTTGTTGCCTAGGGGAGACAAGAAGAGACAAGCCACCTGGATTGTATGTGATGTCCATGCACTGGCAGTTGAATTTTACTTCAGAACTACCAATAGAATGGCATCTACTATATGTGAAGGCAGCAACCCAGTTTAGTAGCTAAGACCTAGGTTGCATGCCTAGCATTGTTCTCTAAGAGAGAGAAGAGTGACCTCAGAATCAGGAGCAAGAATTCTTGAGGTGCCATGACTGCTCCCCCAGCAACTGCCTGATGGCAGGGCCAACTCACACTTAGGTTATTGAGGTGTTTAGGAAGCTTGTCAGTTTGAGAGATTTACAAGGGATTTAAATCTCATGCAGGAATCAGTTAATAACTTCACAGAAGTCCCAGGACTCACATTTTTTTGGCAGGGAAATGAAGTCTGACCTGCAGTAAAGGGCTAAGATTTGTATCCTTGTGCTATTGCTTAGGGAGTGAGGCAGTCAATGAAACCACCCTCAGAGATGGCATATGGAAGCTTTTAATTTTAAAAGCACATTATGCATTCTAAAGTTATGTTCAACTAAAAGTATGCATGTGGCACATCTAAGATATTACTTTAACTGACCTCCTGGATTTCCTTCTATGCTAAAAGTTAATCCTGGATTTAAGAGTTTTGATTTACTGCTGCTGCTGCTTTGTAAGATTTAAGTTCTAACAACTGGGATTGGCAGCCAAATGTTCAATTACTGCTGAAGACGGATGAAAATTTTCCCCCACTCTTAAGTACTCTTAGAATATGTAAATATGCCACCTCAGAAATGTAAAGCAGATTTAAATTTAAGATTTTAATTTTAGCCAAAATAGATCTCTTTGCAGTTCTACTCAGAAAAGTTAAAAATGGAGCAAAGTAAATAAGAATGGAGGTAAAAAGAAGGTGAGATTGTCACATGACCAGATGCCCTAAGTCTTGAGCCCTGGGAAAGGAGAAACAGGTGGGGAGGATAACTATGACTGCTGTTACTCTCCAGATGTTCATAAACTGCTGCTGCTCATATCGCCACTTGTTATTAGCAGTAGCTTGGGCATGTTGTGAGGATTGCTGATGGCTGGATTCCAAAAGATCTCCTGTATGGAGAATTAGTGCAGGGAAAGCACCTCAGCCGGAGACCACAGCTGTGATACAAGGATATCTGCAAACAGGATCTGAAGGCCTTAGGAATGGACCTCAACAGATGGGAAACCTTGACATCTGACTGTTCAGCCTGGAGGCAGGCAGTACAGCATGGCCTCTCCCAATTTGCAGAGACACTTGTCCAGCAGGCCAAGGCAAAGAGGCAGTCCTGAAACCAGCGAAATCAGGGAGCTGGAAAGGGGGCAGATTGTATTTGTCTTTAGTGTGGAAGGGATTGTCACTCTCAAATGATAACGTCGCTGATAAACAGACCCAGGTTTTATCAGCGCAACGATTAATTGCCTCACACCACGGAGGAGCGAGACTTCTCTCAGTCTCTTGAGAGGCTGAAAAGAGCGGGAAGATTACCTCAGGTATAAAAGGGGGAGTCCTCCTGGCTAACCATCTCTTCTTTCTCAGGTACCCGCCCACCCACCCTATTTCCAGTGTGAGTTTTACTGTTCGCCTTTTGGGGCCGGATAGGAATTTTTGACCTTCATCCCGATTGGCTCTGGGATGGGCAGATTTTTCACCTATCCCACACTAGTAAGGGTTGTTGGCAATTGTAGGGTGAAATTTTGGTTACACTGGTGGATAGTGCGGAAAAACAGGTATTTCTCGGTGAGTCCCAATTTTAACATCATGTAAGCTAAGAGCGTATCGGACTTCCCAGGGCTGCGAATCATGCGATTCAGCTCCTGGGCGGGAAAGATGTGCTGGGCCACTTCCGGACCAACAGTCATCAATTGACGATGGCTCGAGATCTGGGGGTGTTTCAGTAGTGGCCTGCTGGGTTTCTGCCGTCATTAAGACCGCGAGAACCTGGGGCCGGGGGACTCGCCCGTATGATGATGGATTTATCTGTTTCCTCACTACTGCAGACCCCCCCTTTGCTAATTGATTAGCAAATATTTCTTCGGAATGATTAATAAAGTGTGGCCCATGATTTAATCCATACTTATTTTGTCTCGCCTCTTTATTCTGGGGTTGGGGGGCAATTGGCCTTGTCAGCCGCACTAAATGCTGTTCCAAGACCTCTGTTCAGAGCACGTTACCATAGTCTCTCGAGACTGAAGGATGCTTACTAAGAACTGGCTCAGATGAATTAGCCATGAAGGTAAAGGGACTGAGATTAAGAGTTTGCAGAGAGGAGAAAGAAGGTGCTCAACAGGGGCTATCAGAGATCTTTCCCTAACGCAACAAAGAAAAGGTGGAATGGGTGGGGAGGATAACCTTTTGCAGCCCTGCAACATGTTCCAGCTGGATTTTTTCAGAAGAGAGATTGAGCAGTACCAAAAGCCTAGTTGAATCAGGAGAATGGAAATGAGATCTCTGTCTGATATTTCAAGGCAGAACAAGCCAAGGAAGTCCTTAGAGCCAGAAGCACCAGGACTTAGGAGAGAAATAGACCAATGAGATTTTCTGGCTGAAATACTGCATTCTGGAAGACCAGGAATAGTGATTTCAGGTGAGCCTGGTCTAACCAAGCTTCCTATTTAGGCCAGTGATTTGTGCAAAGAACTAGAATATCTCCTACTGAAGGAAGCCAGTAAAACAGAGCCTAGAAACATTTTGCTTTGGTCAGGAAACAGAATTCTTTGCTCCTCTAGGAACTTTGGAATAGAACTTCCATAGAATTCTGCGTTGGAAAACAATGTTTTCTGCCTCCCTCCTTTGACTTCCCTTTAGATATGCCTGCTGTCAATAGATATAGTGTGACAAAGCTCTCTCTGAACATTTGGGGGTTAGTAAAAGTATAAAGGAACAGTGAAGAGGTCTGCTTGACTGTAGTGAGGTGAGGTCCCCATGGTGTTTGATTAATAAAGGATATAACAGTTTGGTATCTGAGGATACTGCAAGGGGGGCAACATCATAGGACTCAACTAACAATTACAGTATATTTCTTATCTGTTTTCAAATGGTGCTTTTGTCACTGAGCTGACAAAAGAGGCTTATTCTATATTGGTTGACCCAATACTGTGAGTAATTGCTGTGAGTTCTTACTAGACCAGCCCTTTCTTCAAGTTCTCTCCAGACAAATTCTAGTTTAACTAGTAATTTCCATGTAACACATACCCAAACAAACAGAAGGTTTGGAAGGGAACTTGTCCATATGCAAGAAGGTTAGCAGTAGTACCTCTGGATGCTGAATGTGAAAGGGATCCATACAAAACATATAAACTAACTGTGCCCTTTATCTCTACTTTTTAGACAGCTGTGGCCAGACCAGCCAGGCAGACGGTGTGATTAGTATCAATTTGCAAAGATACAGTGGTGCCTCACTTGACGATATTAATTCGTTCCAGCAAAATAGCTGTAGAGCGAAAACATTGTCAAGCAAAATAAAAAAGCCCATTGAAATGCATTGAAAACTATTCAAAGCATTCCAATGGGCTGAATACATGCTCATCCAGCAAAGATCCGCCATACGGCGGCCATTTTCAGTGCCTGTAAAGTGAGGAATCCATCCTAGAAAACAGCAGGGGGCCATTTTGAGCAGCCGGTGGCCATTTTGAAAACCTGACAATCAGCTGTTTTGATCGTCGTAATGCGAAGAATCGGTTCCCGAAGCAGGGAACCGATCGTTGCAAAGCGAAAAAAACCCATTAAAACATTGTTTTGCAATCACAATTGCAATTGCAAAAACATCGTTGTGAAGTGGCTTTGTCGTTATACGAGGTAATTGTTAAGCAGGGCACGACTGTATACAGATAAATAACATACATGTGGAGGGTTCCCTAAACAGTTCATGGAGAATAATGAGATGGTGTCATTTGTGTATAGCTGCTTAAACTAACCAAAAGTAAGAATAAAATTTTAGGGAAAAATAAGTATCTCAATAATCTTTTGAGCCTAAATATTCAGGCAATTTCTGAAGTATAAACTTTCTATACATTAAAAAAAAAAGACCATGGTTTTCATTAAGCACATGTTAATGGTTCCACTGCTGAGGAAGCAAGCTTCTTTTCCCAATGGAATAATGACTCAGCTCTTCAGAAGTGGGAGGTGCTTGCAGCATCGGCATTAAAGAGGAAGCCACACATGATCACCCCTGTGTTTATAATCTCGATGGATTCTATTTTTGAGTGCTGAACTGAGAAAAGTATTCTTAGAAAAATCATAATCAATGAAGCATACACAGCAGGTGAAGATATTGTTTTTCCTTGAAGGCTGGATACCAGGATGAATACGTATTTGCTTCAGTTCTTTCATGAATCAACTAAAGCCTGCACATAAATGAGCAAAGTTTGTTTTGCAATTCTATTTTCATAAGCCTTGTTCTGATTTTTTCCAGCACTACCATAAAGCAGTGATTAATTATAGAGGTGCTCATGATAAGACCTTCTGTTGTTGTTGCATGCTGTCAAGTAACTTCTGATTTATGGTGACCCTATGAATGAGCCATCCTGTGCTCTCCACAGCAACCCTGCTCAGTTCTTGTAAATTCAAAGCTATGGCTTCCTTTATAGAATTAATCCATCTCATGGTCATCCTCTTTTCCTGCTGCCTTCAACTTTTTTCTATTTTAGTGAATCTTGCCTTCACGTGATGTGCCAAGGTATGACAGCCTCAGTTTCACCATATTTGCCTCCAGGCTTGATTTGTTCTAGCACCCACTTATTTGTCTTTCTGGCAGTCCAGGGTATCCACAAAGGCTCCCTCCAGCACCATATTACAAACAAATCTAATTTTTCCCTGTCAGCTTTCTTCATTGCCCAGCTTTCACACCCATATAAATTAATTTGTTATGCAATAGTCTGAATGATCTTGTCCTTGGCCTCCAGTAACATGTTTGTTTATTTATTTATTTTTCATTTATTTATTTATTTCATTTATACCCCGCCTATCTGGTTAATTGTGACCACTCTAGGCGGCACCATCCTTACACATGATGATCTTTTCTAGTTCCTTCAGTTCTGCCCTTCCAAGTCTGATTGTTTGGCTGCTGTCTCCATTTGGACTGATGATTGAGCCAAAGTATGCAAAATCATTAACTATTTCATCATTGTGAACACTACAATTGTGCAGTTCTTTTGCAGTAATTATTTTGATCTTCTTAATGTTCAACTGCAGTCCTGCTTTGGCACATACTTCTTTCACTTTCAGCAAAAGTCATTTCAAGTCATTGCTGCTTTCTGTCAATAAGATGGTGTCATCTGCATGTCTTAAATTACTGATGTTTCTTCCTCCACATTTCACTCCTGCTTTATCTGAGTATATTCTAGCTAGCTGTATATGTTCTGCATACAGGTTGAACAGATTAAGGGATAACATGTGCCCTTGTCTGACACCTTTGCCTTTAGGAAACCATTTTGTCTCTCCATATTCTGGCCTTAAAGCATCTGCTTATCCTGTGGTCAGGACTTGATCCCAATATTTTTTCACATTCAGTCTTCAGTAAGAAATATCCTAGCTTTACATGAGATCTGGTGAGACATTTGATCTTCCCAATATTTTGTACTTCTAATCCTGGATCGATACACAGCAAGGCCAATTTTAAAAGGCCCTGGAAATTATCATTACCTTGACACCCATAGTCGATCACAGGGCAAGAGCAACCACCACAACACGGGGGAGTACCTGAACTATATGGGTGTCATCCTCCTCCCTTTAATGAGCTTCAATAATAACTGTTGTTGAAGTTAGTTACATGGCAAAATGAAGCTTTTGTTAAGTTACAGCTGTCATCTAAGATATATTTGTATCTTTGCCATTGGAAGAAGGAATTAACTACCAGTATCTAGTTGTGCTTTTCGAGCTATTGTTCAACTTTGCTTTTAGTAATCCATCAAATAATAACGGAGTCTAGGATTTACTTTTCATAGCCCATGTAAAGTGAGCCTCATGGTGCACTGGTTAAACTGCTGTACTGCAGCCAAAACTGTTCAGAACCTGGGGTTTGATCCCAGGTAGCTGCCTCAAGGTTGACTCAGCCTTCTGTCCTTCCACGGTCCATAAAATGAGTACCCAGCT
Source organism: Pogona vitticeps (assembly GCF_051106095.1). Taxonomy (NCBI): domain Eukaryota; kingdom Metazoa; phylum Chordata; class Lepidosauria; order Squamata; family Agamidae; genus Pogona; species Pogona vitticeps. The sequence goes on along the minus strand of NC_135783.1, from coordinate 275,370,768 downwards.
CATGGGGGGAGGCAATGTGTAGCCTGCATAACTAACTTGTAAACCGCTCAGAGAGTGCTTGAAGCGCTATGGGGTGGGATATAAGCTGCACTCTTTGATTTGCTTTTGGTTTAAATAATTTAAATTACTTCTTGTGAAGAGAATTTCTGATGCCATTTCCAGGGTTAGCTTCCATGTTTTAGTAGTGTTCTTTATTTCTGATTCAAACTTAACAAAATGAATGGATTCAGAGCAGGCTCACATATTGCTTTTCTCACCCGGAATAAGGTAAGGTAGCCTGTGTTCTATCACCATCATAAGGATGCAGCTTCTGTATTCCCAATATTATAGATGGCACATCTGAATTGATTCCAGAGTAATAGCTACTCTTTTGATTTATATGATATGTCCAGCCAAATAGAAATCAACAGGAAGAAAACAAAATATGAGAAATAGCAAGTTTGTGCTGTGATAATGGATGTCTCCAGTACTAACTGTATTCTACTTTTCTTATACATTCAGAAACCAATTCAGCATGTTTCCTTCAAGCTATTTATCAAGCCTTGGAATGAAGTGCATGCATGTTGGGTGGATAATGCATCTGAAATTGATTCTAAACTTACTTAAAACATTGTGAATGCACCCAAAAGAGCCAGTGAGTATAATAGCATCTGGCCTTTCCATAAATCTTTGTCATAGCACACAAGCAACCTAAGGGACTACTTTTAGTTGGCTTTAGTTACTGGCCTGTGCCAGTTGAAACTGTACAGATGTTCTCTACACCTTTATGGAACCAGAGATGCTAACAAAAAAGAGGTGCTAGGTATTTCTTCTTCTTTTTCTTGCATCATCACTGAACAGGTTAACAAAGTTTCAAATCCTTCCAAGGGAGAAGGGGAAAAGTTATTTTTACAAAGCAATGATTAACACTTAGAGATACAAGGCACTCAAAAGTAATTGTCATTGCAATTACAGTTTTGTAAAGAAATGACTCTTTGCTTTCTGTTTATTCAGAAATAACTCCTTTTACTTTTACTTACTTTAAACACAGACATGAATTGAATGTGACAAATCACTGACCTGTGATACAAAACACACCTAAGTAGCTATGCCATAAAGATCCTATAATTCTAAAAGTAATGAAAACTGTTGCAATTGTGCGTTTGTTTGTTTGGATCCAAGGCAGCTTACAGTATTAAAAGAAACAAAGTTAAAACCCAATAATAAATTGTTACAATATTTTAAAAGTGTTAAACAAATATTATATTAAAAGTCATAATAATAGCAAGATTAAAAACACAAGTACAAGACAGAATAAAATGGTCCCTTAAAAAAATCACCTTAGTCAGCAAGTAATTTAAAGGAAAGACTACCTGAAGATAAAGGTCTTTGTCTGCTTGCAGAAGGACAGCAAAGATGGGGCCAACCTGGTCTCCTATGGGAGGGAGTTCCAGTCTCAGAGCAGCAACAGATGAGGACCTCTCCCATGTTGCCACCAAACATGTCTGTGAGGGTGATGGGATGGAGAAATGCCTCTCCTGATAAAACCCAAGCAGGCTCATAAAGTGAGATATGGACTTTTATATAGCTTGGACCCAAGTTGTTTAAGGTTTTATAGGATAAAACCAGCAATTTGAATTGTGCTCTGAAACGACTTGGCAGCCAATGGATGCTGTAACAGGTAACTACTCTAGTAACTACTCTAGCTGCCTAGAGTGGTCATTCGACTAGATAGGTATGGTATAAATGCAATAAATAAATAAATACCCACATCCTAATTTAGTGTTTATATGAAGTCAACATTAGCATTTGCAAGGGAGAACTATCTGCAGCCAAGATGCTATACAATATTCAATTACGGTACATAGAAGAGATCTTACCCTTAGCATATCTTAATAATCTGACTTCCCTCAGGTATCCATGTCCAAAACCATCTTAGGTTTTGAAAATCATCCACACCTTAAACACAGACTGGGATATTGACAGACAATCAAGTTCTTCCAGAATTAATGATATGAAAGATGTGCCTGCTAGCATGTAGCCTGCTTCTGGTCAAATATAGTCTAATCATTTTAACATTTTAAATATGTTTGAACTTTATTTTCATTTCATATATGTCCATGATTTTAAACTGTGCAATGCTTTGATCCAAATATAAAAAGTGTACGTGCTGCTGAAAAGAGCACCTCACTTACCTTTAATTGTTCTTGGGAGATTATGTGTGATTCAATTCTTAATAGAATTCTTGTGAATCTAGACCTTAATTTGGATTACACGGGTTTTATTTGATCTGCCAGGAAATCAATGAAAACAAAGTAGTTGTTTGATATTGGACATCCACAAGCGCGTGGGAGTTCTTGTCTTGTGTTTTGAGAATGTTACAGAAACATAAGGGAGTGAACTGAAAACAGATAGCAGTTACTCCTCCTCACCCGTCCAGCCCACAACAATCTTAAATGACATCCACCTATCTTCTTTGTCACACATGTCTGTGGGGCTTTTCACAAACACTGCTGCTGCTGTTAAGAGAATGCCATCAATAATAAATGATGCCAGAAGTGCAGACAAAGGCATTGAGGTAGGGAGATAATGATGGCAGACGATTTCACAGTGTGGAGGAGTTCCTGTGATGATAAGTTTTCTTATTCTGCTGTAAAACTGCAGGAGGAATATTCTCCCCACCCTACCCCAACCCAAATTAAAAAAAAGAGACAGAAGAATTATCCACAAAAAGCCTGTGAGAGGATTAATAAGGGATTGACAGAGAAACGAAGCATATGCCTCTGCTTTGTGAGTCTGGACAGTCATTTGGCAACTCGCAGTGGTGATTTCTGCCAAGTACTGTCACAGCTCTGACAAAGAGTCAGGATGGGTTTCATAATTTTCATGAATTTAAATGTCTGTGTGGTAAACAGCAACCCCTGAATGAGGCTGTACCATTACCTCACCACCTCACCAAAGTCATTTCTTAATACACTCCCCTATTGGTGGATGGATTTTGTGCAAAGAAAGAAAGGAAGGAAGAAAGCCTGGCCATTTGGGGGACTTTGTGTTGTGAAAATGAAGAATTTGATACGCTTTGAACACCTAGTGTTCAAGTCTCTCATTACTTTTTATGTCCTGATATGCTCACCAGATGTAAACAAGCTTTAGTTTTGTATCACTTTGAGGTTTCTCTCTTTTATATTACTGAAAAATAATTAAACCTGTAAATCAATAATTGTCTCATCTGTTCATTGAGCTCTGTAAGCTGCAACATGCATTGTGATAAATATTTGTTCACACCCCTTTCTTCCAATACAAGAACTAGTCACTGATCAACAAAAGGGCCTGCTGTTTTATTCTGTGACTTACCCAGGAGTAAAGAACTCTGTCAAAAGGTCTGAAGGAGTGCCCAGTACAGATAATCTACTGTTAACCCCTCTCTGCATACTAGATAAGACTCACAGTAATTGAAAAGAAAGGTCATGCAAGATTCCCTTTTGACAAAGTCATCTGATTCTTCTTCAGGCAAGCTTGTTCTGTCATTTTGTCATTCTAGATTTCAACCATAGTTTCCATCAATGGAGATATGAAACCAGCAAACTTGTAATTTGATGCTTTCTTCAAAAAACAACAACACACACAGACTGAACAGAAACTTCAAAATCCAGAGAGGAATCTCTCTCGAGTGGATTCTGTAAACATCCCTCGACATCCCAGTAACATAGAATTGGATCTAGAGACATTTCTTCTGAGAGTGCTCCTCTGTCAATGAAGTCCCCTCCTTGATAATCCATTAGTTACCCATTTCTCCTCTCTCTCTCTCTCTCTCTCTCTCTGCTTATTAACTGCACATTTGGCCTATTGATATTGCCAAGAATTCTTCCCTGGGATTTGAAAGTATGAAGGACTCTTCACAAGTAGCAAGTCAGCAGAGGCAAGTTCAAATTGTTTCCACATGAGACAGACAAAAACAATCCCAGATACCTTGATGCAAAACCACCTAATCCTAATAATCACATTGTCAAATGTATTAAAATATTTTAGATTGTGCTATTATTGATTATTAATTAATTAATAATTGAATATTGGTTTTGGCTATAATAGGTTAACCAGTGACAGATGAGCAGACGCTGTCATGATTTGTAATTTACTTGCCAAATTATGAATACAAGGGTTAAAGTTGGAAAAGAATTATCTCTTCTAATGGGATTTCAATGTATTCCTACATTTTGTTCATGCCTGTCACCAAAGTGCATCTTGGAAACATAGTTTGCATCCTTTAGCAATTATTTTCTACCATGTGTATTACAACATTATGATATAATTTCCCCTGATTGGCTTTCATCCACTGTTTGCTGTTTATAACTGGAACAGACAGGTAAAGAAGGGTGAAGGCTACAGATTCAAACTTTTAAACTCATTTGGCAAATACTAACTAAAAGATTAAACAAGATTGTTCCATACGTACATTTCCATTAAAAACAAAAACAAAACTTACTTCAGAAATTAAAGGACTAGAAGAACAACATAACCATACAGGGATATGTTGGAGCTTCTCTACATAGTCATACAAACCATGCAGCTCACACAGGTACAGCAAGCATAAGTGAATAAATAGGCAGTAACTCTTGCTTCAAATTACAAAAACAGACAAGCAAACAATCAGAGGGATTGGCAACCTAGTGTCATGAGATACAGTGGGGTCTTGACTTGGAAGGCGGTTCTCAAGTCAAAAAGTCTGTAAGTCAAGTCTCCATTGGCCTACAGTGCATTGAAAACCGATTAATCCCGTAACAGGCCGTTTTTGTTCCATTTTGGTTTTTTTCTGGTCTGTAAGTCAAATCTCAGTCTGCAAGTCAAACCTAAATTTTGCGGCCAGAGAAGTCTGTAACTCAGAAAGTCTGTAAGTCAAGCCATCTGTAAGTCAAGGGTCCACTGTACATATAGCACTGTGGAGTTTTGTTTTGTTTTTGCAGGTTATAAATTCCCCACCCCCCCCGACTCTCCCATTAAACACCTGGTTTGTTTGTTTGTTTGTTTGTTTGTTTGTTTGTTTGTTTGTTTCTTTCTTTCTTTCTTTCTTTCTTTCTTTCTTTCTTTCTTTCTTTCTTTCTTTCTTTGATCTTTTTGTTATAGTATTTTGGGTGAGAAAAACATTGGTTCCTCTTGACAATTGTCCAGTTGTGTCCAACTCTAGGGCGCAGTGCTCATCCCCATTTCCAAGCCACAAAGCCATCATTTGTCCATAGACAGTTTCTGTGGCTACGTGGCCAGCATGACTAGACACGGAATGCTGTTACCTTCCCACCATGGTGGTACCTATTTATCTACTCGCATTTTTACATGCTTTTGAACTGCTCAGTTGGCAGGAGCTGGGACAAGTGACAGGAGCTCACTCCGTTGTGTGGGTTCGAACTGCTGGTCCTTCGACCTTGCAGTCCAGAGGCTTTGCAGTTTAACCTGCAGTGCCACCACGTCCCTTGAGAAAAACATATCCCAATTGCAACAGGTGATAGATTTCTTGGGATTTTTGTCTGTCAGAAAGGTACGGGAAGTGGCTGAGTGTCCTGGGACACTGTATACAATTCTTTACATTTTTATGGCCAAAATCCTATTGAGTTTTTATGCTGGCATGAGGCAAAGTTAGCAGAATTGTCACAAGTTAAGAAGTCAGTGTAAATATTTAGTGCTGTGCATTAAGTTGCTTAACAACAAATTCCAGCGCTAACTTCTTAACGTGTGGCAATTCACTGCCAGATTTACACCAATTGTTTTATGCTGGCGAGCACAACTTATAGAATTTTTACCAGTGCCACAGAATGCCTTCCTTGTAAGTCTAGTTCTAAGTAAATTCTGCAACAAAAATGATGAGGCAGAAGTGTACCATCAGGATGGATGAGGGCAAATTTAACATATGAATGCATTTGCTTGATATTCTTACTTTTCTCTCTCAATAAGGTATATTTTAATTTGAACTGTAAAGTGGCAACTGGCTGTCAAATAAAATTAATAGGAGCTGTTCATAAAACATTTCCTTGTTTTTCTATTTCTCCCAGCTGCCCCATACTTGCAATACGGTAAAGGAAAGAAACTCTTCCTAGGAGTTGTGTTTTTCATTACATTTTCTAGGGGAAAGGGGTGTATATGTGTGCTATGTATGTGTGTAAACACATTCTCCTAGTGTGATGACACATTATTGCCTAGAAAATTACCTTTTCGATAACAGAAATGATTGCAGGGTCTATAAGAACTGTTGTCTTCACACTTTTATAGAAGAAACTGACAGATTTTTGAAATATGGGGTGATTTCCGTGATCTGGGGCGCTTCGGCAACGCTAAATTGAATATGGAATTATTTGTCCGTGGAAAAAATGAAGATCCTTTCATTCTCTTTATTGTGTATTTTTGCCTTATGGTAGGAGCGCTTGGGCCTCGGTAGAGCCTTTTTGCCCTGCTCATTTCCTTTTTAAAGTGGTAGAGCATAAAGCAGATGGTGCAGCAGAGAAAAGCAGTGAGTGGAACTGAGAAAATTTTACTTTAAGCAATTTGGGTTAGACATGGGCGATGTAGGTCAGTAATCTTCATGCTATTTAAACTATATCACTCAAATCTTTTAAATTCTAGCTGATGAGTTGCTATAAAACTGCTGGGGTTTTTTTTTCAGAAGAGCTTTTGCTAGCTCATTGTGTTGTGTTAAAACCTAGGTCAACTTGAGGCAGGCTATTGATTATGTGTGAAAGTAACTTCTAAATATATGAATATAGATGATTCCTGCCAACCTCTGCTCTTGAAAAAATGGAGACATAACAGCATTAGCTGGGAGGACGTGGTGGCGCTGTGGGCTAAACCGCAGAAGCCTGTGCTGCAAGGTCAGAAGACCAAGCAGTCGTAAGATCGAATCCACGCGACGGAGTGAGCGCCCGTTGCTTGTCCCAGCTCCCGCCAACCTAGTGGTTCGAAAGCATGCAAATGCAAGTAGATAAATAGGTACCATCTCGGTGGGAAGGTAAACAGTGTTCCGTGTCTAAATCACACTGGCCATGTGACCACGGAAAGATTGTCTTCGGACAAACGCTGGCTCTATGGCTTGAAGAGCGGGATGAGCGCCGCCCCCTAGAGTCGGACACGACTGGACAAAAATTGTCAAGGGGAACCTTTACCTTTATCTTTTTTTTAACAGCATTAGCAGCATATTGTAGTTTGTTACAGCCGGAGTAGACCCTCAGAATGAATAGGGCTAGTTAACCGTTTCCATTCACTCGGTGAATTTGCTTTAGTTAAAAGTAACAACTGGATTTAATTGAATGAGTAAAAATTCATAGAATCAATTTGTAGATATTTTAATTCTGTTGGATTTGGTAAGTGTACCTTGGGGACAGCATGTCATAAAGGAGTAATGAAGTTTCTTTTGGGATCATAGATCCCGCTTAGATTTGCCTTGGTGTCCATGGTTCTATACAAATGAGGAATCATGGCTCTAGAGTTGAGATTGGGCTCTACTCTTTTATTGTTCAAAGTGAAGAGTCTCACTTGGAATAAGGAGGAAATATAGATGAGGAAGTAAAATCCAATGTATTTTTTAAAAAGGAAAGCAACATTTAGAGGCTGTAATTCTGAAAGGGTACTTGGATAATCCCACTATGTGAGTCTTTTCTGGTCCTCATTTAAGTGAATAAGCCAACCAGAAATGTTTCAGCAATTTCAGGCAGCACCTTTGTCTTGATGCCACATTAACCTGGGCATCCAGTGTATGTAAACAGGATACACCAAGAGTAGTATTTCTGAAGGGAAGAGATCCTGTCATTTTTACAGACAGTGCTCTGGAAACCAAATTAGCACATGCTTTTGGGGAAAATAAGTAATGCAGCCCCAGGACATGTAAATATTGTTTTATTGTTGGAAGGGGATTGGTGTACCTCTGTCTAGGTTGATAGTCCAGGGAGTTGAGTGAGTCACTGCCTTTTATCTTCACCTTCTGATGACATCTGCAGTACTTTTCCTTGTTTGCCTAACCAAATCATTTCATTACAGTGCCCCACGGCCCATATTGGCTGTTTTTAGCTGTCAGAGCTCTCGCTGGCCCTGTTGCATATCCTGGTGAAGTCATTGTGCATCCTGATAATGTGTCCAGTAAGTCCCCACTCTGGACTCTGAGAGCTATGGCCCTCCCCATTGCCACTTTCAATTGGTGCATGTAAATATCCATATTAAATGGTCCCTATAAAATTTTGAAAAAGGAAGCCGTCTAAGTACAGAGATGGTTTGCTTTATGCTGAAAATGTTTCACATACAAGTGATGTGAAGATAAAAGCAAGCAAAGTGCCACATTCTTTCACAGAACTCCAGAAGAATAGCCATGTACCTATGCTACTATGTGGTATTATATTTTAGGCAATGATCTTTATGGAAATGTTTACTCACATGCTGAAACAATGCAACCTTACACAACCTGCTACTGTTGAAGAAAGCACAAGGATATGGAGCATAATAGCAATGCTCTGCTTCCACCTGTCTTAATTTAGCACAGTAATGTGTTTGCTCAGAAAATCAGGAATGCATCTGATTTTTAGATTACTGTTATTTGCATGTATGGCTTCACAATGATGCTCATTTCATTTTTCTTTGTCTCCCTTTGGTGTTGCTTGTCAGCTCATACTAATGGGCTTTTAAAGCCCAGTCTTCAGCCTGCGGAGGTCATACGCTGATGTGCCATTTCTCAAATAAATGGGATGATGGTGCTGCAGGCTGCCATATTACTATAAAAGAATCCCTATTTTGACTGACTCTTGCAAATAGCCCCTGGAACCTCCCAGTCAGCCCATCAAAGAGAAAGATCAAAGAATTATCCAACTTCTTTTGCTAGACGATCCTGCATAACACAAGCAATTACCATACATCTCACAAGCAAATGCTATAAAATGGGATTCTCTGTTTAAACCCATCCTTTGTTTTTAATTAGAAAAGCTTTCTATGTGGATGGAATATTTTAGTGAATATGCTTACCAATTTAATGCAAGCTGCTTAGGAAATGAAACAGGAGATTTTGTAAGGACTGTTTAACATTTGTGGATTTGAGACATCAATGAGCTTGGGAAAGTTTTTTTAAAACTACAGTTGGATCTCTAGGTCTTGCACAATTATATACTGGGACCAATAGTTAAAGAAATAACTTTTCCAACCTTTGTTCCCATTCCTCTGACTGGAGATGAACATATAGCAAGAAAAAGTAAAAAGGAGAACCAACGTTTTGATCATTCTTAAGAAGTTTCAGATGATGCTACATATAAACTCAGTGCAGAAGGGACAAACTTAAATAAAGCCAAGGAAATAGAGGTGTGGGTGTTGTCATTTCAGGCAGCTTCTGAAGTTCCAAAAGTCAACAGGCCTACCTATCTTTAGAGCAGCACCTATACTTGATCAGCTCAGGAACTGAGCATAAAGCTGCTCGTATATGATTCAGATGAGCCTCCCAAGATAGCTGGTCTTGCAGTGCCAGACTCAGTGATGTGCAGGTCGAACTAGACATTAAAGATAATTCAATTCTTTAAAAAAAATCCTCTGGTCTATGAATGTGGGATATTGTGCTTCCGTACCCATGATTCAAAAAGCCAGGAAATGGCCCAGTATTGCTGCACAGTATTGTGCCTGTGTTGCCAGCCGGGAAAAGAGTGCTAAGCTTTACACAGCAAAGGGCAGTCTGAATATTGACAAGACCAATGACAGCAGTCAGGAGGATCTGCAGCAATGTTTCCTAACCTGAGGGTCATAACCCCCAAGGGGATAACAAAGTATTTTCTGGGGGGTTGCAGGTTGCATTGTAGGTTTTTTATTCCTTGTTAAATAATTTCGTCCTTGACCATTCATAGTGGGATATTAAAGTTAGTATGCATGTGTATGTATGAGAAACAGGCCTTTGGGGGAGAAAGGATCCTCTACTTTCTGAGAAAGGATAGCCAGGGCTTTTTTTTTTTACAAAAAAATTAAAAAGCAGGAGGAAAAAACCCACACAATAAACCTCCAGGAAGGGGATACAAAAACAATAAGCTGGGCTCATCTGCAGCAGGTGCAAGGAAAGCTTCATATCAGTTTCTGAGGGGGATGCTCTCTGTATGGATGTTTGGCCCCCTCCCTGACTGCCATGATGTCCTTCCATTGCAGCTTGTCAAGATTTGGGATGTGCAAGATGGCTCTGAGACAAGACAGTCTTCCAGGTTGACAGCAAAGAGACTCACAGAGGCAGTAGGTTCCTTCGCCAGCAGTGTATTTACAGACTGTGTACAGTAGAATTAGTCAACATTAGTCAATAATACACTTTCAGCAAATGAACGGATAGCACTTTGTGCAGCAACTCTCCAGCACAACACTTGACACATCACCATAGTGTGTAGCACTTCTATAGTTTGAGGAACCAATCACTTCACACATCACCTGATGTCTTCTCCCAGATATTACCTCATGTCCAATAAACATTTCATGTGTCGCCCTATGGATTGCATCAGCTTCATATGCTGACTCTGTGGCTTTATTTCACATGCTAGTAAGGTTATGCTCTAAATCCTACAAGGTAGGCTTCAGCAGTATGTGGACCAAGAACTCCCAGAAGTACAAGCTGGATTTCAAAGGGGCAGAGGAAGTAAAGATCAAATTGCTAACATGCGCTGGATTATAGAGAAAGCCAGAGAGTTCCAGAAAAACATCTACTTCTGCTTCATTGACTATGCAAAAGCCTTTGACTGTGTGGATCACGGCAAACTATGGCAAGTTCTTAAAGAAATGGGAGTGCCTGACCACCTTATCTATCTCCTGAGAAATCTATACTGTATGTGGGACAGGAAGCAACAGTTAGAACGGGATACAGAACAACTGATTGGTTCAAAATTGGGAAAGGAGTAGGACAGGGCTTTATATTGTCCCCCTGCTTATTTAACTTATATGCAGAATACGTCATGTGAAAGGGTGGACTGGAAGAATCCCAAGCCAAAACTAAGATTGCCGGAAGAAATATCAACAACCTCAGATATGCAGATGATATCACTCTGATAGCAGAAAGTGAGGAGGAATTAAAGAATCTCGTAATGAGGGTGAAAGAGAAGAGTGCAAAAAACGGTCTGAAGCTCAACATCAAAAAAAATTAAGATCATGGCCACTGGTTCCATCACCTCCTGGCAAATTGAAGGGGAAGATATGGAGGCAGTGACAGATTTTACTTTCTTGGGCTCCATGATCACTGCAGATGGAGACAGCAGCCACAAAATTAAAAGTTCCCTGCTTCTTGGGAGGAAAGCGATGACAAACCTCAACAACATCTTAAAAAGCAGAGACATCACCTTGCCAACAAAAGTCCACATAATCAAAGCTATGGTTTTTTCTGTAGTGATGTATGGAAATGAGAGCTGGACCATAAAGAAAGCTGACTGCTGAAGAATTGATGCTTTTGAATTGTGGTGCTGAAGGAGGCTCTTGAGAGCCCCCTGGACTGCAAGGAGAACAAACCTATCCATTCTAAAGGAAATCAAGCCTGATTGCTCACTGGAAGGACAGATCCTGAAGCTGAGGCTCCAATACTTTGGCCATCTCATGAGAAGAGAAGACTCCCTGGAAAAGCCCCTAATGTTAGGAAAGTGTGAAGGCAAGAAGAGACGGGGACGACAGAGGATGAGATGTTTGGACAGTGTCATTGAAGCTACCAACATGAAATTGACACAACTACGGGAAGCAGTGGAAGACAGGAGGGCCTGGCGTGCTCTGGTCCATGGGATCACGAAGAGTTGGACATGACTAAACAACAACAACAATGAGAGCTGTTGGGAGGCAGAGCCAGAGAAACTAGAAGGGAGGGGGATTCAGAGTCTAGTCAGTTCAGAGAGATAGAGTAGGGAGAAAGAATTTGGGGCAGAGAGAGTGTGTGTTTAAGGAGTGCTTAGAGTGTGTCCTGAATACTGAAGCTTTGTGTAACTTTAAGATTGTGCTTAAGAACTATTCTTAAAACAACTTGTAATCAATAAACCTGTTTCTGTTTAATAGTTCAGTACTGATTGGACTTCAGTCTTTTTTGGGACATAGAGGTTGATAAAGAAGTCAACTGGTGGCAGTGTGTTAAAGGGTATGTTGGGCTACCTTATTGAGCTCTGTGACAAACGGGAACCACAGGGTAAATGTCACAAGGACATTGTGCAAATGTAATCTTTCAGCTGACTGGAGAGGATGAATAAGTTGCAGAGAATGTATACTCTCAGAAACATTCCCTCTGAGCCCATCACCATTCCACAGCAATTAAAATGCAGTACTGCAGTGAAGACTCTGCTCGTGATCCGAGTTCAATCCTGCGGTTGAGGTTTACTCAGCCTTCCATCCTTCCAAGGTCAGTAAATTGAGTTCCCAGCTTGCTGGGTGGCAATGTGTAACCTACATAATTAAATTGTAAACTTCTCAGAGAGTACTTTAAGCACTATGGGCCATATATAAGTAGCACATTTTGATTTTTAGGCTGACTAATGTTTAGCAGCTTGAATGATTACTTGTGGAGGGATGGTACTGGCCTGAGACCATATCCCTCCATCACATAACCCCCTAATCTTTTTCCATGTGTTCCTCTTGTTTAAAAAACAGACCTGCACTTCTCTGCTTGAAGTATTGTTTTGTTTTCTTATTTAGATTGTATTAAAATACATTAAAGCCAATTTATCTGTTTCTATTACAAGTGAAGGGCTGAGCAATCCTTCCAGAATTAAAGCAGATTCACTATTCCATGTCATATAAAGCAGGCTGTCACCCTGGTATAAAATAAATTGCATACCTCAAAATGCTTAGGGCACCAGTAAACACAATGGAATTGTGTTTGATGACATTTATTTGTACATCAATGTCTTTTAAAAAATCCTCCTTTGCCATCAAATTCCTGTAAACAGACATTGTTTAATAGAAAATAGGAAATAGCTTGTTTTAGCAATCAGTCCTGTCAATGACTTAGGAGGCACAGTGTGTTTTTTGTTTGCGAGGGGAAAATTATTCCTATATAAAATGTCCTGAGATGGGCTTAGCATAGTTTGATTTGCTCTGTTCATTAATGAAAAGCAGAGTCAAATTTATCTTGGTCAAAACAAATAATGTCTGCCATGCACAGAATAAATGTCTGGTACTGATTGTGGGGAATAACTTTTGGTTTAAGCAGCAATCCTACAAGGAAATGTTGCAACTTTGGGAAGGGGGGGATGTTTTTCTTTAAAAAAGTGAGCAAGGAAAAGATAGGATAGCTGAACATAATTATACAAGCTGTAGGGAAATCAGTATATGAGAAAGATTTCTGAATCACATCTGTGGAACACTAAGATGATTTCAGCTGTAACAATGGGATATCTATATGATGGAAACAATATTAAATTCCTCATTCTCATCTGTGTTGACCCTCTGGCATAAGAGATATCTTAATAAGGAATTTAAAGCTGAGCAAGATTGCTCCACTTCAGCCGAGAATAGGGCAAATAAGTACTCCACCACCAATTTGTGAAATGTGCACAAAATGTCACTACTGTCCTCTCCCTTTGTGAAGCAAAGCAAAGTGCACACAAACTAAACAAACACAAGAAATCTGCTTGCAAAAAAAATGTCAACCACTCATCTGGTGGTTGTTGTGGTTTTTTCGGGCTCTTTGGCTGTGTTCTGAAGGTTGTTCTTCCTAACGTTTCGCCAGTCTCTGTGGCCGCCATCTTCAGAGGACAGCACAGAGAAGAGCACAGAGTGCTGTCCTCTGAAGATGCCGGCCACAGAGACTGGCGAAACGTTAGGAAGAACAACCTTCAGAACACGGCCAAAGAGCCCGAAAATCCCACAACAACCATTAGATCCCGGCCGTGAAAGCCTTCGCAAATACAAACTCATCTGGTGCTTCCAGTAATTCAATAGAACAACAATCATCCTAATTTGGGAATCTGTCTGTTTTGTTTGGGCAGTTTACAAACTCTGCAATGTGAGCAAAATCTAAAGAATTTTGCAAACTTGTAAATTTTAATTTAATATTTTTATATATACTTTTTACTTTCAAAACAAAACAAAACAAAACAAAAAGAAACACTGTTCTTGCCAGAGCAAAATCTTGTCAAAAGCCCCAGAAAATGATCACCTCCTTGCTGGCAAGGGGAACAATGTTAATGTTGAAGTTCCTTGCATTTGACAGTGAACATGAGACAATCAAAGATTTGCAACCTTAGTTAGGTGGAATGTATAGTTTGACCCTGAGTGGTGGGAAATTTGAACCGATAAACAAACACACCTTTTCACAGACTTAAACAGCTGAATTCTTATCTCAAGAAGTAGCAATGACTGCCAACACAAGCTGTTCAATGGGCCAAATTCAGGAAAGATAATGCTATCAAGGGCTGCTAGGGGCGATGCTTATCTGTTACCTTCAGTAATATAGCAGTTGTTGGCGAGCACAAGCAGAGAGGTGTTATTGCACCCATGTCCTGCTTGTAAGTCTCCCAGGAGCATCTGATCGGCCACTGTATGAAGAGTGATTCAGTCTAAACCAGGGGTGTCCAATCTTTCACCTTCCCCGGGCCACATTAGAAGCTGAAAATTTGGTTTGGGCCGCACATAAATTTGGTTTGGGCCGCATGGGGGGCAGCCCTAGCTGTCCTCCACAGCTCTGCTCCAAGTGCGCTTACCAGCAGCTGCAATCTTAGACAGCAGAGGCTGCTAGCTTCGACTCCGGTGGCTTTATGGGGCCAGGAGGGGGTCCACCTATTGACGGGGATGGTGCAATGCAGTCACGCAGCCCCCCTCTCCCCTCCCCTCCCACTCCTTCCTTCCCTCTCCCCCCCCACCATTGTGACGTGCCCCAGCTGCAAGCGCCAGCAGTGTAACTTGAAACTTGGAATTTCTTTTAAAATAAAAAATTGCACTGGGCCACATTATGAGCCAACCTGGGCCGCATGTGGCCCTCGGGCCGCAGGTTGGACAAGCCTGGTCTAAACCATCATGGCTCTCCTATAATAGTAGATGTGCATCTTGGGAAAAATCCAGTAACAGATAGGAGGTGGAGTCTGAAGGAGAAACAGATAGTGGAAAGGAAGGGGCAGTTTCTGTTTTATGCTGAGAGAGGGCAAAACAGTCAGCCCTCTGTTACGTTTTTAAATTATATACTTCACGTTAAGGTCAGAGCTGCTCCATGATAATATAAGCAGCACCTCATTATACATCATCTTAGTGTCTTAAATCCTGCCTTTCCACAGAAAATAGTGTCCCTGATACCTTAAATACAGATAAAATAGCAAAGTTATAATTAAACTCAGCTGAGAGCAAAAAAACCCAGTAAAAATCACAAAGGCACATCAGTATGAAAGGAATAACATTATCCACCATAATGAAAACCTGCTTCAAGAAGCAAATCACTTCAAATCCCATAAAGCCTGCCTTACTAAAAATTTCATTTTCACCTGTAGTTGGAAAAACAACAGAGATGGAGCCAGTCTGACCTCTGCTTGACTTGTTTTGACACCCAACAGATATTAATGAACTGATTCCCCATCTTCTGCACCTCCTTGCTGTCGTCTTCCTCCTAGAAATCAGAATACTGGTCATGATGGTATATAGTGTCCTAACAAGTTTGGTTTTTTCCTGCAGCTGGGATGCTCCAGACTTGGGATATAGTAGCAGAAATCCAATAGTATATTTATTCTGACTTAGTCTGATGGTTCTGTTTCAAAGGTTTCCTAAATCCCCCCCCCCCACAAAAAAAGGTTCCTAAGCTTCCTTTGATCCTGGGGAAACCTTTGTGGTCTCAGGCCAGCGGGGAGTCTTAAATGTTCAAAAATTGCTGATGCAGGTTCCACTGTAGCCACTAGGACTGGTGGCAGTGATTTTCAGACATTGAAGGCTTCCGACCCCTGTCCTGCTGTTCCCGGAGCCTTCCCCAAGATCAAAGGGAGCCTAAGGGAGTCTAGAAAAATTTGAGTCAAGAGAATAAGCCAGTTTAAATTACCGAAATACAGCTGCAGTTGCTGAAATTATTAGAATAACAAGGCATGAATTTATGTTACTGGGTTTCAGCCACTGTGGGCTTAGTCACATTTTTTTCACAAACTTTTAAAAGGCCACCCACATGAATGTATAAGGAAATGGAAAATCCAGATATTTTGTAGTTGTAAAAAAGAGAGAGGGAGTCCAATATCTGCAGTTATGGACAAGAAAAAAAGGTGCAGTGATTAGTCAATTTAATGGTTATGTGAAATTGTAATCATATGATAGGAGATATAACAGTGAAAGTGTCTGAGTGCACATGAGTGTGTCTACTGAGTCCAGCTTAATGATGTGTCCACCCTACATAAGCATGGCCAGCTCATTCATCTCTAGGAAAACATGTCACTGTGATAACCATTAATCTAATTGTACAACCACAAACACATACCTCAAGGTTGGGCATGCAGTAGTTGTGCTACTGCTGAGATAGCCAGGGACATGCAACTGATTGTGTGCTCCCATAGAACAATACTTCCCAACCTTGGGTCTCCAGCTGTTTCTGGATTGCAACTCCCAGTAATCCTGGCCGGCACAGCTAGTGATGGAGGCTTCTGCAAGTTGTAGTCCAAGAACATTTGAGGACCAAAGACTGGGAACTATTGCCATCGCACAACTCATTGCCCTAACTTTATGTTATGCCAGCATTGTGTCATCCCACTCCATAAACTGATATTCAAAACATAGCATGTTTGTCGGAATGTTTATATGTGAATATGATTTGTCTTCTAATTTACAAGATTTGAGCCTTGAGGAGATGCCAAATTATAGGCATAGTGGAAATCAGAGACTGGGAAAGTTACCTTTGGGACAAGAGTGCCCAGTATCATACCGCCATCATGACAAGTGGGTAGGATGATGCTGGGCTTTGGGAAGCTAAAGTCCAAAAAGCAACTTTTCCAATATTTCTTTGAAATTTATAGAAAATAAAGCCCACAAGTCTCGCTCATATTATAATTGTTGTTTTCTAACTATAAATTTCACTGGATCACAAGTTGTACAGGCAGACTATTTGTCCAGTCTGAGCACAGGTTAAATGTGTTTTGCATGAAGCAGAAGAGGGAATATCATCAATATTAATTAAGATGTGAAACAATGCCTGTCAGTGCAGTGTGGTCAGAGCTCAGTAACACCAAATAGCACTCTGGCAATAAACAACCATGTTCATTTACTCCTCACCAAAGGTTCTCCGGCTGCCCTTGATAAATCTAACCTGTCATCTTGGGAGGTTTGTTGAATATAGCTTTAATAAGTAAAGATGACATCATTATTCATCATGCTGTCAGCAAGCTTTTGCTCTGATCATTGCTAGAGCCATGCCTGGGGGATGGGCAGGGAGGGAGGGTTAGTCCCTGTTCTATTGAATGAAGGTCTCCAGGCAGCTTCAGCTTTTAATCATACTTGTTCATCCGTGAGCGTTTTTTCCAAGTGTATCTGAAGGCTTCAGTAACTCTTTGCATATGGGAAGTCCTACATTCAGTCCTCCAGTTTAATGTTTCAGGCAGTTAGTGAGGGGAAAGGTCTGTGCGGCAGATGTCATGGAGTCTGCTGCCAGCCAGATCAGGCAATACTGGGGTACCTAGACAAACTACTTGGCCTGCCTTGAGGATGCTTCCTGTTATCCTATAGATACAAACATGCCTTCTATAAACACAGTCATAAGGGTGCTTCCAGTAAAGATGGAGGGTGAAACTGAAACTGCCAGACTTGACCATTCAAGCACAAGGCTCTTAAATGGTTTGTTGTTAAAGTTGGATTAGAGCCCTGTGCATTGAACCACGTTAGTGCTAAAGTAGATTTGCCACATTTTTCCTTCAAAGAGGCTCCTCATATTTAACACATATATTGCAAGATCACTATAACACATTCTTCTTTGCGTATGTAATGATATTGTGGTTTGCAACATCCGGAGTGTCTTTAGACAGAAGAACAGCATGCACATTCATTCATTCATTCATTCATTCATTCATTCATTCATTCATTCATTCATTCATTCATTTATTTATTTATTTATTTATTTATTTATTTATTTATTTATTTATTTATTCATTTATTCATTTATTCATTTATTCATTTACTTACTTACTTACTTACTTACTTACTTACTTACTTACTTACTTACTTACTTACTTATACATACCACACCACTTAGTGAAAATTCAGTACTCTGGGTGGTCATATACAGAATCCTAAACAATTAACAGCCATAAACCAAAATCACTGTGTCCCATGTAAAAAGCCACAGACATATACGAAACTCAAACAGTAACCTACATAATTGAGTAACTGAATAAAACATAAGTAGTGACAACACCCCTTTAGTAACAGAACTAAACCATGAGTTAAGCTACTACCTGAGAAGGAAAATATCCCTAAAGGAAATAATGAAAATTATCAATACAAATGAAAATTGCTGTAACTACCAAAATTGGCAATTGGTAATGGTAAAAATCTCATTTCCTTCCTTCCTTCCTTCCTTCCTTCCTTCCTTCCTTCCTTCCTTCCTTCCTTCCTTCCTTCCTTCCTTCCTTCCTTCCTTCCTTCCTTCCAAATTATCAGAATTATAAAATCACATATCTGTAATGCAAAAACTTGTAGTTTTGAAATTCGGAAAGCAGCAGAAGTGACCCATTTCCCTGCCTCTAATTTTCATGTGGATACTTCCCACTCCACTTAAAGGCTTGTGTGCTCAACTGGAAGTGAAGCAACTTGAAAAACTGGTACTTTTGGGAAAGCCGCTGATTATTTCTTGATTCAAACCACGACTCTTGAAGTGCAAATTGAAGACCCTTGTTGACCATATAATTGAAGCTATGAGACAGACATGCAGAGAGCTGTGGACAGAGTATGCATTGGTAAACATCTGTTAGCTCTTATGGACTGGAAATCTGTCCTTTCAAATCATGTTCAGAGGTATCATAAGCGGTATACAGAAGTAATCTTCAAGTTCATTCCTCATTTGAGATACAGAATCTGACGTTCTTGCCTTAGGCTAACCATACCCTTCCCAGCATCCAATATATTTTTCTTGGTTCCCTATGACAGTGCAAGCAGTTCTTGGTATTCTGTTCATGCTTTCAACCCAGATAGGTATATAATTCATCATGTTTTCTTTTGGAACTAAATGATAACTTTGACCTCTAATTCCTAACTAATAAAAAGTCAGAGAGTGTGTATAAATTTTAATTTTAGAATGATGGTGGCGTAATTCTTTTACTAAAATGTGATTTGCTTGCCTAAACAAAGCCCCTCCCTCAGTATAATGTAATTAGGAAAATTCCCTCCCTCTGACCCACTGTGGCCAAGAAGCCGAAAAAGTCCAAAAAGACACACACACACACACACACACACACACACAGAGAGAGAGAGAGAGAGAGAGAGAGAGAGAGAGACATACACACACACATACACACACACACAAAAGCCTCCAGGAAAAAACATTTGATTGATTTGAATTTGAAATGAAATTAAGCCGTTCCGAAGAAGTAGCCTAAGCTACCTGAGTTCCCTCCCCAAATTCCCAGTAAAGTTTATGATTATTGATGAGTGATGATGAAAAAGAAAAATATAATTGTTTTCTTTGCTGCTGCAAAAGCAAAATCGCAAGAGCACCAGCAAGCCAGCGAGCAGCAATTGTTCTCACTCCGGAGAGCACGAACAGAAGTGGGGAACGGCCGGACGGGAAAAGCTTATATGAAGCATCTGTAAAAGTAGATACATCTTTAAACAGCGCTATTGGCTGCCGGACATGCCAATCCAGGATCTCTGTCCTGATTGGCCAGAGCTTCAAATTGGCACCAGCAAGCTCATAGAGGCCCCCAAAAGGGGTAACAAACATAAACAAATATGAACGGATCAACAAATAAAACCAAGGAAATATGCGTCAAGCCATATTCATCCTGATTTAAAAATTTACATATACGGATCAATGAATATATGACGAACCATCTATATTCATCAGAAAAATTGATCTGTTTTTATATTCATCCCCGTCTCTAACAAATACTAAAAAAGGCTGAAGAAATGCCACAGTACAAGATGGTAAACAGAGCAACATCAAAACACATTAAATGCAATAAAGCCCAAGATTTTTTTTAAAAAAAAAACCCACTCAGGCAGCCAGTCACTAAGGAAGAGCTTGCCTAAAGAGAAAGGTCCTTGCCTGCTTGCAGAAGGACAGCACAGATGGGGCTAGTCTGACCTGTGGTATGGAGTTCCAGAGTCTGGGAGCAGCAACAGAGAAGGTCCTCTCCTGTGTCCTTACCAAATGTACTTGTGAAGGTGGTGGAACTGAAAGATAGGCCTCTCCTGATGGTCTTAACACCTGGGCAGGTTCACAATGAAAGACACCTTGAGATAGCTTGGACCATTTAGGGCTTTATAGGTTAGCACCAGTACTTTTAATTCTGCCCAGAAACAAATCAGCCAGTGGAGCTTCCATAACAAGGGGGTCATGTAATCCCTGTGACTAGCCTCAGTTATAGTATGGGAAACCTTGACATCTGAGTGTTCAGCCTGGAGGCAGGCAGTGCATCATGGCCTCTCCCAATTTGAAGAGACGCTTGTTCAGCAGGCCAAGGCAAAGAGTCAGTCCCGAAACCAGCAAAATCAGGGAGTTGGACAGGGGACAGATTGTATTTGTTTTCCATGTGGAAGGGATTGTCACTCTCGAATTGGCCTTCTCAGCCACACTAGATGCTGTTCCAAGTCCTCTATTCAGAGGATGTCACCATAGTCTCTCGAGATCAAAGGATGCCTAATCTAAATCTAATCTAAGGCTCAGTTAACAATTTAGCTGCTGTGTTTTGGATCTGGTGTCTGCTTTCCCACTGCCTACCATCTGAACGGTTCCAATTTAGTAGGCAAGCTGTCCTGAGAATTTGGTTGCTCAAAATTAGAGATGGGATATTTGTATTCATAAATGAACATGGGTATCCTGGACCCAGGTGTCCAGAAAGCACAGTCCCACCTCCCTGAACCAACCTGTCCACTTACTGGTCACCACACAGTGTGCATGGGCAGTGTCCTGCACGTCGCGCCAATCGCAGACATAGTCCAGCTGGTGCTTCTCTGCTTTCTTGTGCTTCTGGTCACTCAGCATCTGAGTGAGGAGACTTGTCATCCTGCCTTCTGATTAATGGCCGGAAGCACAGGAAGATGGAGAAGTGCCAGTCACGCTACATCTGGTGCGACAAGCAGGATGCCAGGCCTGCACAGTGCTTGGTGACCCAAAAGTGGATGGGTTATTTTGGAGAGGCAGGTCTGGGGTTCCTGACCACCTGTGTTTGGGGTATTTGTATTCGTATATTAATACAAATATCCCATCTCTACTCAAAATTCAAAAGAGCTAAGTAATAGCAGGGCTGGCCCTATAATTAAACAAAGTGATGCTGCTGCCTTGCAATGTAAATGCCAGAGAAGCAGCAGAGGATTCGTGTACAGGGCTATTGGTATAATTCAGCTTGGTCTGTACTCTCTAAACTACTTTGTGGTCCTCAGGTAAGATGAAGGGTTTGTTCTGTTACCAGACTGAAAGTAATATTGAAAGACCCATAAGGAGGAGTCACAGCACAGTGTTTTGCATGGAAAAGCTCTCAGGTTCAGTCTTCAGGTAGGGCTAGAAAAAAGTCCTGCCTGATCTCCTGGAATGCAGGTGTTGGTCAATGTTAAGCACAGTAAGCTAGATGGGTCAGTGGGATAACGTAGCATAATGGACGTTTCTGTGCTCCTAGAATTAAAGTATCACTGAGGTCAATACCTGTGCATGTATCTTTGCCTAAGACATAAAAAAACTAGCGTCAGCCTTGGGGTGCAAAACATTGAGTTGCTTCACTTATTTTGAGTAATGATGTGGTATACAGTGGTGCCTCGCATAGCGACGATAATTGGTGCAGCAAAAATCATTGCAAAGTGATTTCGTCGCTATGCGATTTAAAAAACCCATAGGAATGCATTCAAATCCCTTCAATGCATTCCTGTGGGCTTCAGACTCACCTTTAAATGAAAATCTTCCATAGGGCGGCCATTTTTGCTGCCCGGTAAGTGAGGAATCTGTCCTAAAAAACAGTGGGTGGCCATTTTTTTACCCGGTGGCCATTTTCGAACCGCCGATCAGCTGTTAAAAATCATCGCTTTGCGATGATCGGTAAGTGAAACAGGGTACCAATATCGCAAAGCGATTTTTGCCCATTTAAAACATCGCAATGCGATTGCTTTTGCGATCGCAAAATCTTCATCACTATGTGATTTCGTCGTTGAATGGGGCTCCTGTTAAGCGAGGCCCCACTGTATTTGATATTAGGAGTTAACACTGTAGAAAATGGACCAAATTAGAAGTATTTGTACCTCTCTCCCTCTCCCTCTTTTTCTTTTTCTCTTTTGCCAATAGCAGAGTGGCGCAATACACCCCCATCATCCCTGAGGCACACTGGGCTCCCTAATGGATCCCAGAGATTTGTTCCAGCAATATTTGGGTTCAGACAGCAACACAAGGAGGAAGTACCATAGGAGAAGAAGTTAGGTAACTGAAGCACCAATGAATTTCCAAAGCTCTCTGGGGCAGATCAGATGCTGAGCCCCTGGGGAACATTCACAAGGAGTTCACTGAAGTCCACATATCTTCCTGCAGCTGCTTGAGCAGCCATTTCATGTTTAGGCACTGTGGACACATGGTCCTGCCTCACTTTTAGGTCAGCCAAGGCATTCTGGAATTTTCTTATTTATAGGTATCTATGTATCAGTTTGCACTTTTGCATTACACTGTTAGTGTGGTGGACTGTACATGGATGAATGTTATCTTTCTTGTATGGGCATTGATTGGGTAGGTCTCCATAGCATTGGGCATAGCATCTTCTCCCACCACAATTGTACTCTTTTTTTTTTTTACTTTTTACTTTGTTCCTTTTTTGTTGGTGCACCATATAGAAAAGCCAATGACTACTGCTCTTGTAGTCCATTGGCAGAAATAAGAAGAACCAAATAGTTTTCAAATGGAACTGGCTTTTCTGTTTATGTTAGACCTTTGACATGTTTTATCATCCCTGGGAACAAAATCCTATTTTATCATGCGTGTATTTCTACAAGTTGGCTTTCTGATTAGGAGAATCGCCTACACAACATGTCTGTCTCTGGATTATCTGCCAAGCATTACTGCTGCTTTGCCATTTACTGTGGTCTGGCAGATTCCTTTCATGCTCAAAAATGCTATTTTGGAAGTGATTCACCCCTACACCTAAAAGCATGCATGGCCATCTGAAATGAAATTTTGCTGGCCCTTTATTTAAGATCCACTGTATTCCCAACACTGATAGGGCTACATAGCACCCCCATGTCCCATACTATAACTGCTTTTTCCCATTTGTGATGTTGCCATAAAAAATAACTTTTTGAAGTGAATAGGTGTTATTTGTCAAACTTGGATGTAACTTAGGTGTTACTCGTTACAGTAACTAGTAATAAAAGAAAACTCAGTCCCTAACTTAAATAAAATTCTTGGCAGAGCAGAAGACTCAGCAAATGTAAAACAACCTAGCAGTTCTCTTACACCAGCTCGCTGTTAGCATAAAGATATAAGATGATGCTTGGCAACAATGCAGAATGTATTTGTAAAATGTCAGCCTTTAAATTAGCAAAGTCCACCAGGCCATGGCAGAATAGTCCTTAATTTCACACACACCCCACATGCATTCTTTGTGCTGGTGGCTGGATTTATATAGGTGCTTCCAAAAAAATCAAGATGACACATTGGAAGCATGAATTCAATGTTTTTGTACAGTAACATTGTAGTTACTCTCCACTGCCTCCTTGTACACAAACACCTGCATCAAACAATGTGATATGATGTATCGTTACAAGAAGGAGGGACTTCAGCTGGGTAATAGACAGGAACAAGTTAAAATGTGTGTGAAAGTAGATGCTGTATGTTGTCACTATGCAGAGACTGGGCAAAAGATGCATGAGGACATTCAAATGTAAACATTTAAATTACTCTTGTGCTGGCCTTTGTAAATGTGTTTGCCCAAATAAAAATAAAAACAGCCTAATTTATAGATCAGATTTTCAGAGTTTCCATTACAATGTGGGTTTAAATCTGCCTTAATATACCAAGTTTGATTAACATGCTGTTTCAATTGCCATCATGTTTTCCATACATATTTTAGAGAATGCTATTAGTAGTTAGTAATAAATTTGTATTTCTACTAGAACTTGCAAAACTAAAAGAACCAAATCCATATGGTTTCGGCTTCCATATTGGTTGCAGCTGAAAGAGTTCACTGAACTTTTGCCAGTGGAAGAGCTGACTTATTCTGTTTTTAAAATACGTTTTGATGTAGTTTACCTAGACTCAACATATTACATTATGAAGTAATAGAACCTGTTCTCCTACAACTAAAAATCTGCAAGGAGAACGATTCCATCATGCTTAGGTTTTTCATTTTCTTAAAAACATTCCCATGAGCAGGTGTTTCACTTGTGTGTGCATTGGAGTTATATTACAACATAGTATGCTGTCTGTAGTTTGAGAGATTGGAGTGATTGTCTATCTGTCCTGTAGTAACCAATCAATTCTTCTAGCTTTTGAATTCTAAGGGAGCCCTACTCTTTGTTAAATGTTCTATTCCTCTTTTGGTCACTTGGTGACACATGTTTGTTTGCTGTTGATCTGTCCAGTTGGTTGCTTGTATGTATACAATAAAGAAACTGCTATACATAAATCTGTAATTTAATCTTCATCTACAAATCTCAGAGTGAGTTATTCAGAGTTTAAGTGCCAGTTAATGAAAATTGGTGTGGTTTCTGAGAAACCTGGAGCTATTCTCTTCTATGTATCTCTTTATTTCCACTGCACATCAAAAAGAGAATTTTACCAAAAATTCAAAACTTTGCAGCTGTGTGTGTGCATGTGTGTCCAGATGTTCTACTTTCAGATGTTCTCTATAGACTAGCACACCAGTCCTGAATAAATGTAAGAGATAGCCCATAAGCTTCCATTTTATGGAATGTGGGGCTTGGGGAGGATTCCTGAGTGTGACAACCCCAGACCTACTGGAGTATACCACCCTTTAGTTAAGCTGCCACCAACCATTCCCTATAAGGAGTCACACAGACCAGGAATGGATTTTATCAAACAAAAGAACAAGGTTTATTTAAATAACAAACAGGGTAAATAAAAAGATCAGGTAAATAGGATAATGTAACGTGGCATAGTCCCAACCATATACATACAACAGATTAGCTCCCACAGAACACTTTAAAGTAAAGCACAGACCCTGAACCTATCAGTTCTGGCTACCTATATAGAAACCTGAACCTATCAGGTATGTACTAACTGACACACAGTTGTACTCAGTCTGACACACAGACTCCAACTCCTCACTCTCCACATCAGCTCCAAATATATATACAGTACAGCTCCTCCCCCCTGATGTCCCGCCTTCCACTCCCCATAGGATGGAACTTTCCCTCCAAACCCATGACAGACAGGTACCATCAGTGCTGTATGTGACACTGAGCAGGAAGTGAGGAGCTGAGCAAAAGATGAAAGATGTTTAATTCCCTTTCTTGCCACTTCTTATCTCCCTCCATAGCTACTTTCTCGATGCAGAGTTGTAAATACGTATATATAACATCCACAAACAAGGTTTCAGCACCAAATGAAGCACTATGATGAGCTTTTAAATGTACATCTCTATATCACAATTTATTTACCTGGATTGGGATCAGCTCATATAGATGGGGGGATATTTCCACTCTTTATATTCCACCCCCCTCAACCAAAAAGTACCTTGGGAGTTTTCTTTCTGTGCTCAGAATCACCCATGCCAGTGACAATTTCTGGAAAAGAAAAAAGGGCTTCTGAGGCTAATGAAAATGGATCCTGATCTTTATTTGACTCTGTAGGTAGGTATTACAGCATTATTACACTTGCTCCATTAAAAGACAGAAATGGAAAATGGCCTAAGAGCACTTTTGTAGTCTGATCCTCATTTTACTCTAAAAGATCATTCTGTATCGAGAACATCTGCATTGCTTGTCAATGTCGTGAATGCTAATATATTTAAAATGTAGTATTAATTATGCAAGCTCTCCTCTATTGGAGTAGCATGGTGTTTAAAAAAACATAAGATCCATTAGAAGCCACTTTAGCTTTTTCATGAGGCTCCTTAATATCCCACATCTCATGAAATATAGATGGTAATGGGTTTCTATGTAATAATAAGGACACAAAATGTGGGTGGGAAAAGAGGAAAGTGTACAGCTTTTGTTCCAACATATCTGGGAAATGTTCCCATGTATATTTGCATTCATTAATCATAAGCGACTGTGTTTCCCCAAAAATAAGACAGGGTCTTATATTAATTTTTGCTCCAAACCCCCCCCCCCACGCATTAGGGCTTATTTTCAGGGGTGTTTTATATTTTTTTCATGGACAACAATCTACATTTATTCAACTACAGTCATGTCCTCTTCTTCTCATTGCTGCACAATGGTGGGAGATGGGCTTTCACTTAACTGGGGCTTATTTTGGGGGTAGGGCTTATATTACGAGCATCCTGAAAAATCATACTAGGGCTTATTTTCAGGTTAGGTCTTACAGTGGTGCTTCGCATTACGACGTTAATTCGTTCCAGCGAAATCGCTGTAGAACAAAAACGTTGAAATGCAAAAATAAAAAGCCCATTGAAACGCATTGAAACCCCTTCAATTCGTTCCAATGGGCTGGAAACTCACTGTCCAGCGAAGATCCTCCATAGGGCAGCCATTTTCGGTGGCTGTTTTGCAAGGAATCCGTCCCTAAACACAGCGGGGAGCCATTTTATTTACCCAGCGGCCATTTTGATACCGCCAATCAGCTGGAGGAAAACCGTCGTTTTGTGAAGAAGCGGTTCCCGAAGCAGGGAACCAATCATCACAAAGCGAAAAAAACCCATTCAGACCATTGTTTTGCGATCACAATTGTGATTGTCATAATGCGGGGCATTCGTAAAGCAAGGCACCACTGTATTTTGGGGGAAACAGGGTAAAATGTGTAGCCACTTGCTAGAGCCAGTTCATGGAATGGTTATATTGCTACATTGTGACTTGGGAAATTCAGGTTCTGGACCTTCACTGAGCTGTGAAATACACCAAGTGCCCTTGGATCCGTTGTTCTCTTTCAGCCTCCTCAAGGCTTTTTTAAGGACGAAGTTGTGGGGGAGAGTACCAAATATATCACCTTGAACTCATTAAAGATAGAAATCTGATTATTAAGTATTTAAAATAAATAAATGTAAGGAAACATAAAGGTCCTGTTTGGTTTAGGATATCCTCACAGTGTGAAAAGAGGTGAAATTAAGCTAGATCCAATCAACCAACATTATTGTTTGCCAAGGATGGGGATTCAAGTCATGGGACTCACTGTCAAGTTGGACATAAGTCACACCCGTAATTCAGCTTAGACTTGACTCAGGATTGTTGTTGTTTTCAATGACTTGGACTTGACTCACAACTTGGAATGTCACCCCATCCCCTCCATTTTTACCTAGGAAAAAAACTTGTTTTTAATAGGGACTCAGACTTGGGGCTGAGGACCAAAGATTTCCCAGCATCCCTGTTGTTTACAGAGTGGAGAATCTGTAAAGATTGTAGGCTATGAATTAAAAGATTGCAAGCTAGTTTCTTTATAGCTTGAGTGGTCTTTGCCACTACCATGCTGTCCTTCTTAACAAAAATCTGAGATGTAGTAACCACGTGGGAAGAGAGTTCGATATGAGTAGCCTGATAATGCCCATGTTGGTGCACAGATACCTTCCACTGAGCTGAAGGCAGGGATGTAAGAGGACACCCAGATGCATTGTACAAAAGCACATGCAAGAGGATTGCATAGTCATGCCATTTGCTTCCCTTTGTCCTCACCGTGGCACACACACTGCGTGTGCCATCTGGAAACAATGCTTTCACCAACATTTAAAGAGTAATGGGCAGCTGAATGTATGAGAGTTTTAAAGTAATTTGCAAACGACAAATGGATGAAGAAAGTCAGTTTAAATGTTGTATGGAAGGAACAACTATTTTCTATTTCTAAAAATGAGACTTTTAGTTAAATAAAATGAGACCATTGATAGATGGGAAGAAAATGGAGTAGAGGAAGCAGCAAGAAAATGTTGTAATGCCTAAATATTATAGTAAAAATTAATTATGAATAAAGTTCATAATTCACTTTCATTACAAGATTAAAATCCAAGACAGAATCTTTAGAATATGAAAACTGCAATTCCTTCATTTAGATGTGTGTGGAGGATAAATACACCAATAATTCCAGTATCTTTTGCCCCCTTTATCCCATCCTATCTTGTCCCAGTAAATACTTTATACCTTAATTGTTTTTGAAAGGTAAGAATCTCTTTTTCTTTTCCCACAAAGATCTATTTAAATGTAAATTCCACAGGAATGCAGAATTTGAAAAGAGAAGATATATTTGGTCCATTACATATTTATTTTCCTTCTGAATGTATTTTAATCTTCACTGGCATCTTGGAGAGCATACTTTACCATACAAAGCTAAAATATTTAGACGATGTCTTAATATTTTAGTGGAAGTTAATAATAAAAAACATGCTTCTTTCTCTTCTTTAGAACAAAAGCCTGAAAAATAAACTCCTGTCAGGAAGCAAGCTGTGTGGTATTCATGCTGAAGAGGTGAGTAGAATATGTGCTGCTCTGACCCCAAAAAATCCAACAGGTAAATGATTGCTCAATAAAGCCTGTCACACATTTTGTTCAGACTGGAAAAATACACTGCCGAGGTGTTATGATAACTCTACTGAACTGTCTTCTTAGTTCCAGTAACTTCTTAGGTGTTCTTAGAGGAAGATAATATGACCCCAAGTATCCAAGGGGAAATGGCTTAGGACTTTTTGACTGAATTTTAAGGAAGAACTACATGAAGACATAGTCTTGGGTCCAGAGATGTCTTGCGTGAGCTGAAAAGCACGTTTCCATGTGCATGACAGCAGCACGGAATTCTCAGAACTTCCATATTCTCTCTAAAGTGATAATTTTGCACTTTGTAGATTAACTTGCTTCTAGTTAGTGATTGGTCCCCAGGAGGCAAAGCTGGGCTTCAATTGCAAGTCTGATTGTGTTCTTGAAGGACTTGAATGTCTGGAAGGCAAATCTAAACATGGTACTTGCACGTTTCACATAACGTGTGATTTGACTCTGGCTGTACATCAAATGTGGTGGTTTGCGCACATATTTCTGGATCCCATTCATAGTAAATAATTCAAATATTGCTTTGAACAGCAACCACTATTTGAAAAGGTTTATCATGTTAATGACACTTCATAATGGTAACATAGTTCATTCTTCTTCTTTGGGCACATATGGGTTATGATACAGCTATCTGATGTGTGCATGTGCTGGTTATATAGCATGCATCCACTGGGTTTTTTCAACAAGCTTCACTTTCAGGAGCTCGCATGGCAGATCTGCGTGAAATGATCCTAAGGAATGCAATAGCCAGCCTTCCATTAAGAAAAGGGAGCTTCACTAAAACCTCATTGGTTAATTGATGCACTGCTCTAGGTTGTAAGCCAAAGAACTGGAGGAAGAGAGAGTGCGAGACCTCTAGCGTTCTTGATTTAAAAGGCAGAATCCATTTTCAATGCCTCTACATTCTTCTGGACCATCTGAGA
Organism: Pogona vitticeps; assembly: GCF_051106095.1. Classification (NCBI taxonomy): domain Eukaryota; kingdom Metazoa; phylum Chordata; class Lepidosauria; order Squamata; family Agamidae; genus Pogona; species Pogona vitticeps. Next base: position 275,341,114 of record NC_135783.1, on the reverse strand, counting down.
ATCACCCCCCCCAAAAAAAAAAACTGTTAAATTTTTGAAGGGAATTTGGTAGCATGAGAAACTGAAATGAAGAAAAGTAGAAAAAACTCAGTGCAGAAAAATGGACATGTGTGCATCTGAGTCAGTGGCTGTGATCCAGGCTGATAGTGTTAAATGTTTTCAATTAACTGGAATGTGCTGAAAATGTACTAATCTTGTTTCCCCCCACATGACTCCCATATAATGGGGAAATTATAGTGGAGATGAATGGCATTCCTTATGTTTGCATGCATTTAGTAGAAGTATGTTGGCCATTCGACTTTATATTAATCTTAAATTAGAAAGATTTTTTTTTCATAATTCAGAAATAACTTATTTTCTGATCTTGTCCAAATTTGGACATTTGCCTCCACCCATTTCCCATCCCTAACACCCATCCAATCATATCCTAAATTTTAGATTCTCCATCCCATCTTTCTACCTGACTAGGGCAGATAAACACATAAAAAGATGCCCTGTTGACAAGCCTCATTCAGTTTTAAACTCATGACTGTTAGATATATCTGGAATCAAGAATCATGTGGGTGAACGCATATAATTTCTAGACATCTACCTTTGCTTCTCACTTTGTTTCTCCGCATATAGCTTTCAAGTATAGCTTCCTCCTGAAAGCAATGGGGAGAAATCAGCTGGCATGCTCCAAAACATATCTCTCTGCATCAGGGGCATAGTAGGGGACTGAGAGACCCTTGATTTCTGTAGATCCAGGTGGTTTCCCTCCACTCCCACCCACTCCTTTTCACTAGACTCCAAGGTAGGAGTTACCATATGTGGGGGAGGGCACCTGCAGACACTTCCATAGTAGCTGGGAGGGGCCAAAAGGGGAATCAGTCACCATCGCTCTTCCAAAGATTTGTAAACCAGGAATTATGGCCTCTGTGTCTTTCTATGAACCTTGGACTACTGTACTGTAGCCTCAGTGCTTCTCCAACCTAACATAAATAAAGTGTGGACTTCTGAATGATTGCATAGCTAATTCATCTCTTACTGAGTGAATAATATAGGTCCCTTATATAATACAAATAATCTTGTGCCATATTTTAGCAATAAAGGATTACACTGGTTTTGTGGGATGACTGAAGTACATTTCAGATGAACCATCTCTTGTCCTACTATGGAATAAGCATATCATGCCAACCCAATCTATCTGCTACCAACCCTTCCAAGAAAGCAGATGAGATTAGGCTTTTAGTATGTTCAATTGACTAAAAGCAGTTGCTAGACTCTTAGATAATTGATTAATTGATTGAGTGATTGATTGATTGATTGATTGACCAATTAAGTAATTAGAAGTGATGTTAGAGTATCTCAGTATAGTTGATATGGCAAATTATCTAATGAACATGTTTCCTTCTTCAAGAATTAGCAAGATAATATATATTTGATGAATTAATACAAAAACAAAATCAAGAAAGGTTCACAATTGTACTATGAACACACTGCTTGTTATTTCAAAATAAAATATAATTCCTGTCCAAATTAATAACCAGGAGTACTTATGCAATGCAATACATTTACTGAAATAATTGGGAAAGCAATTTAGCCAACTTTACATTAGAGAGTTTGCAACTAGTCTTAAGCAGGCTTTTATTTGTACTGGACTATTTTTAAAAATCCAAATTCCTCTGTAATTTAAGACCATTGTGCATATAAAATAGAATACAATTTCTGGTCTGATTCTCCTAAGCCTGCCTGCTGTCTTTAACTGGCAATAATGTGAATCTATTCTTTTTATACTGTTATTAATGAGTCTTCAGAGTAGGCAGAATGAAAAAGATTTCAAGAAATGAGATGGACAGCTTTAGAAAGTGGTGGACTCTCCTTCATGGGTACTTTGTAAACAGACACTGGGAATTAGATAGTGACCATTAGGGAATATTGTATGTATGTATGTATGTATGTATGTATGTATGTATGTATGTATGTATGTATGTATGTATGTATGTATGTATGTATGTATGTATGTATGTATGTATGTATGTATGTATGTATGTATGTATGTATGAGAAGTTATTTTCTGGCAGGGAAAACCATCAAATGAGACCAGGGGATATGGTGTTGGCTTTGCAGTCAGAAATACTCTTCTGAGATGCATTGTTCCACCTACTATGGGGAGTGAAAGAATCCTGTCTCTGCAGCTCCACTCATCAGCAGGACCAGTAACCCTCATTAGTGCATATGCACCACCACTGTCATCCACTCCAGAAGTGAAAGACAAATTCTATGACGATCTGGCAGCTACTATCAAAAAAGTCCCCGAAAGAGAGCCATTGTTCATTCTTGGAGACTTTAGCGCTAGAGTTGATGCTGATCATAATTCTTGGCCCACTTGTCTAGGCCGTTTTGGCATTGGAAAGATGAATGAAAATGGCCAACGCTTGCTGGAGTTTTGCTGTTATTATGGTCTCTGTGTCAGCAACACATTCTTTAATACGAAGCTGCAACACAGCGTTTCCTGGAGACATCCAAGATCCAAGCAATGGCATCAGCTTGATCTGATCCTCACTAGACGTTCTTGCCTTCCTAGTATTACAATCACATGCAGTTACCAGCGTGCTGATTGTGATACTGATCACTCCCTGGTGTGTAGTAGAGTAAAACTGCGAACAAAGAGAGTATATCACACGAAAAAGGAAGGAAGACCACGTATTGACATCAGCAAGACTTGTGATCAAAGAAAAGTGAAGGAATTCACCCAAGCACTTGAGGAAGCCCTTCCAGGTCCGGCTAATGTAAATGCACCTGAATGCATACTTGTAAGCTCTTTGAGCTGCTCATAGCTAAGTCCAACAGGCTGCCAGGAGATGCTCCAATGATTATTGGCTTCAGCTCTGCTCTAAGATACAGATAGCAGCGGACACAGGTAACACCAAAGGAATGTATGACAGTATCGAGCAGGCCTTAGGCCCGATACAGAAGAAATCTGCTCCCTTGAAGTCTGCTACAGGTGTGATCATCCAGGACCGAGCACAGCAGATGGAACGCTGGGTGCAGCAGTACTCTGAGCTATATTCCAGAGAGAATGTAGTATCTGAAGAAGCATTAAATAACATTTAGTGCCTGCCTGTCTTGGAAGGGCTGGAGAGCGAACCAACTTTAGCAGAAATAAAAGCGGCCTTGGATTCCCTCGCCTCTGGCAAGGCACCTGGAAGGGACAACATCCCTGTTGAAGTGCTGAAATGCTGTAAGGAGATCATAACCACTGAACTGTATGAAGTCTTTTTTCTCTGCTGGAGGGAAGGTGGAGCAGCACAGGACATGAAGGATGCAAACATTGTCACATTGTACAAGAACAAAGGAGACAGGGGCGACTGCAATAACTACCGTGGCATCTCTCTTCTTAGCGTTGTAGAGAAGCTGCTTGCCCGTGTTGTACTGAAGAGGCTCCAGGTGCTTGCAGACAGAGTCTATCCAGAATCACAGTGTGGATTTTGAGCTAATAGATCCACCACTGACATGGTATTCTCCCTCCGACAGCTGCAGGAGAAATGCAGGAAACAACAACAGCCACTCTTAGTGGCCTTCATAGACCTTACAAAAGCATTTGACTTGGTTAGCAGGGATGGCCTTTTCAAAATACTTCCCAAAATTGGATGTCCACCTCGTCTGCTTAACATAATCAGGTCCTTCCATGATGGAATGAAAGGCACTGTAGTTTTTGACGGCTCAACATCAGATCCCTTTGACATCTGAAGCGGAGTGAAACAGGGCTGTGTCCTTGCACCAACCCTTTTTGGGATCTTTTTTGCTGTCATGCTGAAGCATTCCTTTGGAACTGCAACAGAAGGTGTCTATCTCTGGACTAGATTAAATGGAAAGCTCTTTAATCTCTCTAGATTGAAAGCAAAGACCAAAGTCCAACTGAGATGCATGTGGGACTTCCTCTTCACAGATGATGCAGCCGTTGTTGCCCACTCTGCTGAAGACCTCCAACAACTCATGAATCGTTTCAGCAAGGCCTGCGAAGACTTTGGACTAACAATCAGCCTGAAGAAAACACAAATCATGAGCCAGGGTGTGGACTCACCTCCCTCTATTACCATCTCCACACAAGAATTGGAGGTTGTTCATGACTTTGTGTACCTTGGCTCAACCATCTCTGACACCCTCTCTCTAGATGTCGAGCTGGATAAATGCATTGACAAAGCAGCTACCATGTTCTCTAGACTCACAAAGAGAGTATGGCTCAATAAGAAGCTGACGACACATACCAAGATCCAGGTCTATAGAACCTGTGTCCTGAGCACATTCCTGTACTGCAGTGAGTCCTAGACCCTTTGTGCATGGCAGGAGAGGAAGCTGAACACCTTCCATATGCGCTGCCTCCGACGGATTTTTGGTATCACCTTGCAGGAAAAAGTTCCAAACAGAGTAGTCATAGAACAAGCTGGAATTTTCAGCATGCATACATTACTGAAACAGTGACGTCTACGTTGGCTTGGGCACGTCGTGAGAATGGCTGATGGTCAGATTCCAAAGGATCTCCTGTATGGAGAATTAGTGCAGGGAAATCGCCCCAGAGGGAGACCACACCTGCGTACAAGGATATCTGCAAGCGGGATCTGAAGGCCTTAGGAAAAGACCTCAACAGATGGGAAACTCTGACATCTGAGCGTTCAGCCTGGAGGAAGGCGTTACATCACAGCCTCTCCCAATTTGAAGAGACCCTTGTCCAGCAGGCCGAGGCAAAGAGGAAGTCACAAAAGCAGCAAAAGCAGGGAGCTGGACAGGGGACAGATTGAATTTTTCTTCAATGTGGAAGAGATTGTCACTCTCGAATTGGTCTCCTCAGCCACACTAGACGCTGTTCCAAGTCCTCCATACAGAGCACGTTACCATAGTCTTTCGAGACTGAAGGATGCCTACACAATCCACTCCATGGTTATTAGGTAAAGGTAAAGGTTCCCCTTGACAATTTTGTCCAGTCGTGTTCGACTCTAGGGAGCGGTGCTCATCCCCGTTTCCAAGCCATAGAGCCAGCGTTTTGTCTGAAGACAATCTTCCGTGGTCACATGGCCAGTGCGACTTAGACATGGAATGCTGTTACCTTCCCACCAAGGTGGTCCCTATTTATCTACTCACATTTGCATGCTTTCGAACTGCTAGGTTGGCAGGAGCTGGGACAAAGTGACGGGCACTCACTCCATTGCATGGATTCAATCTTACGATTGCGGTCTTCTGACCCTGCAGCACAGGCTTCTGCGGTTTAGCCCCCAGCACCACCACGTCCCTTTCATGTTTATTACCTTTGCTGATTTTAAAAGTCATGATGGGCAAAGATCTGGTGTGGAAGTGATGGCTTTCCACTGGGGAAGTGCCTTCTATACCTTCTCAGATGTTGCAAGAGAATTTTGTCATCATTTTCATTGTTAATATGGTATTATCCTCATAGTGTCTCTGTTTTCTTCATCTGAATTAGGAATTATTTCAAAATGAAGCTGCTGCATTGCAAAGCAATCTCTTTTCCCCATCTGTTCAGTTGCCTGGATACTCTGAAAAGCAGTAACTTTCTGCTGTTATCTTCTTCTCATCTGTTCTTTACAGCTATTTCTTCCCTGTTTTGCATGTTGTTTATGTACATTCTAATATTTTCAGCTTTACTGTGAACAATCCAGCACAAGAATTCAAACTGAAATGGAAAACAGGAAATTTGACTTTCCAATGCTTAGTATTAAACTGTGCCCCCAAGTATTCAATGCCGATAGATCTCAGCTTTATGGGGAAGGTTTGAGGTGACATTTTTTCCCTAGATTGCTCACTGAGCATCTTCCCAAGGTAATTTTTTTTTGGGGGGGGGAATCCAGATGTGTTAAAAATAAAACTATGTATCTTTGAGCTTATTTGAAATAACAGAAGCTGTAAGAGATTCTTCACTGAAGTATGCAGTGGTAAATTGCTACAATATATGCATATGAAATCTCAGAGATGCTAACAAATGCATTTCCTTTACTGTCTACTTATTTGGAGCAGCTTGTGTAACTTTGGTTACATTACACTGAATTTGAAAACAGACTTAAAGTACTCAATTTACTGACTTGCCAAAAATCTTTAAGCTTCTGTTGACAAATGTTTTGGCAACAGTTCTAGTTACTTGCTAATAACTCATTACAAACAAAGGGTTGTTTCTAATTAGCTCCTTTCCACAGCAACAAAGGTACTGTATAGCTAAAGTTTTTTATTTAAAGATGGGTTTACCCCTTTCTAGTTGCTTTTCTAGTTGCAGCCGTGCGGTTTCACTAAATAGTGGAGGTCACACATCTAATTGTTACTATGCTATATGCCACTGCCTCCATAATATGTGTATTTTAAAGTAACTAAAACATTCTTGTATTAATTACATTTGAGAAACAAGAAAATAAAGTGTTGCTTTTACAAAACTGCTGCTATATTCATGAGTCTTGGAACTACGCCAGTGACTTTTTTAAAAAAAGAACTTCCCAGGCTCTATATAGGAGAGTAAATTTTTGCATATATAATAACTTGAATTTGATCCCTACCATATTGTGTTTAGTCGTTTAGTCGTGTCCGACTCTTCGTGACCCCATGGACCAGAGCACGCCAGGCCCTCCTGTCTTCTACTGCCTCCCGGAGTTGTGTCAGGTTCATGTTGGTTGCTTCGCAGACACTGTCCAGCCATCTCATCCTCGGTCGTCCCCTTCTCCTCTTGCCATCACACTTTCCCAGCATCAGGGTCTTTTCCAGGGAGTCTTTTCTTCTCATGAGATGGCCAAAGTACTGGAGCCTCAGCTTCAGGATCTGTCCTTCCAGTGAGCACTCAGGGTTGATTTCCTTTAGAACTGATAGGTTTGTTCTCCTTGCAGTCCAGGGGATTCTCAAGAGCCTCCTCCAGCACCACAATTCAAAGGCATCAATTCTTCGGCGGTCTGCTTTCTTTATGGTCCAGCTCTCACTTCCATACATCACGACAGGAAAAACCATAGCTTTGACTATTCGGACTTTTGTTGGCAAGGTGATGTCTCTGCTTTTCAAGATGCTGTCCAGATTTGTCATCGCTTTCCTCCCAAGAAGAAGGCGCCTTTTAATTTCAGGGCTGCTGTCTCCATCTGCAGTGATCATGGAGCCCAGGAAGATAAAATTTGACACTGCCTCCATATCTTCCCCTTCTATTTCCCAGGAGGTGATGGGACCAGTGGCCATGATCTTAGTTTTTTTGATGTTGAGTTTCAGACCGTTTTTTGCACTCTCCTCTTTCACTCTCATTACAAGGTTCTTTAATTCCACCTCACTTTCTGCCATCAGAGTGGTATCATCTGCATATCGGAGGTTGTTGATATTTCTTCCGGCAATCTTAATTCCGACTTGGGTTTCTTCCAGTCCAGCCTTCCGCATGATGTATTCTGCATATAAGTTAAATAAGCTGGGGGACAATATACAGCCTTGCCGTACTCCTTTCCCAATTTTGAACCACTCAGTTGTTCCATACCTACCATATTACAGAGCTGTAAAGGTTATTTGTTTGTTACAAGTCCCAAAATCTCTCAACCCCCAACTAGATGAGACCTCCTTGAAGCACGAGCTGAAAGCTGACATACTGCAGCTGGAGATATTCTCAGTTAGAAGAACTCAGCCCCTTCCCTGGCAAATCTTACCACCACCACAGTGGCCTGAAAATAAATTTGGGTCCCTGACAGAGATGGCAAAGGACCCACTAATCTTGTCTGAGCTAGAGCCTCCTCCAAACCCCAGGCAGCAATGGCATTTAAAGAGGTCTTCCTAAAAGGAATGCAAGCATTAAGTAGAAGAAAGGGGCTTCCTGTGGAACTGCAGCTACAAGAGGCAGTAATTTGAGCCACAGCCATGTAAGAATGCTATCTGCCCCCCAAATTGCAGAAAGCCACAGAACATTTTCTTGTCCAACTTCCAGCTGCAAACATTGTGGCAATTCCTGCTCAGCTAACTTGCTGTCAACTGACCTCGGCTTGCTTAACAACTTCATTTCTGGCTTCTCCAAGATCTTATTTAAGCTCTCTTAAAGAGCTTAAATAAGATCTTGCTTCTTGACCTTCAGTGTCATCTGTTCCTTGAACTGCCCTGTTATTGATCTCTGTGCCCTAGGCTCTGGTCTGCCTTCTTGGACTATTCTAACTCAGCACATTCATGGAACTGCCTACCTATATTGGGTCACTCCAAGTGCCCTGGTGTGGATATGCAACAAGAATCTTTCAGTCAACATTGCCAGTGGCCTAATAGTTGGTGGATTGTGAAATACTGTATACCGTTCAAGGAAGTAGTGTTCTTTTGCTCTGAATGACTTGGGGGTACTCTGCAGAATGTACAGTATTGAAGATTCCTTTTAATTCAGAACATGTAAAGTGCATCTATTCTGTCTGACAGGAATAGAGTGGTCCTCACTGACCAGACAGGCGGGGTATAAATTAAATAGATAGATAGATAGATAGATAGATAGATAGATAGATAGATAGATAGATAGATAGATAGATAGATAGATAGATAGATAGATAGATAGATAGATAGATAGATAGATAGATAGATAGATAGATAGATAGATAGATAGATAGATAGATAGATCGATCGATGGATCGATGGATCGATGGATCGATCGATAGACAGACAGACAGACAGACTTAGGGGCACCCTTGGAAAGAGATACCATTCTCATGGCAGACTATACTGTATGTTTTACATGCAGCACATCCAGGCTCTGAATGATGTATAAACTGTTCTGGTACAAGACCTTTTTCTATATTTTAGCCATTATTTTAAAAAGATCTCTGTTATCTTAAATATTACTGAACTGAAGATTGATTGCAAAATTATTCTAGTAATGAGAAGACCGATAACTCCATACTAATTTTAAAATTAAAGTTATCCTAAAATTTAGTATGTTAATGATCTCATGGATAGCTATAAGGGATTTATGGGGTATTTCTGTTATTGCTTCAAGTTATTCCCTTTAAAAAAAGAGAGAGAAATTTGACAGTGATCAGACCAGTGTTGGCCAGTGTGAGTTACAGAGAGTTGTACACAATCTCTTCCAGCTATGAAGCCAACTGGACCAGCAGTTAAGACTAACCACACTGTATATCCACTTAGATTCTTGATCCAGCATCAACTTAGACAGGAAGGGTGGGGTGGTGGAGGAGGAAGAAGTTACCATCATCCATATGGATTCCATCTCTGTCACAAGGAAATCTACCTGCTCTGGCAACTGCACCTTGCACTGGCCTAGAGATAGAGATTGGGATACTGCTTGAGCTGGTGATACAAGAAGTGTTTTTATATAAGCCCAAGATTGTTGTTCTAGGGGACTTCAACATCATCTCTGAGGCTCTTCTTTCAGGTCCTGTTCGGGATTTCATGGCCACTGTGGAAACCATGGACCTGTCACAACACATGTGGCTAGACCATACCCTAGATCTGGTTTTTGCCACTAGGTTTTTTTTAAAAAATAACTCCATTAATAACTCAGATAATTTCCTTTTTAAGCTTGGTTTGATGGCAGCAGACTCCCTTTTCAGGGATGGGGCCCCTTAAAATGAAGACTTATGCAATCCAAAGCGATTCCTAAATATTCTAGAAGAATTTCTAGCTGGCATGGCTTTGATCTCACTGTGAAACAATGACATGGAAATGGCTTAAATTGATTGTTCCTGGTGGATTCACTAAATTTCTAATCAGCTTTGTTAAATTCACGCCATGTTAACTAGGAAGCCTTCTCTCCCCTAGTTAAAGAGAAACTCTTTGATTTTCAAAAAAAAAAAAAAGTAGGAAGGAAGGGGGGGGGAGAGAGAGAGATTGCCTATTACTTTCCTCTGTTTTATGAGAAGGGCCATACATTCCAAACTGCTAGCTGAAGAAGAGTTTAAAGCCAACATGCATGCTGCAGCTGCTTCCATTCATAAAACTTGTCTGGTCTCTACACCATCAGCCATGTGAATCTGGGACATTAAAAACAGCACATAAGTTTTGAACTGCCCACAAGAATTTGATGCACAGCCTTGAAGAAGATGATTCATCATCAAAAGCTTGCTGTTTTGTTTTGTTTCATTCATTCATTCATTCATTCATTCATTTATTTATTTATTTATTTATTTATTTATTTATTTATTTAATGGTTGATTAAAGGTATCACCTTTAATGTTTCCACAACCATGCAGCCTCCTCATGTTGCCCAGCTGAGTTGCTCCAAGTGGTGAAGAGCTTTCTGGAATCTGGCTCACAGAGGCTGTGAGGGGAACCCTCAATCACCTTCTAGTTTATAGTCACTTCAGTCAAAGAGTGGTAAATACTTAATTACAACTGGGGCAGCTTCAGCTCATCTATCTAGCTACAACCATTCCTGGACAGAAACAACCTCCTCACAGTAGTCCATGCCCTGGTAACCTCCTGGTTGAACTACTGCAGTGCAGTGCATGTGAGGTACTCTTGAAGGTGACATGGATGCTGCAGCAAGTGCTAACAGGGAAATTTTTAGAGTTCTCATGACTCCAGTTCTGAAGGATTTGCTCTGGCTGCCAGTACGTCTTCACTCTGCATTCAAGGTGTTGTCAATGGTCTACAAAACCTCAAATGGCTTAGGACATGAATATTTGAAAGAGTGACTCTCCATATGTAAACCTGCTCAATCAATCAATCAATCAATCAATCAATCAATCAATCAATCAATCAATCAATCAATCAATCAATCAATCAATCAATCAATCAATCAATCAATCAATCAATCAGTCCTCTCTACAACATTAAGGCTGCAATTCTACACACATTTATCTATAAGTAAGGCCCAAAGGCTGGAAGTCTATACATAACTTTGTAGAAATAATGGCAGTGAATTTCTAGGTTTAATCTGAGTGAACATGCAGAGGATTACAATCTAAATCACCATTCTATTTTTCCAAAAGGAAAAAGCTTTCAATTTATCTGGTGATGGAATGGCTGCTGTCTGTGATACCAGTCTGATATTGTGCCTGATTTTTCACAGTTAATCTGTGAAATAGGAACAGTTAAATGAAATCTCTGTAAAACAGAAAACAAACTTTAACATGTGGGGAAAGGAGTCAATTTGTTTCCTAGCCATGCAGTTTGATTATGAGAGAGGTTACTATATCTAAAACAACAGATACTATCAACAGAGAATCCACATATAGTGGTATAGCTGTAAATTTAAAAATTCAGGCACTTGTAACAATCATCCCCATAGGCATACTCCCAAAGAAATCCAAAAATGCAACAGTGATGTTTACCCAATTAAAAAAGGTGGGGAGTGGGATTAGTTTTCTTCTCCACTAGGGGAGAGTTTTTTTTGGAGGGGGGTAAAGCTTCTGGGTCTTGATTTCCATTGGCAATCAAATCAGCACCATACAGTTTACACTACAGCAATACACTGTTACTGGGAAAATCCACTGACCCCATCTGCTGTGAAGATTATAGCTAAACTCAGAGGGAACAGATTACATCATCATCCCTGCTGATGATGTAATATATGATCCCACCCCCCTGTGAACCACAGACTTTTCTGTGGTATACCAGATCTTTTAGTTAAGTCCCTGGCATATTTATTTTAAAGGATATTATGCACCAGTGGTAAGAAAAACTACTGTCTGAGATTGGCGGCTAGGATAACTAGAGATTCAGCATATGCCACTGTGCTGTCAGTAATAATATCACTGCCCTCATTGGCCCATTGATAAGTTATTCTGTGTACAGTTTTAGAAGAAGTGGGCCTGTCCTAAATTGTCCAAGGCATTTTTCCTGAGCAGTTTAGGAAAGCTTGTAAATTTGAGGAAAGGCTGTTAAAAGGGGTATTTTATTTTTTGTTCTGTTTTATTCCAGAAACACTGTTTCCCCAACACAAATTTTGCAAAGCTGTCTTCTTCCGTGCCTTACTCCCATTAAGGGACATAAATCCACATTTGTCCTTACAGGCAAGAGCAAGTAGTTGTGAAATTCTCCTCCTTGGTTGCAAGTCTGGCACGGAACCTTTGGAGTCCTTACATGGACAGCAATGATACTTTGTGCAAAAAAAATGTTTCTGTGGTTGAAAATTTCCACACTGTATTTTTTTTTACCTCATCATTGCCCTTTTGTGGGTGAATTCTGGAAATTGCTGAACATTAGGACAATTTTTGTGAAACGCTGAAAATTGGGATGATTGTTTTACGTGGTGTTGGCATTTAAACAATTGGCCAGACCTGCTGTGTGTGTGTGTGTGTGTGTAGATAGGCATGTATGTATATTGGGCACTTTGCTTCTCAGAGGGAAAGAACAAAAACATTTAATACAAATTACAGAGACCTTGACATAGAGAAAAAGACCAGTTTGTCTCATTTGCAGTCAAAGCCTATCATGGAGAGGGGTTGGGAAAGCTCTTTGGTCTGGCCTCACATTCACAGAGAGCCTGAAATTTAAGATATACCACAAACTCTGTTTCAGCATTTCTTGGTATTTTGATATAATGAGAATTTCAAAAATCGGAAGTGGTTAGGGCCAGGTTTCAGCTGTGGACAAGAAATCTCACAAGGTGTCTTTGTTAGGGTTTCTTCTTATGTTCAGGCCGCCTGAATTGATGAGATGAGGAATTCAATGAGTATTCTTTCCGTTCCCATTGTCTTCAGCTTTACCCAGTACATTATCTCGATCCTACAGTACCATTTTCTTTCTCCTTTAGTTTAATTGGTTCCAGCTTTACCCAGCATGGCTTGCAAACCCTGTTTTCAAAGTTTTTGTGGCATGATGAACATGGCTGGATCAGGATGGTGACAAGCCACAATTGAACCCTTGCAGTATGGAGCACCCATCATGTTGCATTATAGGTGTATAAACTGCTACATTGTTATTTGCATGTGTGAATCTTGTGGATGATGCAAAACTTCCAACTATCATTTTTGTTCTTTTCTCTTTTTTCTAACCTTAATGTGAGTAGATGCTATATATCCAGCATTACATGCAGGTTTGCAGATATGAAGTGACAGCAAATAAAAATGCACAAACTCTGGCCATCCCTTTAATTCACTTAAATATTACAAACACATTGGTCTGTTTGCTTCAAAATGGGGGACTTTCTTCTATCAAATTCAGGAGACACTCCAGACTGTCTAGAGGTGCTTTGAATTGACCTAGAAGGCAGATGGAAAGGTGGCCCACTGTGGTAACATTCTTGCATTTGTACTATTTCAAATCCAAGCACAAGGGCTCTCAAGTCCTTCTCTTAAGATGAACACTTGACTTAGTCCTAAGGGTCTGTTCTCCTTCACTCTGTGAGCTGCTTAGACTTTATGTGGCAGCTGTGTTTATCATGTTCTTGAGTGTTTAGAGGTAAATATCTGCCATTCTTTCTTCTGCAAATAAAATACCCATGTAGCTGCACAGATGTGATTCATTTCATCAATAAATGTGATTTTGTTAAAAAAAATATTTAAAAATAAAACCCCAGTAACCTTCTACCTCTTCCCCCCTCAAAAAGTCAACTTAGGATAGATTTTCCTATTGACTGAAATTTAATATATTTTCCTCTGCAGATTTTTAAACATAAAATACTTTAAAGATTAATATATTATCCTCTGCTTGCAGTCAAAAAAGATCCAAGCCCAACTGAAGGAGCTTCGCTATGGGAAAAAGGATTTGATTTTTAAGGTGAGTTTTGTCACTTGAGCAGGCAAAAGTATTTGCTTACAGGCAATATAACGCTAACATTAATCTGACCCAATGGTGCTGTTTGTCTAACACTGACATAAAGAATCACTCCATATACAACAGGGTGTGAACAACTAAGGAGCAAATTTGATTTTGGTGAGACATTGTTCACACTGTTCCTCATTTCACCAGGGTTTTTTTTTCCTTGCAAAAATGTTCTTAAAGGGCAACTTTCCCAAATGAAGGCAGGTAATTTTAAAGCATTGCAATATCTGTTACTGTGTGAGACCATGTATTTCACTTTAAAATTCCTAAACATAGGGCAAAATAACAGTAAATTCAGACATTTGCATCTCTTTGCCAAGTTTTCATAGACAGTCATGGAAAACTAAAATGTTTGTAAGTTAAGGTGTAAGTATTTTCTAGAGCCCATCATTATAAAGCATGAAAATTGTGTTATTTATAAAATCCATACAGGGCAACTTGTACTTTAACTGTGAAATTATGATTTCCTTCATGTTGTTTACTGAAAGGTATCTGGATTTTTAAATATCAGATGAAAAATATTTGACTTACAAATGCTCAAAGAAGTTATGCTTTTTTAGGTGGTTGTTTTCTGGTCATTTTTTCCCCAGTAAAATGCCTGCATTACTGTTGATTGTCTGAAGGCTGAAATATATTCATTCATTCATTCATTTTGATTTCCCTCCTTAAAATCAAGTACAGTATTTGACTGGATGTGCTTTTTATGAATATAGTGAAAATCCGTTATGTACTTGTAAAGTTATGGAGTGAAAATGTTCCCATTTTGCTCAGTGGAGGGAATAATGTCTAAGGTTATACGGCATGTGTCATTTATAGCCAGTGAAGCCAGAAAAAGAAGAGCCACATTAATCTGGTAGAACATACCTCCTGTTTTCATTATATATGCAGAAAAAATATTAAAAAATAAAAAACAGTCTCTACCATATCACAGCTAACCTTCCAAATAATCTTGCTAGGGTTTTGGCATCATTTATGGGAATCAGTGGGTGACAGAGTGAATAAGGACTGTGGGGCAGGAGAGGAGAGAGTTGTTACCTGTGTGTCTGAGAGAACAAATTCACATGGAGCAAATTGTGACTATTGCACTATTCCCCTCTGCACAATAACTACATGTATTCTATTTATTTCCACAAACCCTTTCTCCATCTTTCATTGGTGTCTTGATTCATTTCTTTAAGTCAGGAGTAAGCAACTGTGATCCTAGGACCATTTATGACCCTTGACTGAACTCTGTGTACCTCTTGGTCTAATTTGAGTAGCCTCTTGAAGTTTCTGAAGTTAGGTCTGGAAGTGGAACTTTTGGCAAGAGAACTCTGTTCTTCCAGCAGTCCACTGGGCATGAAAACAAACTGGAGAGGGAGAGTGGCTAAGAGAAAAAGGGGTAGATCTTTGTTCTGACTCCACCTCCTGCTGTCAGGTTCAACTCTACCTACCTTGGCATGTAGCCCCATCAGATTACACTCAGGTGGATAAAGTCTTAGAAAATTCTTCCCCCACCCCTGCATTGAGTAATGTGTGTTCTCGGTGTGTTTTAGAGTTTGCGCCATGGGGTTCCTTGGAACTTGAGCCTCTGAATGTTTAACATGCGACAGCATTTCTTTTCTCACCTTCACCAGCTAAAAACATGTGGGTGACAGAATGGAAAAGGGAGGCTTAGATCTTCCCTCACATATGCACTCAAAACCAAAAGCATCCTCTCCTGGTGCAATACTGGAGCCAGTGTTAAGTTCTTACTATGCCAAGAGACGGTGATTGGTTTTAGTGGCACTCAGGGCATGGAAGAAGTGCATTTCCCTGTATGCTGACTTCCCAGCAAGAAATGTCTCCCCCACACACATACATACAATATGTCTGCAATTTATGGAAGAAATACAAGACACATTTCTGCACCTAGTGTAATATGTGAATGCTTACTTTGGCCCTCACTCTCATTTTTCCATGACACTGTGCAAGTAAATGTGTTTTCAGATGCTTAATTTCTTGATTATCATAAAATCCCAATGTGCATGCATGGGATTTTGTGTCTACGGTGAGGCATGTTTTTAATTTGTGTGGTCTGCATGCACATTGGATCCATGCTGTGCTTGTGACAAAGGTATAGTCTAGAGTGTGTTATGTTAATGTGGTAAACGGCTGCCTCATGCAAGTAGTGTATGCAAAAGCTATACACATCAGGTCATCAGTGTGTGTCAATTTATAGCTGACCATTCATCTGGGAAAAGACGCAGCTTCATTAATATAGTTATTAATATAGTTATTCCTCACCTTTCAAAAAGATTCTGTCTTAGGTGGCAAAACATAATGGTACAGAAGCCAGAATCTATTGTTGAACAGGCACTTGCCCAGCTATGCAACCAGCATTTTGTTATTGAGTGGCAATTTGCTATGAAATGTACCCAATTTCTCTTCTGTAAGCATAAATTGGCAATTGAATTCTGGCCAGAACTTTAAACAAAATCTATTATTAAAAAAATAATAGCAATATAAAACCCATTTAATTGTTATATACCAGAGGAAATTAGTGTTGAAGGTATGGTCATCACTTAAAAACTGAGTAGAACTCCAGAACGTTTCCAGACTCTTTTGTATTATAGGCCTTTGCACATTCGGAAAAATTAATTTGTAGAGTTGTGTGGGGCTCCCCATAATAGTTTGTGATGTGGCACACAGATTTCTATTCAAGGAGGAATCAGTGAAATTGGTGATATCCCTGAATATATTGCTTATGCCAGAAGGTGTGGGATACAACCTCTTGTCCTTGATACGTAAATTATACTTGGGATACTTCAGGAAACATAGAATTAAGATCTTATAGTGGGCTTCATGATATAAAGTCAATTATTGTGATGAAGTAGTGTTGGGAACAAGAGGAAGGACTCTGAACCATAACTGGAAAAAAAAAAATCAGTGTAGGAACTGAAAGCTTGTGTTCCAAACCTGCATATGAAAGGCAATGTTTGGCATGGCACTAAGTACAGTATACAGAGGTTTTCAAACTTTCTGACTTTAAGAAACCCCATATCAGATGATCTTCCAGAAAAGGCTTAAATATTACCACAGAACAACAGTACATTACACAGCAGTGATAGACAACTGTTGCCTTCCAGATGTGCTGCTATAGTTCCCAACACTCTCCGCAGCTGGCTACGCTGGCCAGTGTTGAAAAGAACTGCATTCCAACTTCTTAAAAGCTACAAACTGAGGATATTTTGGCATTTTGCTTACTGAGCACTAGGCAAGCCTTGTGAGCTTCCTCCCTGAAAGCAGCCAACTCTAAATATATTTTAAAATAATAACATTCATGATGCCTAAACAGCACAGCAACATTGTGAACTGCTGGATAGCTCAGTGTTTAGGTATCTGGCTGAGGCTGGGAGTTCGATTCCCCCCACTTTTGCTAAGCACAATTATTTATGAGATAAGGCAGAATGAATTAGCAGTAGACATTGAATCTAATGCCATCTCTTATGAAACCCTAGGGTCTTCTTGCTCACTCCTGGGCCCTTTGAAGCAAGAAGTCTCTAAAGATGTAACCAATACTCACACATTTTTTCTCCTCTGTGAGAAAGGATGACTTAACATCCCATCAGAACAATTATCAAAAACTATCAACCATTGAAATTGTTTTGGTCCTATATGAGAGCAAAAGAAGAGCACTTTTTGGCCACCAAAAAGTACTGCTTTGGACAAAGTAACTTGAATTTTCCATTTAAAAAACTTGTTTCTGCATAACACCCACCCCCAAAACAAACAAACAAACAAAACAAAACAAAACCACCTGTGTTTTTGTTTTAACAAGAAGTCTGGAATTTGAAAAATGCACAAAAAAATTCATAATCTTGTTTGTTTGTTTGTTTGCTTGCTTGTTTATATGCTGCCTTTCCCTCCATAGAGGACCTAAAAACGTATTTTGCCTTCAGCCTTTGGCAGTTGAAGTTAAAGCCTCTAACAACTGCACTGTTGCTAAGGAAATGGACTTGGCTTACAACAGATAAAACAACAGATTTAAAAACACAATATAAACATCATATTTTAAAAAACAATTAAACATATATTAATATTAAAGATCAAGTTTAAAACAATTCAAAAACATTTAAGAATCTGTAACTTAACAACCAGCATTCCTGGGATAAATTCCTGCTTAAAAGCCTGACAATAGAAGGACAATCATATTCAGGGTAGGATGAAAAATGACTTGCATACAGTACTAGCTGTTTCCCAAGGAAATATCTGTGGACAATCTAAAACATCCTCTGATGAAGAATCCACTAGGTTAGTAATGGCAGTTATCTGAAAGTAAAGGACCCCAGATAACATAGTTGAGAAAGACTTGGGAGATTCACTACTAGTCTGAGTAGAAAGTAGGTGGCTAGATGGAATCAATGATAAGTATTCATATTTGAAATGCTTACAATACTTTAAAAAAGTCTGTGAAAATATTTATTTATTTATTTGTTTGTTTTGTATCCTGCTCCCATTAGTGTCACAGCACTACTCTGGGTGGGGTACAACTCATAAGATAGAAAACAAAAATGAAAAAAGAACTATTGAAACAAATAACAATAACCCCTAAAAAATCCAGATGGCACCAACTAACCTCAGAGCAGATGGAGGAAAAGAGGTGAGGGAAGGAGGGGAGAGGAAAAAAGGTGGTCATCTGGGGTCACTGTGGAAAGCCTCCCTGAAAAAATTGTAATTGTTTCCTAAAAGTCCACAGGGAGTGGGCTAGGCAGAGATCCTCCAGAAGTTTCTTCCATAAAGTTGGAGCCACCACAAAGAAGGCCATACCTCTTGCAGAGGATTTATGGGCCTCCCTTGGGGTGGCCAACTGGAGGAACCTAGATTGGAATGATCTTGTGGGTCGGGCAGATGGCATTAAAGATAGATGCTCCAACAAGTAACATTTGCCCAAACCGTGGAGAGCTTTGTATGTGAGTGTCAAAACCTTGAACCTGATCTGGGATGCCATGGGCAACCAGTGGAGGAGAGCCAGGACTGGAGTGATGTGGTCAAATTTACTTCCGCCAACCACCAGTCAAACTGCCGCATTCTGGATCTGCTACTGTCTCTGGATCAGGTTCAAGGGGAGCCCCGCGTAAAGGGCACTGCAGTAGTCAATCCGGGATATGACCAGGGCCTGCACCAAAGTCCTGAGGGAGTCCTCGTCTAGGTAGGGCCGATTAGTCTAAGCTGTCTGAAGCCTGATCCGGATATGGCTGCAATCTGGGACTCTCAAGAGAGAGCCAGGTCCAGAAGAACACCCAGATTATGCACTTGGCCTCTAAACTGCAGGGGAGTGCCATCCAGCCTAGGAACTATCCCCCCTAAACTATCTGAGGTTCCTCCCCTGGAGCAAAATCTCTGTTTTGTCTGGGTTCATTTTGAGCCTGTTAGTTCTGGTCCATTCCAGTACTGCAACCAGACATTGATTGCTCTCTAATGAAAACTGTAACATTTAGGCTGGCACAGTTTTAATTTCCTAAATTAATGCTGGTACAAATTCCGTATTATGAAGGTATTCCAGTAGCTCTGCTGCTAGAATTTCACCCAGTGAGTTAGCTCCAGATCTCAGTGAATGTCATGGGACTGTAAGCAGTGCATTTCTCCACTCCCTTCTCACCATGGTAACCTTTCAACCTCATCCTCTCTGTCTGAAAAACAGTACCCAGATGGGTTGGGAGCCCTGCTGGATCCGTAGGCCATGGTTCAGGTAGGTTAGGAGGAATTTCTAAAGTTGAAAGAGAGACATGGACTGAAATCGTATTGCTTAGCATAGTAAGTCACACTGGAGTAGGCTCATTGAATCAGTAGGTATTTGGTGGGTTTACTTCTCCCTAAGTTTCATTGATTCAAATGGCCCATTATGGTTCCAACATACTTTAGTGTAATAAGTCACAACTAGAGTGGACTCATTTGAATCAATGGAGCTTATGAAAAAATTCGCTCACTAACCCCCCACTGTTTCAGTGGCCTACTGTAATGTAACATTATGCTAAGGAAAAGAATTTCAGCCATTGTATGTGGAAATCAACCAATGAAGATGGTTCCACAGAGTCTACCTCTCATCTTTGTAGCATTTTGAGGAGACTGGAGGAGCTGTCATTAGCCTGCAGAGAGGGGAAGAAATTTCCTTCCATCCACGCAATGTGCCTAAATATGGAGACAATTTGGTGTTTCTGCATTAATCGGCAGGCATCTTTAAAAAAACAACAACCCACAGCTACTTCTGTTCTACACAGGGAAAAGCTTATTTTAAAATGAAAGAAGCTTAAAATCCAAGGGTTCGCTCAGAATTAAATTGGACACCATTTTTTTCAAATCTTACTTTGCATCATGTTGCTCATCGCTTATATAAGGACTAATTTTACATTGAAATAGATCTTGAATTAATTAATTTTTATTGAGGGGGGGGAAAGGCTCAATATAAACACTGGTGATAAAGTGAGGCTGGGAGAAAGAACATGCAGTAATTGTAATAATTATCCTTCCAAATACCAGTCCTATTTAGTTTCAGAATCTTTTATCTGATTAAATATTACTGAAATTACTAAGTAATTTGCATAAACGAGAACAATTCATTGTGCCTTATTAAAGCCTTATTTTAGTTGAGGGGTTAAGGGGAGGGAGAGCCTGTTCTGCGTTCTTGTTTGAGGTATGTGTGCTTCATGTGTTGGTGAAAAAAATGTGAAGACAGATAATCACTGTTTTCCTTCGCTATCATAGTAGGAAGTTAAACTATGGTGACCCAAGAGATAATTATCCATTCAAGGGTTAGGAAATTACAGATAAAACAAAGAAGAATAGTAGTTTGGCAATCTGCATTCCTGTTTTGCTCTGTTCCATTTAGAGATCATACATATAGAGCAATATGGGGAGTCACAGACACAGTTTATAGATTTATAGATTTATCCATTACATTGTATTTATTGTTTGTTTTTATCCTGCCTTTCTCACCATAAGAGACCCAAGGCAGCTCATAACACTTAATCACAGATTTTAAAATACCATATTAATTAAAAGATTGTCCATATAAAAATCATAATTATTTTTTCAATTAAAAACATTCAAACACTCCTAAATTCAATAAATATAACATTTCTTTGCCTGACAATGTAGGGATAAGAGAAAAGGGCCAACCCCCTTACTCAATGCAGGAATCCAAATCAAATTAGATCTGCCAGGTGGTTGTCTAATTTTCTCTTGAATGCCTCCAGTGTTGGAACACTCACTGCCTCTTGAGGTCATTGGTTCCATTGCTGTACTGCTTTAACAGTTGAGAAGTTTTTTCCGACATTCAACTAAAATCTGTAACTTGTGCCCATGATTACATGTCTTGTATTCTGGGATGACTGAGAACAGATCCTGCCCCTCTTCTGTATGACAGTCTTTCGAGTATTTCGAGAAAAGTGCTATCATATCTCCCCTCATTCTTCTTTTCTCAAGCCTAAGCAGGCCCAGTTCTTTCAGTCTTTCCTCATAGGACTTGGTTTCCAGTCCCCTGATCATCCTTGTTACCTTCCTTTAAAATCCAGTTTGCAGTACTGAACATAGTATTCAAGATGAAGCCTAACCAGTGCAGAAGAGAGGGGAACTAGTACTTCACAGAATTTGGAAACTAGATTTCTGCTAATATAGCCTAAAAGAGCATTTGTCTTTTTTACATTATATTGTTGGTTCTAAAGATGGGTACAAACTGGACCACAAACTAGAAAAACTGATGAATCGATCTGAATCATATTTCATTTTGTGAACCAGTTTGGGGATCCCATTTTGTCAAAGCAAAACAAAGCACCAAACTTTTTTTTCCTGTCAGAGCTTCATTTTACTTGGCAAAAGGATATGCTCTTCCACTGCCATTGTCACCTCCTCTTCCTCCACTGCCATCACTAACATCCTCAGAGGCAGTGGGCGTGGCTTCTCTTTCTGGAGCTGGCCTGCTGCCTCTGTGCCTGTGCTCACCTGTCAGCTAAACTCAGAATAAACTATGTTTCAGGACCAAGCAATGGGGGGGGGGGGTAACAGAGTAATTAGCACTTCCTTTGTTTGGTTTTGGGATGGAAAATTCCATTTGTGTTACAAGGGAGGGTGCTTGAAATAACACCTCCCAGCTACCTTAAACTCACCTCATACAAACAGAGTCAGCATGCACATATGCCATGAACTTTTGGGACTCTGACAATTTTCCTGCATTATCCATGAAGGGGTTGGTGGTGTCCAGTCTGAGGAAGTCGGACTTAACCCATGAAAGCTTCCAATTTGTATGATTTCTTAGTAGTTCAATAGATATACCACCTTACTTTTGTATTTGTGAATCACACAGTCTTTTCCTGATTCAATCCCATGACAATTTCTGTATCACCTTTACTAGTCTCCTCCCCCCCCAATTTGAAGTTGATTATGCATATGTTTCACCTGTCCCTGCCTGAAACTGTCCATTTAATCTTGTTTTGTTTTCTTCTGTGCAAAGAAAGGGAGTGGGTAGGACACATTATGATGCAATATGCATTATGATAGCTAAGTATGCACAGAAATTGAACAGGTTAGCAACATTCAGACATTGCTTACCTTGCATTTATACAAACAAGCAAGGGACCTCATTCCCCCCTTGGATTTGCACCATCATTTTCTCCATTCAAAAAGCAGCTCTTTTGCAGAAGGCAGGATCCTGCTCATACGTACAACGTAACATTTGGGGGGTAAAGGCTCACATGGGAAAGTCTGTGAACTTATGGTGAAGGGATATGTGGAGTACACCTCTTCCACTTGATAGATTAAGAGGGAGAATAAGTAGTGGTGACTTTTCAGGTATAGCGTATGGGCCCCACATTGCTTTCATGTCTATCGATTCTAGTTTATAGTATCAAGGTTGGCAAATTTGGAGCATGACAGCATCTTTACTTGCTGGGGAGTCTATAGATGCTCATAGTTTTCCTTATGATTAGGAGTGAATTAATACTAGTCAGCCATTTTGGGCCTCTGATTTTGTTTTGCTTTGACCTGAACAAGTTGCTGATTGTTTTGTGTTCAAAATCAAAATAGGGATGGGAGAGAATTTATTTCAGGTTTGCTTATTTTTACACTGTGTGGTATAGTGGATGGACTAGAACTCAGTCAGGAAGCCTAAGTTTGAATCCCCGATCAACCATGAAAGCTCCCCGGGGGTGTTGATGGAACACAACAAATATTGCTTATTTTTTAAATCAGTATTTACTAAACTCCACAGAAGTTGAATGTGGAACAAAATGAAAACATTGTCCGTTTCCTAGAAGTAGTCAAGAAATTAGTTTCACTTTGTTTTCCATTAGTATTTGCAAGAATTAGAAACACAGAGATGTGTAAGAAAACAAAACAAGCATTATTTTCCTATCCCTAGAAATTGAACCTGTAGATTTGCCAATTTTAATCTTTTCATTTTAATCTTCTTTTTTAACCTAGTTTAAAATAGCCCAAGCTACACTTGCTCCCATGCCTTGGATCAGACCTTCTTGCTTGTATGTCTGTTTCATATGCAAAAACAAGGTGAGTTAGAAGAGCATTTAGAACTCTTGCAGTGACTTCTATATTGTTCTATCATAAATAGCTCAGAATCTGTCCCCACTGGGAAATTTGGTATGATCAGGTCTATGCTCAAAAGATTTTTATTTTAAATGCAATCTATTTTATATCTCACTTGGGCAATCCTCCTGACTTCACTGGAGATCATGCTGGAGGTCATCTTCTCCTATGCTACAGATTCATAAAAAGCAAGGTTTACCTGGTTTACTCATGAGTATGGAGGGAGCAGCAACAGCAGCTGAAGACAGCTGCAGCACAAGGTGAGAACATTGGGGTGAAGGTTGGGGAAACAGAAGGGAAGTAACACCACTCCCCCTTTTACCAGCCTTTCTCCTCAGCAAGGGCTTTGCTGGGGCTGCACTGTCTTGAGAGGAGAACCCAAGGAGTCAGACTAGCTCCCTTCCCTGTCTTTCCTCAGAGGCTGCAGTTGCTTTCCTTTTTTGGGGGTGGGGGTTAAATAAGTAAGTGGTATATCAAAAGACCAGTGTATCAACCTGGCATGATTTTAGAATTTCGCTGTGTCCGTTAGGGAAATATTAAAAATAAAAGATGATGGAAATAGAGGAGGGAGTTTCTCCACCCTCCCTTTCAGTGCCACAAGCCATCTAATATATCACAGGTTTGTCTCCTCAGTTAACACTGCCCCCCAGTGTCATTTTGGTGAAAGTACCTGTCCTTGAAGGTGAAACAAAGAGCTATTTTGCATCTCAATGAACTGTGCCAAAAAATAATTCATGCCCTAGCCCTGAGCCAGGTTGGTGTGGAGCAGTTAAGGGGGAAGGATGGATCATTCTAAGTAGAAACACAAGGAGATGAGGTCTTTATTTTTCATGTCAAAAAGTGCTATTAGAGTTCCATATACCATAACTGTATGACAGTGTGGACAGGTCTCAGATTCATCCTCTTATTACTTTTGCTTCTACATTACTCCCTGTTCCTTGGGAAATGGACCTTTCTTCATTATTATTGTTGTTGTTGCTGCTGCTGCTGTTGTAAATGTATTTCCATTAATTTTCATTTAATGAGCAACATCAGTATATATGATACACGTGTGTTTGTGTGTGTGTTTATCGTACATACTGATGGTGTTCATTAAATAAAAATTAATGGAAATACATAAATAATCACTTATAGAATATGTCATCCATACTGTAAAAGGTTACCGGCTTTTATTGAAGGAAAGTACATGTAATGATATAATTTCTTATCTAATAGGAAAGGTCAAGTAGAAAATTAAAAATGCATACAATCGAGTAATTGCTCACATTGCATGCATGCAGAAGAAAAGAAAAAGAAAAAGAAAACACTGTGATATATGGGAAGTTTTCCAACACATGCAAAATGAAATGCGGCTGTTACGTTGCTTCAGCATGTGAACACTATTTGAAGAATTTATAGTAGCCTTTGCGCAGGAAAAACAGGAAGTTGATATTTTCCCTAATGGTAGAAAATTCTCAGTGTGAAAGATGAAAAATAGATATAGAAACTATCAGCTAAATGCAATATGTTATCTTAATAACAAGAGACATAAGCCTGAAGACAAGGATCTGATGGTTGTTATATATATTTTTATGGATGAACTGCTGTTAGCATACTGTTCGTAGGAATGATTACTGGAACCTATTTAATTCTGGGTACGCTTAGGCCTGGCAGGTGGTTTTTGGAGAAAAAGAAAGAAAGAAAAAGAAAGAAAGAAAGAAAGAAAGAAAGAAAGAAAGAAAGAAAGAAAGAAAGAAAGAAAGAAAAGGAAAGGAAAGGAAAGGAAAGGAAAGGAAAGGAAAGGAAAGGAAAGAAAGAAAGAAAGAAAGAAAGAAAGAAAGAAAGAAAGAAAGAAAGAAAGAAAGAAAGAAAGAAAGAAAGAAAGAAAGAAAGAAAGAAAGAAAGAAAGAAAGAACATTTCCCAAACATCAGCCCTTATCCAGAGGTCTCTTTACCAAACCTTCTCTTAGTCATCAAGATGATTTGTCTAGGAGAAAATAACCCCTTGCATTAGAATTTCATAAGCTGAAATGAGTAATCAGTCATGAAAAACTGCATTTACTACCTCTTTTGTCAAGGTGGTATTGAAATGTACATTTCTTCAAAGTAAGAATAGAAAATCAGAATGATCCTTGTACCTTGAGATGAAGTCTGCTAATGTGCATTTTGAACTTACAATGCAACTTCTAAGTATGAGCCTCAGCTGTGTATTATTCATTGGTGTACCTCAGTGCCCTTCAGTTAAATGGTGGGGTAGGTAGCATACTTGATTACACATTGCTGTTAGGAGCTATTGTTTGTCTCATGGACCAGCTCTTCTCAATGCTTGCTTATAGGACCCAGTTATCCTAGTTCCTCATTGTATGATACAAGCCAGGTCCAAGATGTCTTGCATAGGACAAAGGACAAAATCATGCCCTCTCCGTTTTCATGTGTAGAAGTTCAAACTCACTGCAGTTACAGAACAGATATTGTGTGTGAAAAACAGGAAGTTGATATTTCATTTCATATCAGTGCTGGCAAAATTATGGCATCTACCAATGCACCCCCATACAGCAAGCTTGTTTGGGAAGGCAGGCAAAGCCACATTAAAGATGCAGCTATGTCTAGTCTGGTCCTGAGGCAGCTGCCTCGCTTCCCCTAATAATAGGGCAGGCCCTGGGAGGATGCAAAGGAAGACACAGTTTCTTTGTTCTCAGATGTTCATAGAAAATAACTTCTGAGGAGGTGAAGGTTTTGCCACAGATGTATGGCATGGGGTACTGAACTGAAATTGATGTTATGTTAGGAAAAATAGATAACCTGCTTTGGTGTGGCATAATTAGGAAGTGTTGTAGCTGGCTCTGAGGCATTTGCAAATATGGCATTTTAAAAAAGGCACCAGGAAAGGACTAAGAGGAATGTTGGCAATGTTTGAGATCTGGTTGCTCCATTCTCTTCACCTGCCTTACAGTCCCACTTGCAACCCAACTGCCCTGTTTTGCTTTTTAACTTACCACCAGGAAAGTTGTGCATATTTTGGTCCCAACAACGTGCCTGGAATCCTTGACATGTTAAAAACTGTCTGGTTTTAGTGGTGCAACAGACAATCCAAGTCACACTTCAGAAATGAACTTGAATGTTGGACCCTTATCCTCATGATGATTATTGAGATAGGAATGTATTGATTTTTGTGCACTGTACTGTGTGATAATATTCCACAGTAAAATTTTCAGAAAGCTGTTTCAAGGAAACGAACAACTCTGTAGAAAAGGGGAAGGGAGCAACACAACACCCTGCCTCCTGACAGAGGATTTTTGATCCACTGGGGGCTTCCCAGTCCAGCAGGTCACCACTTCCCTCACAGCACTATAGCCTACCAAGCATTTCTACCACTGTTCCGAGGAAATTTGAGATCTGCATAGGAAGCTTCAGGGGGCAGAGTAGTAACTGAAAATGGTTGCTCTCCATGTTCCACCAACAGAAGTCCAAAGTAGATGAAAGAGGGTAGAGACACCAGTGGGGTGCAGACCGGTTTCTTTCCTGGGGCTGTCTTTTCATAGTCAAATAGTATACCGGCTTTCAAGTTTCACCATATGCCTTGTCAGAAAGACTCGACAAGGTAGCTAATATTCAGTATACAGAGCGGGCTTCCCTACTAAATCAAACAGATTTACTAACTTCAGGTAGATTGCGAATAGGCTACTAATCTTCTGGCACATGAAGCAGATGTCTAAAATACGTTTTCCAGCTGTGAGTTTGCCTTTTAAAGGACTATTATTTCAGATATTGTCTCGAGGAGCAAATTAATGACTCCAGAAGCAGTGCTGCATGCTTAATAGGCTGCAGTAAAATCTGCTTTGATGCTACTGTAGCCTGGAGTGAGCAATAGTTTCAAATACTTGGGGGATTCTGTCCTTGTGGGGTTTCTTTGCATGTTCCTTATGCACAGCTAGCTCCATGAATTCTAAATTCTTCAGAGCCAAGGAAAAATAGCTCTTTGATATAGCTCAGTGTATACACGCAGGTACACTGTGCTCCTAATTCACTTTGGCTGAAGAAATCCACGCAGGAGATATGACTTCTGCTTATACTGCATATATGTGGGATCAAGTACTGCAGGCCTAAACTAGATGTTCATTAAAAATATGGAATATTTATCAGGTTATGGATGCTGTCTAAAGACATTACACTTTCAGTAGGATGTACACTTGTCAGTCTCTTTCTACCTTTTGTTGAAATTTGTCATTCTTAAACAAATGATCAAAGCTGGTTCAAGATCCGCATGTGTTTGGACTGACTGCCCTCTTTTGCTTTCATTTTGTGCCCCAACATGTCCGGCTGGAAGCACAGTTTAATTTGGAGACTGTCCAGATCTTGTAGCTTTGAACTCTTTGGTTATAATGATAATGATAAACTTTAAGAAGTTCTGATGGGAAGCCGATTCTGACATCAGTTCACTGCATTTCTTTCTCTTTTTCCATTTCCTGGTTTGTTACTTCAGACAAACAGTTCTTGTGCCCGCTTCTAAATGGCAACTTTTCATTTATGTTAAGTTGCAGTCTGCCCCAGAAAAGGAATTCAGGGATTCCACATGAAGATTCATAAAAATGTTTCAAGCGATTTCAGAACACCTCTCAAAGCTGTAGCTAAACACACTGATTTCCTGATACTTCTCTAATTCCTGATCTTGGGAGAGTTTTTTTTGTTTTTGTTTTTTTTAAAGCCCAGTCAAAAGTAGCCATGAAAGACTTTTATCTCAGGTTGAGAAAAGAGTGCTTACTGTTGTGTGACATAATTTTGTTGAAAAAGCAGCCACAAGTTGGTTGTTGCCTTTCTCAACAAATCACTGGGAATGACAGTGCTTTATCACATACCATTTTTCCCAGGGAAATTTGTGAAAAGAACATGGCAGATACATTATCAAAAAAACATTAGCCCTTTGCACACCCTTTTGAAAAAGCACTAAAATCTCTCTCACACACCACACAAACTGTGCCCGTGAATAGAACAGTAGATATTGTGGAGAAGGGACACTGGGACTTTGTTCTGCAGTCTGTACTAAAGGGAAGCTAGATGAAAGCAATGGAGGAGTGTCAGTTTCACCAAACATGGTTTTGATGCAAGGAAAATGGTTGCTGCAATTGTTTCATAAATACTTGTGCAGGAGCTTCTGTTCATACAAGAAAACGCTAGTCCTCATTTCATTCTTCTTTGGTGTTGTAATATGATGTATAAAATCAGTACTTTCATGAGCAGAAACAGCTTCCACATTTGGAAGGGCACCTTTGAACTCAAGCTGTTGACTTTAGGCCTCCATTTTTTAAAACTTCTAGCATTACATGAAATGTCTACATTATAATTTATTAAAATATGGATGGTATATATTTTAAATGAAGCTCAGAGCTTTTTAAATGTAATATTTGTTCTGAGTATTTGAATAAAAGTATATTTATTTAGTTCCAATGATATTTAGGAAAGGAGTGAAAAAAAGCAGAATCATGTATTTCTATTATACCATGATATCCCAAAATTACAGGAATATGCTTTTGATATATTACCTGATGGTGTTGTTAAGGCTTGGTCTTAACTGCAGTGGGCATTCATGAATCAAATAATTAAGCTTGTAAAGGGACAGACTTGACTGATCAAGAGATTGAATTAATTATAAGCATTTGTACAGTATTTGTGTTTCCGTAATAGAAATATAGGGACATGGTGGCACTGCAGGTTAAACCACAAAAGCTTCTGTGCTGTAAGGTCTGTAGATCTTCAGCTGTAAGATCGAATCCATGTGACGGAGTGAGCACCAGTCGCTTGTCCCAGCTCCCGCCAACCTAGCGGTTCAAAAGCATGCAAATGTGAGGAGATAAATAGGTACCACCTCGGTGGGAAGGTAACAGTGTTTCGTGTCTAAGTCTCACTGGCCATGTGATGACGGGATTGTCTTCGGACAAAACGCTGACTCTATGGCTTGGAAACGGGGATGAGCACCGCCCCCTAGAGTCGAACACTACTGGACAAAAGTTGTCAAGGGGAACCTTTACCTTTACCTTTAATAGAAATATACAGTGAAATACATTTATTTATTTTATTTATTTATTTAAAATATGTTTACCTTACTTTACCTTTCTCTTTCAAAAGGACCCAAAGCCAACATTGAAAGACAATTTTTAAAGTTGAAAACAAGGAGTACACAGTGATGGTTAACCTCATTAACAGACAATATTTAAAGCTAAGAATGATGAGTATAAAGAGGCACAGTTTTCTAATGACTACACCTATTATCTTCCCCTTATCCAACGTGTGGGACCATACCTGGGTAGGAGAGAGGGTAGATATGAAAGCTGATGGGAGGTATAGCAAGAAGAATCTTGTTTTCAACTTAATTGAATTTATAACTGGGCCTTCTCGGCGGTGGCTCCTCGCCTCTGGAATAATCTGCCTCCAGAGATTTGCACGGCCCCTTCCCTGGGTATTTTAAAAAACCAGGTCCTTTTGGACCAGATAGGCGGGGTATAAATCAAATAAATAAATAAATAAATAAATTCCCCTCCAGTTAATATCTGATTCTTTTCTTTTCTCTTCTTATTCTGTGATTTATTTATTTTTTCATCTTGAAGTACTAGCTATTTAATGTAATAATTCTTTTTTATATTTATTGGTTTATGTTGGTTGCAAGACCAGATAGGCAGGATATAAATTGAATGAATGAATGAATGAATGAATGAATGAATGAATGAATGAATGAATAAATAAATAAATAAATAAATAAATAAATAAATAAATAAATAAATAAATAAAAGTTGTGAACCTTAGCTCAGATTCAAAGGTCTGAATTCCAACATTGTTTGCTAAAGATCAGATTTCTCATACCAGTTCCTTCCTACTGGCCCTCTTCTAAAGTAGACATAAAACCAGATGACTCCATATATGCCTTTTAGAGAAGTCAAAGCAAAAAAATGTGGTTAGGCACTTGGAATATATCTAGATTTTAGAGAGGAAGATTCCTGAGATCCTTTCTTTCAATGTGGACCTGAAAGGAACTAAAGTACGGATCCATAGTACCCTGAAATGTAGCATGCCATGGTCATTTGCACTTCCGACAGAATTACAATGAATACCGTAATAAGACTTTGCAAATGCTGCATGCAAAGCACAAGGCAACTCAAAAGCTAACAAGTTAATGTTCAGTGCATCTGGAGAAGTGGACTACAATTCATGCAAACCTATGCATTGTCATAAGACTCTATCTTGTTTTTGCTGCAACAGACTATCATGGTGAACCCTCAGAAACTGTAGCAAATATGCCCAGCTACAGGAATGCTGGATGTGCCCCAGTTGACAGCTGTGTGACTATTAAGTTAATAGGTTTAGTAAGTGTGTAGGCATCCTTCAGTCTCGAGAGACTATGGTAACCTGCTCTGAATAGAGGTCTTGGAACAGTGTCTAGTGCAGCTAAGAAGGCCAATTTGAGAATGACAATCCCTTCCACATTGAAGACAAATACAATCTGTCCCCTGTCCAGCTCCCTGATTTCGCTGCTTTCGGGACTGTCTCTTTGCTCAGCCTGTTGAACAAGTGTCTCTTCAAAGTGGAAGAGGCCTTATTGTACCACCTACCTCCAGGCTGAATGCTCAGATGTCAAGTTTTCCCATCTGTTGAGGTCCATTCCTAAGGCCTTCAAACCCCGCTTGTGGATATCCTTTTATCGCAGCTATGGTCTCCCTCTGGGGCAATTTCCCTGCAATAATTCTCCATACAGGAGATCCTTTGGAATCTGACCATCAGCCATTCTCATGAAATGCCCAAGTCAACAAAGACATCACTGTTTCTAGTACTATTCTGTTTGGAACTTTGTCCTGCCAGGTGATATCAAAAATGTGTCAGAGACAACACATATGGAAGGTGTTCAACTTCCTCTCCTGCTGTGCACAAAGCGTCCAGGACTCACTGCAGTACAGGAGTGTACTCAGGACATAAGCTCTATAGACCTAGATCTTGGTATATGCCATCAGCTTCTTTTTAAGCCATATAGTAGCTGCTTTCCCAATGCGTTTTTCCAGCTTGACATCTAGAGAGAGAGTATCAGAGATTGTTGAGCCAAGGTACACAAAGTCATGAACAACCTTCACTTCTTGTGTAGAGATGGTAATAGAGGGAGGTGAGTCCACACCCTGGCCTATAACTTTCCCATCTCCCCACACAGCTCCTCTGGCAAGGAGGTGGGATGAAGAGTCCCCCTGCTCAGCTGTTGAGTGGTCAGCTGTGTGGGTAGATGGAGAAGCGCCGGCTGGACTGCTTCCTTGGTTGGCGACAATGGGGATGATGTCTCTGTACACTGCACAGAGACCTCAGGCCAGCTCAGGGGGGAGGAGCTTGATCTCCATGGCACCTGTGATGCCGATATTCATACAAATAGCTCAACTGTAATTATAACTAGTCCTTTGCATTCTCCCACACAAACTTTTAATGTGGTCTTGTGCATTAAGGAGGTTATTGTATCTTTAATGAGCTGAAAAATCCAATTTAGAGACTTTCCCATGACCCCAAGGTGGCCTTAAGGCTCTGGACTTACATTTGAAGTTAATGGCATCCTTGGTACCTAGTCCGAGTTATTCTGCATGACAAGGTTAGGTAGATAAATTTAGGGTGAGCAGCAGTGGCAGCAGCCTTGCCATCTCTTAAAACTGTGCCTCTTATATGACAAGTAGAGTCCTTCAGGGTTATTATGCAGCTACAGCTGTTTCTGAAAAAACCTTGGCCAGTTTTGTAACAGACTTCAAACAAGTCCAGGCTCTAGGTGTAGAGATGGCTCTCTGTTGCCTTTGCTCTGATTGGGACCTTAAAGATACCCTGAGGAGGTGCAATAGAGATAATTAAGATATGTAAAATCTCCCAAGTTAGTAGTGACTTTTACAGTAAATTGTCATAGGCTCTAGGCCAAATGGAGCTTGAAAGAGAAGGGAGGAACCCAGCTGTGATGAGATGGAAGACAACCCCAAAAACAGGTCACCTCTGTGTAAGGAAAAATGCTGAAGGAATAGGAATAGGATCGAGGGGGAGAAAAATATATTCCTATATTCTAAAATATAAAATATAGGATGGAAGGACAGATCACTGGAACTCACATGTTAAATCACCTCTGTGGTAGAACTCCGCATTCCTGAATTGCCTTTTCTTGACCTTTTACTAGTAAATATAAAGCCCTAAACAGCTTGGACCCTGGATACCTGAAGGATCGCCTCCTTCCACATGAACCTATCTGGCAGTTAAGATCTAGCCAGGGGGCCCTTTTGAAAGAGCCATCCCTCAAGGAGGTAAGAGGGGCAGCTTGTAGACAAAAGGGCCTTTTCGGCAGCTGCCCCCAGACTATGGAATGCCCTCCCGAATGAGATTTGTCTGGCGCCAATGCTGATGACATTTCGGTGCCAGGTCAAAACCTTCCTGTTCCAGA
This sequence comes from Pogona vitticeps, assembly GCF_051106095.1. Taxonomy (NCBI): domain Eukaryota; kingdom Metazoa; phylum Chordata; class Lepidosauria; order Squamata; family Agamidae; genus Pogona; species Pogona vitticeps. The sequence goes on along the minus strand of NC_135783.1, from coordinate 275,308,449 downwards.
AGGCTTTTAATTGAAATAACATCAACTGTGGGTCCTAATGGCAATTTTAATTGTATTTTAATCATTTTATTTTTTTTATTGAATTTTAATTGAATTTTAACTGTTGTAAGCCGCCCAGAGACCTTTGGGTAGAGTATAAGTTAAATATAAGTTAAATAAAATAAAATAAAATAAAATAAAATAAAATAAAATATAAATAAATAAATAAATAAATAAATAAATAAATAAATAAATAAATAAATGAATGAATGAATGAATGAATGAATGAATGAATGAATGAATGAATAAATAAATAAATAAATAAATAAATAAAACTCTCTCAAATAGGACGTGGTGTGTTGTATTCGGTCCCTTGGCTCTCTTACCATCCAAAAGCTAGCTCCATCTCTAGGCATAGTCCTAGATGCCAGGGGCTGAAGGGCAGCACTGGAATCCCTCCTACCTGCAACTGTTCCTCCTGAGCTGCTTGCCCCCTCCTCTTGAATGTACTGGCCCAACAGCCTGTCTCCCACCTCAAATTTGAGGGACCTGCTACCCTCAAATTTAGTAAAGGGCCCTTTACAATTGCCAAAATTGATAGATCAGCTTTGGCACATACAATAGAGCAATAGTTCCCAAACTTGGGTGAGCCAGGTATTCTTGGACTGGAAGTCCCAGAAACCCCAGCCAGCACAGCTGGTGGTGAAATCTTCAGGGAAATGCAGTCCAAGACCACCTGAGTTCTCAAGGTTGGGAACCATGGCAATAGAGGGAGAAAGCACTTACCTTGAACTTATGAAAAAGTTATGTTTAAAAAGTTTCAAATTATAGATCTAAGTCCTATTAAGTTGTTAGTTGCTGTTAGGCGGAAGAGAAAGTGAGCACCAGCAATGAAAGTTCTTCAGTCGAAATTTATTCTGAAGAAGAGACTACACATAGGATTATTGTCCAAAGCAATATATCTCAAAATACACAAACATGCTGTGTATCCTATCTTGCTAGTTATGTATCACTGGATTTATCTATATTCCTTTTCAGATTGGCATGTTTCAATTCTTCTTAAATATTAATTCCCCTGTCTCACAAGATGTTCCGCTTTACGTATCTTCTTGATTCTGCCTTGTGTCAGTTTGTTGCTGTTTTTCTCTTCTTTTCATACTGTTGACACATTCCATTCCAAGTAAACTTTAACTGCATTTAAAGGTCAAGACACTCTGCTTACAATCCCTTCATATTTAACATGCACAGCTAATACAAAATAGGCTGCTTAGGCTAGGCATACAGCATTTTAAAATCCTGTGATAGAAAATACAAAGGCTATAACAAAATCTATAACATTACCATTGTAGATACATTTTAGAAGTAAGGACTTCCTGTTTCTCAAAAGCAACGAATTTATTTACCTGTTCATTTACTTTAAAAAATCTGAACACTGCAAGCCACTAGGCAATGGAACAGTAAACGTTTTTCTGTTCACTTTGTGGTACATTGGTTAAAATGCAGCACAGAAGTAAAGATTCTGCTCTTGACCTGGGTTCAGTCGTGGACTAAACTAGCTAGTTCAAGGTTGATTCAACCTTCAGTCCTTATGAGGCTGCTAAATTGAGTACCCAACTCACTGGGAAGGATAATATGTAGCCTGCATAATTAAATTGTGTAAATTGCCCAGTGAGTGTTTTAAGTGCTATGGAGTGTTGTATAAGAAGCACACTTTGCTTTTACTTCTGTACTCACTTTAGTAGCCACAATAGAGCAGGAAACAGCAGCATAAGGCATACCATGAGCCAGTGCCTGAAACATGATAATCCTCCTCTTCCACCATTTAGTGATGTCATACTCCTATAACAAAACAAGTGACTACAAGGTTTACTACATGGTTAGAAGAGTGAAGTTATCCTTCTTTCAGATGGCAAACGTAACATAAGTTAGTCATACCTTTCTTACTAAGAACAACTAAATTAAGGGTAAGGCGGTATTTGTAAATATTACCATTTTCTTAAGTCTTCCCTTCTCAATAATTTAAAGATACAGTAGATGATTCTTAGTGAACTGCACTTTATTTCTTTATTTATTTCCCATTCTAAAATATATCCTTTACATACCAAGGTTTACAAAAAATATAAAGTCAAACAACTAAATACAAGTACACTAGCCTGTTAAATCTAAGAGCTTTTTTTTTTTAATGAAATAAAGCAAGTTTTTGAAACATATAAGCCAAACTTCTGCTGGTTACCATTGTAGAGTGCACTAGAATGGGCCCATTGAATCAAGGGGTATTTGGTGAGTCAACTCTTCCATAAGTTCTGTTGATTCAAATGGGCCTACTCTAACTGCTGCTTACTGTGTTAAAGTAAATTGTAGTTACATTGCCTGAATCAATGGAACTTATAAGGTCATCCAGTAGGTTTCGTGAGTGGATACCCTTAATATACAGTATTCTGTTCACTACACAATGCTGGTTCATTGTGTTCCTCACCTCAATATGGTTCTTCTAAAAAGACTGCAGTCCTAGGCATACTAAGAGTAGGCTGTCCACTGAAGTCAATAGGGCTTAGATCTGGATAGACATGTATAGGATTGTACCATAGAACTTCAACACTGTACTTTGATATCACATTCATAAATCCTATTCCATATGTTTTTTTTTCCCCATAGGAAGGTCTCATGCTCTTCAATGAAGTTATTTCCAAAACAGAGATATACAAAGAGTTGTACTCTATGGAGTGGGTTACATTCTGAATAGAGCTAGGGAAATCAGTGGAACTTACAGTAGTTATGCCAATGAAGAGGGAAGAAGAGGGTAAGAGAGAAAGGGAATTAAGGAGAGAATGAGATAGAGAGCAGAGGGAGGGATTCACCTTCTTTTTGCTCTGGCCAAATCCAAACATAGATTCCTGTACCCACTGTATTAGCTTGTAATCTGTTGACACTCCTTTGGTATTATGGGCTTTACAATTTTGAGAGTGAGTTTGGATGTTTAGTAGGTGTTATAAAAAAGTCTTGCACAGGAAAATACTTGAGCAATGGTTCTCAACCCCTGGTTTCTAGCTGTTCTTGGACTAACACTTCCAGAAGCCTTCACTACTAGCTGTGATGGCCTGAACTTCTGGGATTTGTAGTCCAAGAACATCTGGGGAGCCAAGATTGGAAAGCACTGGTCTAGAGGAAGTGAAGATTAAAATCAGTTTTGACCTACTTCCTATTCCTGTAGTCTTCTTTGAAACATAGAACATTACACATTGCAATAACCAGCTCCTGAGAGATTATGTCCTTCCAGAATGTGTCCCAAAAGAGACAAACCATTGTCCACTCCTGTTGTAAAATGACAGAATTAGAAGATGGGATTGTTTTGTTTTACTAAAACCTCAGTGATCACCTGCCTTAATTTATGGAGAAAATGATAGCTTGGGGGGCGGGGGAGAGGGCTCAAACAATGAAAAGCTGGTGAGATTGATGAAAGAACAGTTGTTTTCCAAGATAAATTTTAAAAACAGAATTTTCTGCCATGACATGTTTCAAATAGACTCCAATGATATCCACAGCCTCTGAGAAAATAATGTGAGATGCACAAAAATGATCAGCAATAGAAGGGTTGGTTTTTTGAGAGCTCACAGTAGTCAATAAAGATAATAATTAATATAGCAATCTCAAAGTTTTGAGTCATAAACACATTATGTTGAGTACAATTCTTTTCACCTCTCTGAAAGTAAGCCCCAAAGAACACAGTGTTACTTACTTCTGAGTAAACATGGTTAGTATGTTAAGCTAATGATCATATTGAGACCAGAACTACAAACATTGAGAGAGAGACATATATGGCAACAGGGGACACACAGAAGTCATCCATTTCCTTTTCCTTTCTTCCTGTAACATCTAATAATGTAGGGAAATGACATAAATGGCTATGAGTTTCTTTCTCCAGGCAAACAATACCAAATGAAGTGGGATGCAACAATGAAAATAGCATAAGGTGATGTCACATCATGCCACTGCTAGTACAAAAATAATTATTTGAAGGAGCAAAGAGGGGAAAATGTGGGCGTCCCTTTTGGTGATAGCCAAATATTCCTCCCAGAATGCCTGGTTGCAGTATTAGTAACTTAGCAACAGATAATTGTGTAGGTTGAATATGCCAATAGTGAAGCCAATGGAATTTCAAAAAACACTGCAATTCCCTTCTGTTGCTAAGAGATTGGGTCTAAATAGATGTTTTAGGAAAGTGGCTGCCACCAACCTGTGTCTTCACTAAAAGAGAACTCTGTGATGTATTTAAAAACTGAGATGCTATTAAGTCATACCATGCATTTTTTAAAAGTACATAACAGACAGATGATGAACATTTTCTTGACAATAGCCTTGCACCCCCTAAAACATCTAAAAGAGCTCATGAAAATTGGGAAGCAGGGTCCAAATGCTGTCTAACAAAATCATGGACAGAGCCTATAAAATTACTGATTTTGGGCCACAACTCCCAGAACTAGCCAGGCAGTGTGGCTTTGTGCATGATTAACACAACAGACATGCCACAAATGAAGCAAATGTTCAAGTAGCTCATCTGACAATAACTTTTCTTTCATGTAATACTCACACACATAATGAAATACATGGCTCAGTTTAAAAACGCATTGTTTGTCCTGTAGATGGGGATGCCTTTACCGGCCAGTAGAGAAATATCGTGAGTTCCTTTATCAGGAGAAAGGCAGCCTATGAAAAAGACATTAAATAAATAAATATAATAACATAGGGCTGTGTGATGAGTCAGATTAAAATCCACCTAGTTCTGTGTTTTCTTCCCTAAATAAAGTTTGATGATTTAAATACCACCAGTGAACTAGAGACCAAATTGCTAACATGCACTGGATTATGGAGAAAGCCAGAGAGTTCCAGAAAAACATCTACTTCTGCTTCATTGACTATGCAAAAGCCTTTGACTGTGTGGACCACAACAAACCATGGCAAGTTCTTAAAGAAATTGGAGTGCCTGACCACCTTATCTGTCTCCTGAAAAATTATATGTGGGACAGGAAGCAACAGTTAGAACTGGATATGGAACAACTGATTGGTTCAAAATTGGGAAAGGAGTAAGACAAGGCTATATATTGTCCCCCGGCTTATTTAACTTATTTGAAGAATACATCATGCAAAAGGCTGGACTGGAGGAATCCCAAACCGGAATTAAGATTGCCGGAATAAATATCAACAACCTCCGATATGCAGATGATACCACTCTGATGACAGAAAGTGAGGAGGAATCAAAGAACCTTGTAATGATAGTGAAAGAGGAGAGTGCAAAAAAACAGTCTGAAACTCAACATCAAAAAAACCAAGATCATGGCCACTGGTCCCATCACCTCCTGGCAAATAGAAGGGGAACATATGGAGGTAATGAAAGATTTTACATTCCTGGGCTCCATGATCACTGCAGATGGTGACAGCAGCCACAAAATTAAAAGATGCCTATTTCTTGGGAGGAAAGTGATCACATGCTGGGTGGTGCCAGTGAGCACTGGAAACTAACCACATCTGGAAAGCCACGAGTTCCTCTCTTTTTCTTTAGAAAAATTCTAGAGAGAGGTTAATCCAGGCTTCTCAGAGTGTGTGGGGCTTCTCTAGTGGTGGTGGTACCTAAACCAGAAGGGAGATTCAGTTCTATCTGGATTATAGATGGTTAGTGCCCTGATATGCCTGGAAGACTACCCAGTTCCACAATGTGGATAACCTGTTCGGGATGCTGTGCTGTGCCCTGTACAAGATTAATGACTCAAGGTCAAGAAATGCAGATATTAGCCTGAGTCTCCACGGGCCAAATGTGATTTGTAATATCACCAATATGATTGCAAACTATTATAATTCATTGGCATGTGTAACCTGTAAAGATTGTTGTAGTAACATGACAGCCTTGAAAGAGAACTTGGAAATCCGTGTTTCCATAATGTATCAATAAAAAAGGAAAGACAAGAAAGGTGGAGGTTTTAAACACAGTCTGCTTCCCAGTGACCCATCTGTTCACTGAAATAGCTTTCCACTATAAGGGTGTAACACAAGTTAACTGGCAGGAGGATTGATACTTCTGGCCTTTTGATTCAATAGCCTGTGAACAAAAAGGGATTTGAGCGATAGATGGAGATATTAGAGTCAATCAGTTAGCTCAAATGGCTGCTTAAAATATATGTTCTCAAATTAAATGTGCACAGTTGGGTTAATAGCCAATGTATGAAATGGGATTAAATGACAGATAGGAGAGCAGTGCTGGGGGGGGGGGGGGAGAAACCCTGAACTCACTGAACTACAAATAGGTTTATTTGATATAAGCAAGAATGCTTGTACTCTATTACTCTAATTATTGTGTATCTTAGAAATGGCAATCAGAAGCCATAATGACCAGAAAGCAGATGTGGCTCCAAATTGTCGTTGCTTGTGCTTTTTATTTCACAGACGAAGAGAGGATTATAGTAGGTTTAAATCTAAGGGAGAAGGATTTGTTTTATGTAGCTGTAAAACCTTAATTGCACATTGGAGCAAACTGAGCTGCCTGAGAGAGAAACTTCTAGAGTTTTCTTCTCTGAGAGGTTTTTGAGAAGAGAACACGATTCATCAAGAGACTTTGGGAATCTTCCCAGAGATTAGAGTAGTCCCAAGGAAGTCCACATATTTTCTCACCCTGAGCTATTTAGTCATTGCAGTGTGACTATAACTAGCCATCACCAGAATAAGTCACATCACATTCTTTGACAACTTTAGGTATGTATCTGTCTTATAAATATCAGTTTATTACACGTGTGTATGGGAGCAAAATAACTAAGTGCATGCTTTTGTACATGTCTGATTTTAGGCAACACTTTCAAAGTGTCCACTGAAGAAAATCAAAGAAACACCAATGTAAATAGGCTCAGTCTTACTGTTCTTCCAGGGGTCATAGTAATCAGCTTCTCTGATCCACCCTCTTTAGCCTAACTGGTGGTACAACATAAATGCTTTAGATATTCCCTTTTATCTGCATAACCTTCTGCATTTAAGAGTGGCCAAGTGACCTATTTTATGTAATCCCTCTTTCTGGATTAGTGTCAGGAGTCAGTACAGTCACCGAAAGCATCCTCTGTTTAGGATACATGTCCTAAAGATTTCATGGTCATAACAAGGGAAAGCACTGGCTTTGAATTTCCCCATGAAACACTAGATAAACCTGGCCACAAAAAGGTGACTCCATTTGTTATGTTCCATCAAGTCGAAACCTGCATGCAATGATCCTAATAGGGCTTTCAAAATAAGTAAGATATTTAAAGAGTGGTTTCACGTTCCACTGTCACAGTGAATTTCCATGGCCAAGTGGGGATTAGAACCCTGGTCTTCAGCGTCCTAGTCCTTCATTCTATCCACTATACCACACTGGGTACTGACCCATTATGTTGAGCTGTATGCTATTTATATTCTAATTTTAGCAGTTATTCCTAGGCATCTAAAGGTGAAGGGTAAGGTGATGTCATTTAGCTGAACAGTGTACCTGGTCAACTGGCCAGCCAAAATGTTGTCTGTGACTGAGAGAGATCACAGAGGTGAATTTGAAGAGAGAATAGCATATGGGTAAGACAAGGGGAATCCTCATGTCCCCATTGGCTATCAGAAAAGGAGGAGCTATGCAGGAACTCTGAGACCCAGCCATGGAGATCCAGCAATGTTCTTAGGTAGGGAGTGACCCACAGATGTGGGACTAGACTGGAGACTGGGTTATTCATCTTAATACTCCTTGTATTGAGATTCTTGTTAAAGCAGATGGATTTCACAGTGTTTCATTTTACAGTTACTCCCACTGTCTAGCAACCCATCCACGTGTTTTCCTCTCATGATAAATAAGTCTGTGCTGGTGATTGTGTCCCAAAGAGAAAAGTTTGTATCCACTTGGTTATGACTGTGAAGTCATCTAGCAAGGGAACACAAATTCTATGGAATTACAGCTGAATTCAACCACTAGGGATCCAGTCTGTCTAGAGAAAAGGGGCACAATTTGAGATATAGAGCAGCCTCCATAGCTTCTCAGTTTTAAAGGTGTAATGTACATTTGGAATAGTGCCAATGGTCATTCCAAGGCAGAAAGAATCTGTACTTCAAAAAAGCTAAGCCTAACTCTCTCAAACTGGAAAAGGGCTTGGGGGGGGGGGGCGGTTTGCATTTCCTTACTTTCTTCCCTTGAGGAGCAGGATAGAGAACAGCCTGAGAAATATATACATAAAGTCATATTTGCACATTTAACGCAAAACTGTGTCATCTTTTACCCCCCCCCTTTTGTTTTTCGGTTATGCATTTTGTCTTTTGTGGTAGTGTGTATGTGTATCATTATGGATGTGTGTAGGTCCCCCAATCCAGTCCAGGGAGTGAATATGTGCTTCTGATTAGGAACTGACTGGACTTTGTGCAATCTGGACCCCTCTGAGCTAAGTCCAGATGTGGCCGTATATTTGGATTTGCAAATATTCCAAACTCTCATTCACTTAGAGTGTGATTACATTACAATATACTCCTCCACTTACTACACACCTTTATTGTAAGGTGGAAACTCACATTTTTTTCAAGGAATGGTTTCTTTTTGAACATCCATCAAGTGGTTGTTTATTTTAAATTGTGATAGTTTTTTACCTATTTATGGTTGTGTGAACAGCAACATTGTTTTATTCTGTGTGCAGTGATGTACCCTGTGCTGACATCTTGGTGACGTGTTTGAGGTGGTGTGGGATGCTGTCCTATCAGGAAATCAGCACTTACACCTGCTGTCTGAACAGTTTTCCTTTTAAAAAAGTTAAATAAACTATTTGACTTTAGCACTGTATCACATAGGTGCTGAGTTTTTTCCGTCTGCAACATTGGTGCAGCACTATACCATTTAGAGTAAAAAAAGGGAAAAATTAACTCTAGACAAGGCAGTTAGGGCCAAGGACAGAATGCAGGTATAGTCAGGTGGATCAAAGTGCCAATCTTGGATTGATTAAAAGCCATTTAAAGATTGGTGGAGTCCCCTGCACTGAATCACCCTGATTCAGTTGAGGCCAGACTGGGGTTATCCACTTGGATTCAGGATATAAAATAGTCCACATTCGACTTGGAGTACAGGATTTGGTTAAAGCTAATGCACAGACCTTTTCTTGGTCATGGTGGTTATCTCTGAGGAAAAAAAAAGGAAAAAAGGAATGAAGAAAAAAAGGTTATGCATATCTGTGTTAAGGTCTTCATTATTGTGCTGAACAGCTAGGGGGTCAGGATTTGTATATTTGCACATACATGCAAAGGGTCTACATTGTGACCCTATCCCGTATATTTGATGCTGCTGCTGTTGATGATGATGATGATGATGATCACATCCAGATGAGCATGCCATTCTTCAGTTTAGCTTGTCCAAACCTGTGCAGGGGGATACTTAAACTTCTTGTTTATGTTGGACAGAAAAGCAAAGCCCTTTGTCAACTTCACCTATGCAAGCTCTTCCTAATTAAATCTCTTTGAAGACTGACAAGGCCCCTTATGAGCAGAAATATATTTTAATGGAGTCATAGAGGCATTTGTGCTTGGAGGTCTCCAGAGTTAAACTCCATATTCAGGACCCTGTACTATGGTGTTCATTGATCAGGTTAGCCTTAGAAAATTGGAAAACAGCTAACTTTCCAATTTGCTTTTCATGTTGGTTATAGGTGTATGTCAATTGATTTTGATATTGCTTCACTCTGAATTATGTGGCTTTTGTTCATTTGTCTTCACATTCAATATATTTAACATGACTTCTTCATTCATTGCACGTTATTCTCACATTTCACATTACCCACCAGCCTGCAGAAACCACATAGCAATGATTCAGAGGATGGAAGTGTCTCTTCCTATAATTTTGTAAATGAAATATGCAAGTCAGACATCTGGATGGTGGTATCTGTGGGAAAAATTAGCAGTAAGCTGTAGCAGATACTTGTTTGGAAATATTTAGCCCAGAGCCCTAAATGTGGTTTCCTTTATGACTTATGAGTTTAAACCTTGCAGAGGAATTCATGTGCTAAAAATGTTCAATGCATCATTAAAAAAAGTCTTACTGCCAAGATTACCATCTGGTCCAATGTCCTTTCTCCCAATGTTCCTATATAAAAACCAGACCTCAGCACAAAACTATTTAAATCGGCAAATAGGACAATTACAGTAATAGCTACTTTGTTGATTTGTAACCTGCCATTTTAATTTTAGCATACAAAGTTGCATCAATGTAGAATGAGACACACAGAAGGTTGGGAGATCACAGCTTTATGGAATTAACAAATGTAAATCAGCAGTGCTGAAACTGTTCAGGTTTGAGGACACTTATGCAATAAGAAGCCTGACCCAGCCCTAAGCCTGGATATAACTGTGTATATGTCCCTGCCCTCTGGCCATATGTCTAGTTTTAATGTATAGTCTGTGTCTCTACACCCACTTCATAAGTCTTCAGATGTCTGATCAGTGTAGGTCACAACAGAGATGCCTTCCCCAATCCACAGATCCCAGAAAGAAGGTCCTGTAGCACACCTTTCATCTTGAAGATAGGTACAGGGATTCACAAATAATTCACAAATAATTTATTCCATATGTGTTCAGTTTACCATGCTGTAAGTATATTAAACTGTCTAATGACACTGCTACCCATAATTACAGGGAGTGAGAACTCAAATAACAAACCAATTTAAGCTGCCACCAACCATTCCCTATAATAAGTCACACAGACCAGGGATGGATTTTTAAACAATAAAAGAATAAGGTTTATTTTAAATACAAACAGGGTAAATAAAACAATCAGGTGAATAAAATAAAGTAACGTGGCTTATTCTCACACACACAAGCATACAGTTTGGTTCACCTAGAACCTTTAACTTAAAGCACAGACCCTGAACCCATCAGTTCTGGCTAACCAACAGACCCCTGAACCTTTCAGGCTGGTACTCTGACACACAGTAGTACCCTGTCAGACACCCAGACTCCCACAACAGCTTCTTCTTCCCCAGCTGCTGCTTCGTCACCACCCAGTGTCTCACAGTGTCTGTCTCAGCATCTACTCTTCACCACACAGGCATCACATATTTATACAGTACAGCCCCTCCTCCTGATGTCCCGCCTTCCACTCCCCATAGGATGGAACTTTCCCTCCAAACCCATGACAGACAGGTAACATCAGTGCTGTTATGTAACACCTCCCCTCTTTAAAAGTTGTTTTGTAGGGGGAAAGCTAAAAGTGCTTTTCACCAAAAAAACAACCTGCATAAAATACACAACAACATTTATACATACCATATAATACTTACATATACTTACACTCCAAGTTAACCATAGCAAATATGCATTTAAACATTTTACCATATACAGTACATCAATTTACCTTTATTAATACCAACCAAATTCAAAACCAGGTACATTTTAACTTTTTGTTTTCATTATATACATATAGTCCATGTTCTTTCGCCGTCTTCAGTCTTCAGGTCTTCTTGATAAGGCGTCAGCAACACAGTTCACTGACCCTCTGACCACCTTCACTTCAAAGTCATAGTCCTGTAAGTTCAAAGCCCACCTCATAAGTTTGCTATTGTGGGTTTTCATTGTCTTTAACCATTGCAATGGTGAATGGTCAGTACACAGAATAAAATGTCTTCCCCAGATGTAAGGCTTGGCCTTCTGGATCGCGTAGACTATGGCCAAACACTCCTTCTCCACGGTTGCCAAATGTCTCTCACCTTTTTGAAGTTTCCTACTCAGGTAGGACACTGGATGCTGGTCACCATTCTCATCCTCCTGGCACAGAACTGCTCCTACCCCGCTGTTAGACGCATCGGTGTAGATGATGAACTCCCGGTCGAAGTCTGGAGCGCGCAGCACAGGATAGTTGATTAACGCCTCCTTCAACCTCTGGAACGCCGCCTCACAGTCGCTGGTCCACGGGATGCGGTCATCAGCCTTCTTCCTCGTCAGATCGGTCAGCGGAGCCGCAATCTCGCTAAACCTCGGGATGAACTTTCTGTAGTAGCCCACCAACCCAAGAAATGATTTGACCTTTTTCTTGGTGTTGGGTCTAGGCCAATCACGAACTGCTTCTATTTTGGCCTCCAGGGGTTTTATCATTCCTCCCCCTACCATGTGACCCAAGTATTTTATTTCTGGGCTACCCAGCTGACACTTGCTGGCCTTTACTGTTAGCCCTGCTGCACTTAACCTCTGCAGCACTAACTCCAGGTGTATCAGGTGATCTTCCCAGGTATTACTGAAGATCCCTATGTCGTCAATGTAGGCCACTGTAAAGTCACTGAGCCCTGCCAAGGTCTGGTCCATCAGCCTTTGGAATGTGGCTGGTGCATTTCTGAGACCAAAGCTCAGGACTCGAAACTCATAGAGACCAAAAGGGCTGCAAAAGGCAGTCTTTTCTTGATCCCTGGGATCAATTCTTAATTGCCAATATCCCTTTACCAGGTCCAATGATGAGATGAACCGACAACCCCCTATGGTTTCAATCAGGTTGTCTAGCCTGGGCATTGGGTAGGCATCAGGAGTGGTTACACGGTTTAATTTCCTGTAATCAACACAAAACCTAATGCTCCCATCAGGCTTGTCCACAAGGACTATCGGAGAGGACCAAGGACTAGAAGAGGGGACGATTATGTTCTCCCTCAGCATCTCGTCCAGCTCCTTCCGCACCTTGTCCCTATAGGGTCCCGTTACTCGGTATGGGGATACTGCCTGCGGGGGTGCATCCCCTGTGTGGATCCGATGCATCACTCCCTTCACTATCCCCGGCTTGTTGGAAAACACCTGTTGATATTTACTAAGCAGCATTTTTAGTTCTTGCTGCTGGTCTTGGGTGAGTGCAGGACTGATCTTTACCTCCTCTGGGTTGTATTTTACTTCCCCTCTACCCTCCCAGAAGGGTAATTCAGCTTCCTCACTCTCAGCTGCTTTTATCGCGAATAAAACCCTCTGTTCCCCTCTGTAGTAGGGTTTTAGGGCATTCACATGAACCACCCTCCTTGCTTGGTTCTCCTCCTGCTCTATTAGGTAGTTCAGGTCTGACATCTTGGAAATGACCCTATATGATCCTGCCCATTTGAGCTGCAGTTTATTCTCTCTGCAGGGCCTAAGCCAAAGCACTTCCTCCCCTGGGTCAAAGTGCCTCTCTCTAGCTTTGTGGTCGTACCATGTTTTCTGTTTGACCTTCTGCGCTTGCAGGTTTTCTGCTGCCAGCTCTAGATTTCTCTTTAGGTCATTCATCAAGGTGTCTATGTAAGTCACAACGTCTTGTGGGTCATCCTGGGTGATCTGCTCCCAATTTTGTTTGATCAACTCAAGGGGCCCTTTCACCCCTAAGTGTGCGGCAAACATGTCAGAGTGACCCCTTGGTAAGATCATGGGGCGATACTTTTCAGGTACCACCAGCTGACTTCTGATCCCATCTCCCCCTTTTGAGATATTCCTCAGGGTTTCTCTATATAAAATCCCCTTTTTCTCCATAAATCTCACTGGGGTTTCAGGTGTTAGCTGGGCGTCAGTCACCTGTTCAAAACACTTTTGGAGAGTGGCGTCTGCCTTTTGCTCCTGTCCAAATCTGCTGTCTGTGGTTAAGGTTTCCACCACAGCTTCTGAACTCCCCTCTGCTTCAGTCTCTGGCTCATCATTACCCCCCTGAACTGTCCCTGTGGTGGCTTGTGAGCGTGTAATCACTAGCACCCGTTTCACATGTTCAGCCAGGTCATTTCCCACGAGCACGGCTGCTGGCAGAGTCGATGAAATCGCTATCCGCCAATCTCCCCTCCAGCCTTGAAAGTTGACAGGTACCTCTGCTACTGGCAGAGAGATTATCTGCCCCTCAATCCCTGCCACCTTCATGCTCTCATTTGGGATTATAAACTCCCTAGGAATAATATCTGGATGGCACAGGGTTACCTGGGAACAAGTGTCCCGCAGCCCCCTATACTGACGGTCAAGTATTCCTACGTCCACCCCTGCTGTCTCAAACAACTGAGAATCTGTTTTTATCAGCAAGCAGCGCTTTACCTCCAGAAGAGGACCATTTTCCTCAGCCTGATCAGCATAGGTAGCTGTTCCAGACTGAGTAGTCATGGCAACAGGCTCCCTCTGTGACAATGAGCTTTGCTCTTTCTGGACACAGAACACAGCTTTTGGCTTGGTTCCACTAGAATCATGAGGCACATTTCCTTTTATCTGCTTCCATTTCTCACACCCTGAGATTAGATGGCCCTTTCCCTCACAGAAATAACATTTTCTGCGGTACTTGGAGTCTTTCTCCTCTGGGTTTGGTTTTCCCTCCAAAATCTGAGGGCTTGGTTTCATGCCTGAGGGCTTCCCTTCACCATGGGCCCCTCCCCCTTGCTGGCTTTTCCCTGGTCCCTGAGAGTACTTGCTGTAGGTTTCTTTGGGTTTACCTACAGATTTCCCCTCACCCAAGGGCTTTCTTATTTGGGAGATAAAATCCGCGATTTCTGCGGCTGCTGCCACAGATTTCGGTTTCCTTTCCCTCACCTGGAATTTCAATTCCCCCTGCAGGACTGAATAGAACTGTTCCAGGGCTATCAAGTCTTTAAGCTGCTCATAGGTCTCTATTCCCTCCTGCGATAGCCATTTCTCAAGCAGCCTCACCAATTGGGCCCCCACTTGGGTAAAAGTCTGTTCTGGTTTCTTGGTGAGGGACCTGAATCTTTGTCTCAGCTGCTCTGCATTTATCCCATGTCTGGCAAACACCAGTTTTTTAAACTCTGCAAAATCTTTCATCAATTCCTCAGGCATCTCGGCATAAACCTCAGCCAGGCTACCACTGATTAAAGACCGCATGATGGTCATCTTCTCAGTTTCCCTTACTGAGAAGTCCACAAACGCTCTTTCCACTAAGGAAAAGAACACCTCAGGACAATCTCCCTTGTGGTACACAGGGAATTTCTTCAGGTCAGCCTTAGACAATTGGCCTCCCTCAGAATCCCTATTATTATTATTGTTCTGGTTCATCAGTTCCAGTTTTCTTAATTCAAACGCCATTTTCTCTCTCTCCAATGCCAATTCAAATTGTCTCTGTTTCTCCCTTTCCTCTCTTCTTCCTCTCTCTAATCTTTCCTCCATTTCCCTCACCCTCAGTTCATGCTGTTGGGCTAGGAGTATTTTTCTGAGTTCTGGGTCCTGCTCTCCTGTGCTGTCACCTTGCACTGAGCCAAATTCATCCTCAGAACCTTGGTCAATCTGGGGGTCTTTCACGTCACTCATTTCTGCCATCTGGCTTCGAGTCAAGGGCATAATCCCCCCTCAGAACAGGCTGCTTTAAAAAGTCAAGCCTCAAAATAAAACGACCACTTTTTTCCCTTCTTGCCTCAGAACCAGCTCTCCCTAGAGATTGCTGCTGTTCTTCAGCACTAAACTTGCAACAGTATCGAGTCAGAGCCTACCCCCCTCTGCTGGGCCTCTCAGCTGGCAAGCTAGCTCGCTGTTGCTACGCAGTTTTTCCTCAGCTTTTCCCGCCAAAACTAGGCTGCCTCAGAGCACCTTAATCTAAGTCTCCCCAGTTGGCACGTTCTTCTACTAGCGCACCTCCCCGTGAGGTACACCTAGAAGATTACCTACGCGCCTCAGACTGTCCCTGACTAGACCCCCCTTGCTCTGGGCACACCTGCCAAGGCTTTGCTGGACCGCTGGACAACTGGACCAGTCGTATCCCACACGCTGGACACCAATCAATGTGACAAACCCAGACCTACTGGGATCTATCACACAGTTACTAAGCTGCCACCAACCATTCCCTATAATAAGTCACACAGACCAGGGATGGATTTTTAAACAATAAAAGAATAAGGTTTATTTTAAATACAAACAGGGTAAATAAAACAATCAGGTGAATAAAATAAAGTAACGTGGCTTATTCTCACACACACAAGCATACAGTTTGGTTCACCTAGAACCTTTAACTTAAAGCACAGACCCTGAACCCATCAGTTCTGGCTAACCAACAGACCCCTGAACCTTTCAGGCTGGTACTCTGACACACAGTAGTACCCTGTCAGACACCCAGACTCCCACAACAGCTTCTTCTTCCCCAGCTGCTGCTTCGTCACCACCCAGTGTCTCACAGTGTCTGTCTCAGCATCTACTCTTCACCACACAGGCATCACATATTTATACAGTACAGCCCCTCCTCCTGATGTCCCGCCTTCCACTCCCCATAGGATGGAACTTTCCCTCCAAACCCATGACAGACAGGTAACATCAGTGCTGTTATGTAACAACGGGGAAATGCTAGATCAACTCTGAATCAGCCACTATTATCTTCCCTGAACTCTACTCAGAATGGGAGGATGGTTGCTGACCAAATAAGTAACTGCCTCATTATTTCATGCTCCAATAGCACCAGTGTTGCACCTCCTGACACTGTGAGGAAGGGCTGCAGTAGTGTCCTAGTAATTAAGTGGATAGTTTCAAGTAATACGTGATACCAAGAGGTCATGAGTCCTCCTTCATATCATTTTGGCCTTCTGTTTTGGCCCATCCTCAAACTTTTATTGGCAAAGTGGTGTTGGTATAATTGCAGATGACTGCACTAGTGTAGTACAGGTAGCATTTACCATTATGAGGAGAAAAGATACTGTCTATTTTGGAGAATTTTTCTAGTGAAAGTCTGTAAATTCATTCACTGGATGTCCATCCATTCACTAAATCTGAGGTTTAACTACCTCAGACAGGAGCAGCTGCCACATTCTCAGATGTCATGTAGATTTTTTTAAAAAAATAGTAATTAAATAAGACCTATAGGTATGTACTTCAGCATCAGGGAGAGACAAGGGTAAGGAATAAAATATCTATGAAAAACAGTTGGTTGTCATAACTCAAAATGACAGAAAGGAAGTTTCCTGGTACATGAAAACTTCAACCACTAGTCTTTTTTTTAAAGTATGCATGATGGAAAAATAATGGAGTAGTTGGTATCTGTTTTGCAGTACTTCATTCCATCTTGCAAAGAACACAGTTATAAATAGAGAATTATAAATATTTATTTTGTTATTTAAAATAGTTTTAACCTGCCTTTCTCCTTAAAAAGGACCCAAGGCAGCTTACAATTAAAAGACAGTATTTAAAATTAGTAACAATGAGTATATGACACTAAAATGATCAATGAATATAATTCAAAAAAACTTAAGCAACACCAAAACGCATTCAGTACAGTGAGATTACAGCAATCCATTAAAAAAAAAACCCCACTCAGCAGCCATTCACCCAGGGAACGGTTGTCTGAAGAGAAAGGTATTTGACTGCTTGCAAAAGGACAATAAAGAGGCACCAGCCTCGCCTGCAGTGGGAGGGAGTTCTGAGCTTGAGAAAAGCAACACAGAATCTATTGGGAAGAGTTCATTTCTTCCTGATTTTTAAACATCCCCATAAGTTGCTTGTCTTCCTGCAGGGTAATATAATTACCAAAAAGGAAAAGGAAAAAAGAAGGAAAAAAGGCTGTGGACTATGGCAGATGTTACAAAAAAAGGTCAGGTATGAAAGAGTTAAGCAAAAACCAGTTTCTGTGGATTGATTAGTTCAAATTCTCCTAATCATGTTTATTTTGCTGGGTGAAAAAAATGTGGCTTTCTCACATACATGTAAATGTCTAGTTCTGCCCTGAATGTCTTATAAACGTACAATAAAATATTTAACAAAGCTCCAAGGTTATAAAAAAAATACTACAACACATATTCTTTAATCAAATTTCTAAATATTTTAACACAAGATAAGATCTTTTCACTTCCCTTGAAATCAATGACAGAGCCTTCATCTGTGCAAAACTGGATTTAGATCCTGTAATAAAAATGTTTTCCCCCAACTTTCACCAACTGTAAAACTCCCTGGAGAACCTGTTATATTGACAACACACGGGGTGGTGGCAGTGGCTGTTTTTAATCATCTTACCTTGCAAAGTAAAACCTTCATTTTTCTTTCTCTCATAGATACACTGGATGAGTTTAGTGGGAAAGCATAGGATATAAGTTATACTAGCTAATTTGTTTTCAAATTTCCCACAGGCACAGCAGCTTACAGATTTGGAACAAAAACTAGCAATTGCAAAAGAAGAACTGGAAAAAGCAGCTCTCGACAAAGTAAGGCCCCGTCTGAGCACATCTCTTAGCTGTGTTTAATAGACACCTCTATTGCTGCCTAATATGACAACATGCATTTAGCTTCTCATGAAAAAGTACACATATATTTGGTTTTCTGCATAATGAGGATTCCTGCTGAAAAACGACAAAAATGTTGCATCGTGTGTGTGAACAAAGCATTAACTGAGGCTGATGAAGAAAGGTCATCTCTCTTTCCTGTCTCTTAATCTTCTCCACAAAGGGCAGGAACATCATTATGATGGGTGTTGTGGGTTTTTTGGGTTCTTTGGCCATGTTCTGAAGGTTGATCTTCCTGACGTTTCGCCAATCTCTGTGGCTGGCATCTTCAGAGGACTGGAGTAGGAATTCTGTCCATGCTCTGTTGCTGTTTGTTGGTTAGTTGACTATTTATAGCTGTTGGAACAGCTTTTGTCTTTTTTCAGGAGATAGGGTGATCAGCATGTTTTTGTTGTGATAAGGGGGAGGGAGAGATTATCTGTCAATGTGATTGATGGGTGTCATTAGCTGGTCTTTTTTGTGAATGATCCCTTTCCCTTGTGGCTGGGTAGAGTTCATTGACCTTTTGCAGGCTGTATTTTTCAGAATTGGGAGCCAGGCCATGTTTAGCTTTAGGCCTTCTTCCTTTCTGTTGAAGTTTTGTTTATGTTTATCGAATTCAATGGCTTCCCTGTGCAGTCTAACATACAGATTGCTGGTGTTGTCAGTACTTCAGTATTTTGAAATAGAATTTCATGTCCAGCTTGTTTTAGAGCATGTTCAGCTACTGCTGATTTTTCCGGTTGTTTTAGTCTGCTCAACAAAAACATCACCCTATCTCCTGAAAACAGACAAAAGCTGTTTCCACAGCTATAAATACTCAACTAACCAACAAACAGCAACAGAGCATGGACAGAGTTCCTACTCCAGTCCTCTGAAGATGCCAGCCACAGAGACTGGTGAAACGTCAGGAAGAACAACCTTCAGAACATGGCCAAAGAACCTGAAAAACCCACAACAACCATCAGATCCTGGCCGTGAAAGCCTTCAAGAATACATAACATCATTATGACTTTGGCATCCTCACATTGTGACCTGTGGTTAGAAACAGAAAGATGTAATGTGATAAAATATATTTCAGTATAAGTAGTAGTGGTGTTACAGAGCATACGTAACCTACATAAATACATGGTAGAGACTGGAATGTGCTTTTAAAAATACAGAACAGCTGTTGACCTGTCTAGTGTTAGTATATAGCGTAATAATAAATTCTGCGCTCAACCAGTAAGAGATGCAGTGACACAGCAAAAGCTACAGAAACAAAAGGAAAAGCTGGGGCACCAAGAAACATGTTAAAGGTTCTCTGTAACGATCATTCATAAGCGGTTGGCAGAGAAGGTACTAATCAACTAGGCCTCAAGAAAAGTTTGGTATTTCCTCCAGAGCCTGATAACGCCCATGCACTCAGTTAAGACTGTTGTACTGGTGCTGAGGTAAGGAAAGCTCTCTTTGTGTAAAACCCTGACCACATGTGCAGGACAGGAGTATATGTGAAAAAGCATATTTCTCATGCTGTAGAACTCATTCCTTTTTTAAATGTATTTGATTCTTTCACTGCCTTTGAATGGGGCCTTAATACTTACCTGCTTGAATTTGCTTTAATTGAAGCAAATTCAATTACATTTAATCTAAATGATTAGTGGATGCTGCTATGTAGTTTAGTGACTAGTTGCATTTTACTGGTATCATATTGCTGATGTTGAACATTTTCTTTTATATTACTAGTTTTTTAACTTTGCAATTGATCATGTTTTGGGGAAGGAAGGAAGGAAGGAAGGAAGGAAGGAAGGAAGGAAGGAAGGAAGGAATTCTCAGAACATAAAAGCAACAGAAGTATATTACGATACGAATAGAGGAGAAGCTGTATATTTTATTTATACTAATAGCTTAATTTTTATAGTATTATGATTTCAGTGTTTAAGCTGTATTTGCAAGCAGACCTGAGTGCATGAGTTGGAAGCACTTGGAGCGATATCTAATTTTATAAATAATTTGAAATCAGTATTAGGTGCTTCAGACAAATTGTGTGACAAATTGATGTTCCATGTAGAAAACGGTTGATTGACACTGGCCTATGGATCAGCATAAGAAGTTCCAGTAATTTCTTAATGAAAAAAGATGAAGTGCTTAGTGTCTGTGTGAAATAATCATTTATTGTCATTTGTTTATTCAATTTGTTTTCGTTGTACATTATAAAAAGCACAGCAGTTGTTGCTGTTTTCAAAATGCCAAGTAAAATGTTTTTCTCTGTAATCTCTTGTTAAGATCTAATGGCAATTTCTTCTCCAGGAGTCACAGCTGAAAGCTTTGAAGGAGACGGTACAACTCTGCCTGTCTTCAGTCTTGCACAATCATCCTCCCACTACAAATATAGTCCCTTCCAGACCAATCGAGAGACAGACATCTGTAGTTACAAATGGTTCTAAAGTTCCATTTCAAGTGACAAATACCAAGGTATCTTTTTCCTTCTCTTAAGAGAGCGAGAGCGAGAGCGAGATAATGTTTGTCCTGGAAGTCCCACATATTGGAACTAAGAAGGGTTTTAAATTCATTGAAAGATTAGGATGAATTTTCAATGCAATGCTGAGCCTATCTTTGCTATCACTGATTTACTTTGTAAAAGGGTGGAAAATGGCTTATTTTTCTTGCTGCTGAAGAAGATTTGAGGTATTTGCTGTTAGAAAGGTCTCATCTGCATAGTACATGAAAAAACACATGTACTATAAAAGGCATGCAATCCAGTCTACTGTGTTTCCCCGAAAATAAGACAGGGTCTTATATTAATTTTTGCTCCAAAAATGCATTAGGGCTTATTTTCAGGGGATGTTTTTTTCCATTTACAACAATATATATATATTCAAGTACAGTCATGTCATCTTCTTCCGGGTGCTGCACAACGGTGGAGGGCGGGGTTTCACTTAACTGGGACTTATTTTTGGGGTAGGGCTTTTATTACGCGCAACCTGAAAAATTATACTAGGTCTTATTTTCAGGTTAGGTCATATTTTCGGGAAAACGGTGTTCTGTAAGGTATTCCATTTACTGATTCCATCTGTATTTCAGAAGCTTAATCTATCACATATGTTGTCTGCAACGAAATCTTATTTGATCACTTTCCACAGTACTTAATTATCTCTAAAATATTATGGACTGTGTACACAATACATAATTTGTATGATGTGGCAGAAAACCATTAGTCTTTTCAAATTCTGCACTAACACAGTAGCACATTGCCGTATATGAGGATGCTAAAAACTGGGGCCAGGAAATAATCTCTTGTTATCAGTATTGTATTGTCTTTATCATCATCTGTCATACAATGTGCTGCCATCCAGTGCTATAGAAGGGATTCCCACCATTGATTTACTTATACCATGATTTTTAATTTGTATCTTTAAACTGATCATGCACGTGTCCCCAAACAACACTTGTTTAGACAAACAGAGGATTCCACAATGCTTTACTCTTGTCGCCATCACTAATGATTCATCAGCTGTCCTGCTGCTAAGCATTTGGTGTCAGTATGAAACAGGGGGATTTCTTATGTGGCTCCTTCTCACAGACAGGAAATATGATTGCATCACATTTCCTGTTTGCTTTGAAAAGCTCAATGAGCATAGGTGTATGCCTGATACTCCCTTCTCACACATGCTGAACATACAGCTCTCAGAGGAAAAAGCTAAAATACCCCCTCCTCTTGATTTTCTTGAATGTGTGAAAGCCAGTGCAATCAGGAGGGCTGGAAGGTACAGGTATATACCTCTATCGGGGGTGATACCTTATTAGTATCTCTTATCTTGAGAAGAAGTAAAGGTTGCTAAAAGCAAGGAGACTTCTTTATCTCATTACTTCAACCTCCAAACCAAGAGTGGGTAACTTTGAAAGCTACATTCACACAGAAAATGAACTGGAAGCCCCACTGCACCTTGCTGCTGTTCCACACTGCCAAGATTTCTGCAGCAACAATGTGTTGTTCTGTTAACAAGTTTCCGGACGCAGGAAGGGTGAGATAACACCCTTGAACTGTGGATCTGGCCGTTGCCCTCTGTGGTGCCGAGAAGTCACAAGACAGCCCAGGCCACGTGTTGGGGGTGGTGGCGGCTAGCGTTTACTTAAGGGAAACACTAGCCACAAATCGTTCTCTTTCTCTTTCGGGCACCCGCCCACCCACCCTCTTTCTAGTGTGCTTTTGGGTCGCCTTATGGGGCCGGATAGGAATTTTTGACCTCTATCCTGATTGGCTAATGGATGGAGGGATTTTTTGCCTATCCCACACTGGAGAAGGGTTGTTGGCATTTGATTGGTGGTATTCTCGGTCACACTGGTGGGTAATGCGGGGAAAAACTGGTTGTCTCGGTGTGTCCCTTTGATAATTATGCTAAGCCAACAGTGCATCAGACCTCCTGGCTCTGCAGATCGTGCGATTACAGGGCGGGCGGCGGGAGATGCGCTGGGCCACTTTCGGACCGACAGTCATCAAATAAAGATGGCTCAAGGTCTGGGGTGTTTAATAGAGGCCTGCCGGGTTCCTGCTATTGTCAAGACAGCTGGAACCTGGGGCCTGGGACTCGCTCATTGGCTGATTTGGGTATCGTGGATGCCCTGTGTTTCTTTCTCCGCACTACCGCAGGCCCCCTCATTTTATGATAATAATGATATCTATAATCAGAATTGAATTAATAAAGTGTGGCCCATATTTTAATCCATACCACTGTCTTGCGTCTTCATTTCGGGGCCTGGAAGGGCAAATGCATATGAGACCATACATTTCATTCTAAAGGAGAATTGCTATTCTAAAAGCATGATTCTTTCTATTTGAATGGAAACTTGAGCACTGAGTCAAAATGCTGGGAGAACACTAGGGTAGAAATCAAATAAACAATAAAAATAATTTTTAATCTGTGCCTCATCTAAGTTACTTGCATGGAACCCATGGACTATGAATTTTCTACCTCTGCTTTAAATCATCCTCTTTCCTAGGTAAAGAAAACTGAGATGGGTGGGTTAAATGCTTCTCAGCAGGATCAATGGCCCTGTAGACAGATATGATCCAATTCTTTTTTGGGGGTGGAAAAGGAACAAAATAAATCCATCTAATGAAGATTCTTGTGATCATGAGGAACCTTTGTTGATGTTGATGAACTACTATTGCTGTGTTTACCTTGAAGAACATCCAAAGTTTTGTGTTCTATTTTGTTTTTTGTTAACAATCTAGAATCATCTCTCTCTTCAAAAGTTTTGCTTCCCTTGAATATCATCAGATATCTCACTTGAAGGGGCAGCTTTAAACTCACTTTGAAGTTTTCCAAAGGCAGAATCTACAGAATTTTCTTTTATAATTGCATGGTTAAAAAACACAAACATATGTTAATGTATTCTTGAAGGCTTTCACAGCCAGGATCTGATGGTTGTTGTGGGTTTCTTGGGTTCTTTGACCATGTTCTGAAGCTTGTTCTTCCTGACGTTTTACCAGTCTCTGTGGCCGGCGTCTTCAAAGGATTGGACTAGGAACTCTGTCCATGCTCTGTTGCTGTTTGTTGGATAGTTGAGTATTTACAGCGGTGAGAACAGTTTTTGCCCTTTTCAGGAGATAGGGTGATCAGCGTGTTTTTGTTGTTATAAGGGGGGAGAGATTATCTGTCACTGTGATTAATGGATGTCATTAGCTGGTCTTTTTTGTGCAATAATCCCTGGTCCTTGTGGCTGGGTAGAGTTCGTTGACCTTTTGCGGGCTGTATTTTTCAGTATTGTTAACCAGGCCATGTTAAGTTTTAGGCCTTCTTCTTTTTTGTTGAAGTTCTGTTGATGTTTATGGATTTCAATGGCTTCTCTGTGCAGTCTAACATATAGATTGCTGGTGTTGTCCAGTACTTCAGTATTTTGAAATATAATTTCATGTCCAGCTTGTTTTAGGGCATGTTCAACTACTCCTGATTTTTCCAGTTGTTTTAGTTTGCAGTGTCTCTCATGTTCTTTGATTCTGGTGTGAATGCTGCATCTTGTGGTACCTTGCAGTTGTGGACAGGTATATATTGGTTGCCCATTCGTTTCCACATTGATTTCAAAGTGCTAATGATGACGTACAAAGCCCTAAACGGTTTGGGACCTCGATACTTGGCAGATCGTCTTCTCCCACCTACATCTACCCGAATCACCCGATATAGCCAGCAGGGACAACTGAGGGGCTTAATGCTGAAAGAGGCTCGGAAGGAAAGAACAAGAACCCGGGCCTTCTCGGCAGTGGCACCTCGGCTATGGAACACTCTCCCAATTGAAATCCTCGCTGGGTGTTTTCAAAAGGCACTTAAAAATTTGGCTCTTTAGGCAGGCCTTCCCTCCAGTCAATTAACTTATCTTTATTTTTTTCTTTCCTGAGCGATGTCATCTTGACAATGGTTTTTAGAAATAAGTGTTAAAGTTTGTATCTCAGATGATTTTTATGTTTCCTATATTGCTGTGTTTTTATTATGTATGTAAGCTGCCCCGAGTAGACTTTGTCTAGGGGGGCAGGGTAAAAGTCCAATAATAAAATAAAAATATATAATATCTCCCCCCTTATCACAACAAAAACACGCTGATCACCCTATCTCCTGAAAAGGACAAAAGCTGTTCCCACAGCTATAAATACTCAACTATCCAACAAACAGCAACAGAGCACAGACAGAGTTCCTACTCCAATCCTCTGAAGATGCCAGCCACAGAGACTGGTGAAACGTCAGGAAGAACAATCTTCAGAACACAGCCAAAGAGCCCAAAAAACCCACAACAACCATCAGATGTTAATATACTCAACATGTTCATCCAGTATCCTTGACCATTTAGCCTAAAATCTCTTGTATAGTTTACACTGATATAGCACAAATAGTGCAACTTTTAGATATGAATTCCCCTAAGTTAAGAAATGACAGTACACACAATCAGTTGAAAACTGAGTTGTATGGCTCAGTATCTAACTGGTAATGACTGAAGTGATTTCATAACATAGAGCAGTTTGCCCTCTACAGAGCTAGGCAAGAAGATATGGCTATCATCTTTCACAAAAATATTCCTCATACTTGATAAATATATCCCATGAATGAGTCTGAGGAGAATAACGGGTTACAATCCTGCTACTGTACAGTGTGGAAACTTCATTATTATGAGTCTGTGTATTATCCAGAATTACAATCTATGCTCTTGAATCTTCCTATTGTAAAATAGACTTCAAGGAATCATGATTTGGGCCAGAATTATATTGTCTGATATTGAATTATAACATAAAGAACTTTTCTAACATCAGCTGGTTTTGTGGATGTAGTCTTTGACTTTTTTCCCCTGTAAATGATAATGAGTTCCATCTATAATTGCATGAGCTAAATTGCTTCTATTCAGCATAAATTTTAAATATATATGCACGTCTTAAAGAATGGCAAGGGCTGTCAGAAGCAAAGTTTCCCCATGGATGTTTTCACTTTGAAAAAGCAAGGGGCATCACCGTCTTTTTCTCTTTTTCTTCATGCTGGATTCTACAGTTTATAAATTAGAAAATGCATATCACATCAACCATATTTGTGTTTGGTAATAGTGTGGGATCAGTGTGGGTGGGTGTTCAGAGTATACATAAGAAGTAAGAGATTTGCAATAATTGGTGATAGTGTATCATTGTGTCTTTCGATTGCCAGACTTGCTTCCTTGCAGGA
The DNA here is from genome assembly GCF_051106095.1 of Pogona vitticeps. Taxonomy (NCBI): domain Eukaryota; kingdom Metazoa; phylum Chordata; class Lepidosauria; order Squamata; family Agamidae; genus Pogona; species Pogona vitticeps. Next base: position 275,282,612 of record NC_135783.1, on the reverse strand, counting down.
AGGCCCTAGCTAAGGAATTTAGGATCTACTATTTCTTTCTTTCCCTAAGACAATATGAAATCCTGTGCTTCTTCCAGTTGCTGATATTCCAAGCTTGTGTGGTTCAAAGTATGTGTATACAAGATTGCAATAGTGTTGTTTTGTATAGCAGACTTTTGTTTCTACGGGTGGAAAACTTGGTTCCATGCACGTGCATTGTTTCTGGCATAGAATATTCATGCTAAAAGAGACTAAATTGGCAAGTGCCATTTATTGCAAAGTACTACTAATTTCTTATTCAATCCAGGAGAAACTTCAATCTGTATAGTGACCACATAGATAAGATGCTTGAACTGAGAGATTAGATGGCATGATTGGAAGTGGCCAGGTGTGTAGAACACATTTGTTTTTATAAGTTGTTTTTCTTTATCAAAAATGGCAGAATTCACAGCAGGCACTCAAAACTTCAGGGCAACTATTGGGCACAACAAGTACCAACTTTACAAGAAAGTGACCTTTGAAGGACAGATGTAGGAGTTCAAAAGCCAGTACACTACTTTTAAGTCACTAAAGTCACTATATGTCTGCCCTAACCATTTGACCTCAAGGTTGTTTGCCAGTCTGTTGGGATGTTATCTACAGTCAATCCCCATTAACTTTAGACAAGTGATCTGTAATACCACTATTACCTTCTAAAGGTCTAACCAATAATCTCATCCATTTCTCCTTGAAGAGAGGCCAAGAAGTATTCCCAAATTAGAATCCATTTTCTAAAAGAATTTTTTTTTTTGTGCTAAAAATGGAACCAGTGCTGATCATTTCATTTATCATAATATCCCAATTTAAATTCAGGTTCTGACCTTTTGCAGAAAGCATTCTTCTCTGAAGAGCTTACAAGACAATATACATTTAATTATATGATTTTTTTTCCATGTAAGAAAGACATATCAAGGTTTCCTAATGTGCACGTTTTTTTCTTCTTCTTCTATGTGACCTCTCTTATCAAGACACGTCCAAGTTCCACATTTCAAAAAGAAAGACATTTCTCTTAGGCAGTAATTTCAAGCTGTTGCTATGACACAGTCAGCAACAACCCAGAAATATCTTGTTTGTTACAGGTCTGTTTCTTATGCCTAATATCTATGTCATTTATGAGGAAACATTACTTTTAAGATTCATTTTTATCCATGTAGAGACACTGTGCCTTATTTCATATGAAGTGAACTTTCAAACACTTCTAGCAGAATAGTTGATATTTGTTTTTCTGCTCAGGACTGAAATACCTGTCATGTGCCAGGGAAGCATCTCACCTTGCTACTATCCCACTAGTGCAGTGGTTCCCAGCCTTGGATCCCCAGATACTCTTGGACTAAAACTCTCAAAAGTCTTCAACATTAGCTGTGCTGTCCAGGATTTCCAGAAAATCAAGAGAAGGGGGTATTTTAGCTTTTTCCTCTGAGAGCTGTATGTTTCAGCGTGAGTGAGAAAGGAGTATCAGGCATACACCTATGCTCATTGGGCTTTTCAAGTCCAAGGACATCTGGGGGCCCAAGTTTGGGAACCACTGAACTAGAGAAGTACACACTACCCAGTCACCACTGTTATCCGGTTCTCTAATGGAGGAAAGCTCCCAAAAGAGAGAGACTGAGACACAAATGCTTTCTATTGAATTCTATTTTATTTGCATGATAGAGACGCTACTGCAGATAGCGGGAAGAAAGCCATTTCACCTAATTGAGGTGATTAGGGTTTCTTCAAAGAACAAAGGGATTGGTACAATCTTATAGCTGTCCCCTCAGGGCGAGTGGGGTGGGCTCACAATCTCCTTAAAAGGTCATTAAGTTAGTTAGCAAAATTCATTGGATTAGTGAAAACACATTTTAAACATGCGCAGAACAATTCACTTTCCCTAAATCGTCCTTTTGTCTTTTGTTAGCCTCTGCATTCCATTCTTATCTATTGTTAGGAAGCGTAAGTCCTTGAGTGCGAAGAAAGAAAGCAAGGGAGGGGGGGTCGAGCCTGTTTTTACAAGGCTGGCTAATCTCTTCTTGAATACACAAACCAAACAGCCTGTTTTTCAAGTAAGAACAATCTTTTATGAGGCAATTGCCTAATTGAATAAGTCAAACATTTACTTCTATCAACCCCCGTTTTTCCTTTTATAGTTCCTTTGACTTATTCACAGTTATGGTTCCTCGTCTTGAGCTGGGATAATTTTGTAACTTATCTCTGATTTTCTTATAACCATCTGCGTTTTCGGCATCGCTGCTTGAACTGCAGAGTTAATCATATTTCTTATAATGGGAGGACACAGGGGAGCAACATTATTCCCAATACAAATATTCCCCCCAAAAAATAATGCTTGCTTCCAATTATTGAAAATTCCCCTCAACCAACCTGAGGTATTCTTTTACTTGGGCAATTTTCATAGGAGCCCCAGGATCTTTTCCTCTTCCATCTATAAGTATACTGAACGTCTTAGTTTTCCTTTTTGTCCCACTCTTCGGGTTTCAATATGGTGAAATTAACAAGATTATAGGAGCCCCAGGTACAATCGGACTTTACAGGCACCTTCCTGAGGCTTGCAGTTGTCTATGGTAGATCAAGTTGCTCACTTCACACAGTTTCATACAGGAACGAACAGGTGAGTTCCTGAACTGCACTTGCTGCTACTCCCCATGTTGTACCATATAGTGCTGAACCCAGCCTATTCCACCACATTTAATTCTAGTCCAGCCTCCATTACTAATTGCTGTACACACATAATCCTCTTTTTGCTTAACTCGCGTTATCAGTTTACTGTTAACACGGAATTCAATCCAAATTCTCTCGGGGTTTTCTCTAGGGTCATAACAAGTTTGAGTTCCCAGGGAGTCCTGACAAATTTTGTACTCTACCTTGCCGAATGTACAGGAGGCAATATTACCAACACAATTGAAGATGGACTTATAGGTTAAGGTCTGTTGTTCCCTGCTTCCCTGTCTTGTCGTTATTACACAGGGGCAGGTGGATCCTGTAGCTTGTAGCACAAGGCTCAAAAAGAGCCCTAACACTATCATTATTTTGCCATCAACCCGTGGTCTGCCAATAAACATTTGCCTGATATTTCTCCAAGACATTAGAGGGGTGGGCTTTACCTTCGCTTGTAGTGGGAGTTCCATTCCTCCTCTGAATCTAGACTGGGCACTGACCAGGGACTCGCGTTCTTGCACTTCCAACACGTTTCGTGGTGCACCGAAGATGCGTAACGGAGCCATCCCTTGGGAATGGCCTCTGCCTGCGCCGAGCTATCAGATCGAGTTCTCCACTGATAACTTGCAGTTGGCGTTTCCACAGCCCACAAACTTTCAGTCCACAACCCTTCAGGATATCCCACCTTAAGCACATACCATCTCAAAGCCGGGTTTTCGTCAAATTTAGTTATTCTGGCACTCCAATGGTGAGGGCAAAAATGGCAATGCAATAAACAGTAAGGTTCAAAAGGATCCAATCCTATCAGGGGGTCTTTTAAGTTCCGGATATCACCTGATACTCCGAGTAAACTGCCGGGAGGTGAAAGTATGAGAGTAGAAAGACCACTTTCTTCGGGGAATGACCTAGTCGGAGTCTGACTCTGATCCAGGGCTGATGTTGCTATCTCTGATTTTAATGAGGGGGCACTGCTTGCAATCTCGGTTATGCCAGAACTCTAGACTTGAAGCCAACTCAGTGCTAGTATACAAGGTTCCACAGCCCCTACCTCGCACCTCTTTGCGTACCATCAATTGGTTACCACAGGCCAACCCTTTGTATTCAGTGTCCCAATAGGAGGTGGTTTGTATTTGTACCTTCCACACTTCCACCTCCCCCTTTGGTGTTCGGCTAATTGAACAGGAAAACCAGGGACAAATTCTACCTGTTATATAGGGAGTTATAGACATTACTCTAACAGCAATTACCCAAATAGTGGTAACCTGGGCAGGACAATGAAATCCGACAATCCTCATTCAAGCTCTTCTTCTTCAGAGTAACTATCAGTGTCAGTACTCTCACAAGGTTCTTGATCTTTCGTAATGGGGCAGACCTTGCAGTACTGATTGTGCCACCACCGAGAATCCCACAAATCTGTAAAAACTCCGTTAAAGATTTTCCTTTCCTCCTCCCAATCAATGGTCCCCTCGTCCTCCAACACTACTTGATCACCAATTGAATATCCTTTAAAGAAATAGAGTCCCCACCTGCTTCTATCTACTTTTAAATTCACCTTCCAAGTTTGGACCAGATTATTAACTTTTCTTACCTCTATATACACACTAAAGAAAGGACAATATTTATGCGCTAACCGACTAATGGACATTACGTATGTTGTTTAAAAAAATAGTCTTTAGTCCGTCCTTGGACACAGGCACAACTTTCCACCGTCCCTCAGGGTCGACTGCGCGCTTGGCTCTGGTATAGTGAGTCCAACCAGCTTCCTCAGTTCGGATGGCAGTCTCTGTTGTCAACAGTATCTGGAACGGACCAAGCCATCTTGGGGCGAGCGGTTCACTCTTCCATGCCTTGATATAAGCCCAATCTCCGGGGTGGAAGGAATGCACTGCTACCTCCAATGGCGTTCGTTGTACTGAGATGCCTCGCTCCCTGTCATCGGAAAGAATAGAGAACAGAGCCAGCAAATACTTTCTTATAAAGGCATCCTTGAACAAATCTATTAAGGCTCACTCTCTGTGTATCTTTGTGTATTAACATCCCAAATTTCCATTCTGTACAGGCTTCAAAGGGCGAGAGTCCTGTAGTGCTATGCGGCTTATAAAGCTAGGGGCAAAACCTTCGGCCAGGGCAACTGCGCTTGTTGCATCAACTTATTAATTTGCTTCTTTAAAGTCTGGTTCATCCTTTCAGTTTTTCCTAAACTCTGAGGATGCCACGGAGGGTGTAGCTTCCAAGCTATGCCTAAAGTATCAGCTATTCGCTGTAGCAACTTCTGAGCAAAGTGCATACCCCTGTCGCTATCCATTGATTGGATTAACCCATATCTACAAATAATTTGTTCCAATAAGATTTTGCACACTGTCCCTGCTGTTGCCCGAGCCGTAGGGTAAGCCTCTACCCAGCCAGTGAGCTGATCAGTTATTACCAACTGAAATTCGCCTGGCGCCGACACTGATGATATTTTGGCGCCAGGTCAAAACCTTCCTGTTCCAGAAGGCTTTTAATTGAAATAACATTAACTGTGGGTCTTAATGATGGCAATTTTAATTGTATTTTTAATTGTATTTTAATTGTATTTTAACTGTATTTTAATCATTTTATTTTATTGCATTGAATTTTAATTGTTGTAAGCTGCCCAGAGACCTTTGGGTAGAGTGGGCGGCATATAAATTAAATAAATAAATAAATAAATAAAAACACTGATTCCAAAGTCCTGACTTTGGCATATCAATAAAATCACATTGCAAATGTTCATTTACCCCTTTGGCAAGGAATACAGTGAGCCAAAATGGTGTTGGCATGTGACCACACTTTCTTCCCTATATATTTTTGCAGAAAGGCTGAGACCAGAGCCTTAACTCCCCCTTTGTCTTTCCTCGTACAATGCCTTGAGGACTTCCCTGACCACCCCCTCGGGTAGCCATTGTCTTCCATCTTTTAATTTCAATAGGCCATTCACCATTGTAGCTCCCTGCGCCTCTGCCAATTCAAGCTCCTTTTGTGAATACACCAAAGGGGCAGTAATCTCTTTACTGGTAGGAATAAGGGATGCTAGGAGGGCGGGATTCAATTCTTTCTCCACCGCTTTTCGTCAGCCAGCCTGTTTCCTACTACCTCCGGGGAGTTTCCTTTCTGGTGCCCTGGAATGTGGATAATAGCTACCTCGGACGGGAGGCTCAACGCTTCCAGGATATCCAGTACCTACTGATGGTGGGCCAGATTCTTTCCCTGGGATGTAAGTAATCCTCTTTTACTCCAAATTTTTCCAAAAACGTGTACTACTCCTACATACATACTTAGAGTATGTGCTTATTTCCTGTGCTTATTTCTAAGGCTCTTTTAGGGCATATAATTCTGCAGTCTGGGCTGACATGGACGGGGGAAGGGGTCCAGATTCAACTTCAAGCCCCCCCTCTACCACCGCATATCCCGTTATTCTTTTCCCATTCACTACTCTAGAGGAACCGTCAGTGTACAAGTTCCATGCCCCCTCTATTGCCTCTTCCTGTAGGTCTTTCCTAAACTTGGTCTGTAAATCAGTCAGGGCAATGCAATCATGTTCATTACATATTTCTTTCCTGACAGTTTCTGATAAACCCTCTGCTGGGCCACAATGGTTGATGATGGTCAGTATTAGATCGGACTTTTCAAGGAGAATAGCCTCGATCTGTAGCAGCCTACTGTCCGTCATCCATCGCCTTAGCTGTATGGGTGAGGATAGTCCTATGCTGGTGCGAAGAATGCAGGACAATCACTTCAAAGGGTGGTATCGTCCTGCCTTCTTCTGTGCTAGTACTCCCTTGACCACCCCGTTACTCACGGTTACAAATAGGTGGCTAGGTTTCTTTGGATCTGACAAAGCAACATGTCTTCCTTCCCAATACATCATGTTCCTATGTTGCATTTACTCCTGGAACAATCTGTTCCCATTCCTCCTTTGTTCTCAAATTCTTCACCTTAAAACTGAAATATATATATTTTTCCTAACGATTTCTGGGTTTGGGCTCGATGTAGTTGTTTGCTATAGGGATTAAACCATAGCCCATAGTTTGCAAGGCATCCATGCCAATGATTAGATCCTCTGTGGCTTCTGGATAATTCACTCTCAATAAAAATACCACACATGTTCACAACAGTCAGCAGAAGATTCCCTCAACTGATTGGCCTGATACACTTTCTAAAAGTATACCCTCTATTAACCTCTTAAGACTGGTAGTGACCCCTGAATGCAGAAGTGACTTCTAAGGAATTCCCACAGAAAGTGCCTATGTAACAATAAAACAAGCAAACCATTCCTGGTACGAAATCAACCCCCCCCCTTTCTTTTTTAGCTCCCACTTTCTCCTGTCTTCAAACTCTCTTCCTTTGCATTTTCTCTATACATGCATCACCGCCAACATAGTTCTCCTCTTGTTCTTCTAACTTGCGCTTTGCCCTTCACAACTCCGAAGCCTTCTTTTCAATAAAGGCTTTTGAACACATACTTCTGCCAACAATCCACATACTGCATCTGTCTTTGTCCTGCATGTTTTTCTGTGGGATTCCATAGTCAACAATTCCCCTAGTGTCTTTTGTGTGTGTGTGTGTGATTTTCCCATTTTCTAAAACCCATTCTCTTAAGGTTGCAACAATGTCAAATCTGTGAATATTGCTTTCCATAGTCTAACTACAAATTTTACAGATCCAGAAGTGTAGCTTTCCAATAGGCTTTTACAGCCCTTTTAGATGGAAAAGAATTACCCTGTTAATCACTAAAGTCAGAACAAAGATTCATTTTTGATTTGCCTCTCAATTCAAGGCATTTCCTATGCTGACATGTCTCAGTGCCCCTGCACATGAGTATCAGCTTCAGTTACTATGTAAGAGTCTCTGCATGTGTTTATACAGTCCTAACGCTGGCCGGGATCTCCCTCCCTCAACACCAGGCGATTTTTTTTCTTTTTTTCTTGTGCCTACTCTTAACCCTTTATACCCCAGTAAGTTTAACAAGCTAAAAGAGCTTTTTCTCACTCCCCTTCTACTTAACACTTAATGGTTTCCAAATGGGAACCTCCAAAGAGACTCCATTCACTCCTATTTCTCTTAGGACTCCTCCTGAGGATTCCATTTCATGTACACTTTTGGACAACATTCTCTGTGTCTACTGAGAAAGTTACGTTCCTTCTTCTCTTTTGATCCTTTTTCCTTTCAGCTAACTGTAGTGCTCAGCTTAGAGCAAACAGTTCTGCTGTCCGAGCTGGCACGCATTATTAATTTTATTAAGGACTCCTTTCCTGAATCTCCTTTCTCCTCTAGCTGCATCGCTTGTTGGTTCAGCTTGTGCTTGTCTTTCCCTCCTTCTCTAGCCTTTCCTTTCCCATTTCCCCTCAAAACTCTTTACTTGATCTTTCTTTGCAACAACTTTCCTTGCCTTCTTTACAATATTTCCAATTACTCCCTCCTTTCCTTACTCTCTCTCTCTTTGCCTAGCTTCACCTAAGTATTTCCTGAACCACCTTAAAAGTGAACACAGTCAGGGCCCCTTGCCCCCCTTCCTCTTCATTCCCTTCTCTTCTGGGCGGGTAGGGCAGAGGAGAACTCCTCTAGTTTCCCTTCTTGCTACCACCTTTTGAGCTTCCGCTAGCAGCTGTCCTATGGGTTTGGTTATCATGTCATCCATTTTCTGTAATTTGGACTTTATGTCCGGGTAACATCCTGACACAAATTCCAATCCTCAGAATATTTTCATTACCTGAATCTTCTGGGTCCAGCCCAGTGTTCCTGCGCATATTGCGTTTTAGCCTTTCCAGATATTCAACTGGACTTTCATCTTTTCCTTGGGGTTGACCAAAAGCCAATTTCATTTCATGCTAACAGTCTTAGGGACTGTTGCCTCTAGCCCTTTCAACAAGAATTCTTTCATTTCCGCACTTCGCCCTCTGACATTTTCATCCTGGAAATCCCAATCTCCAGGGGTTACTTCTGGAAGTGCTTCCCTGGCCGCCTGCTCGGTTCGAGTGGCATTTTGCCCTTGCCAGAGTCTTCTAGCATGACCCAATGCCTGGTTGGTATATGTGACTCCGGCCAGCTGCTTACAAATGTGCAGCAATTCTGTGGGCTTGTAAATCATAGTCCCTAAAGCATCTCTGAGGCCAGTTACAAAGCCAATCGGGTCCTCAGGTAGGTTGGGCAGTTGTTGTTTTATAATTCGGATATCTGAATTGGTTAGAGGAACTTCCACGTATCCGACGGCCGTTCCCATCGGGACTTCTCTGAGTGGATACTGGGCACTAGCTCCCTGCTCCTGTATCTGCCGTGCCTTAGAGCGGGTCACTGGTCCCTCGGACAGCGTCCCGTCTTTATTTTCGCCATCCTCCTCCTCCTTTTCTTTTACTGGGGTGGAGCAGTCCACAGTCGAAGCAGAACTTCCAAGACTCCTACTTCGAAGAGGACTCAGCTGTTCTTCTTCTCTCAGTACCTCATTATACCCTGGCGGCTGAATCAGAGCTGGGGCCGGTGCGGCCGCTTGTGCCGGCACCAACTCCCGTCCAGCCACGTCTCCGGGTGGAGCCGTTGGGGGTGGAGGCGGATAATTTACAAACTCCAATGGGTCGAATTTTGTCATTTCCTCACCTTGTAACTTAGAACCTATCAAGTCTCTACTTACTGTCAGTTTTACTCCTTCTCCAAATTTGATTAGGTACCATATCCAAAAATCTACATAAGGGATACGGGGCGGATGGGCCAAATTTTGGCCCTTTAGGACGAATATCAAATTGTGTCTAAACTTCAGTGCACATATGGACCATTTCCTTCTCTGTCTGAAACTCCTGTACCTTTACAGACTCCCAATGCAGCAACAGTTTGCCCAGCGCACTGTTGCTTGGAATTCCTAACTCCCTTTCGCCTAGCGGATTTGGAGTCGGGGCGTCCCCCTCGGAATTCCGGTCCCCCCGGGACCTCCTGGACCCCAGGTCCTTTTTGGACGTCTGTATTCCCATCCCACGGGAGACAAGAGACACTTAGGAAAGGGTTTTGCGTCAAGAGTAAGGGGTCTCTTGAACGCAGACACAAATAGGGTTATGACAATCACTCTCTCAACCTGACCCAGGGTACCGGATTGCACATCGGTTACCGTAGGGAACTGCAGGTTCACACACTCTTCATTCACACAACAACAACCAACCCTTTCAGAGTTTCCCACTGCAACTTACCAAGGTCCGTTGGTCTGCTGGCTCGTTGATCCGTTGGCCGGCCGGCTTGAAAAACCTCTCGCGTTCGTGCCTCTTTCCGAGTTCTTGATGCCAAGCAGCCAAAGCGTAGGCAAGGAAACGGCTGCCTTAAAAGGAGGCAGGGGCGCCTTCCGATTCACTTCACCGCCGCCTGTTCTGCCTGACCTCAACTGGATCAAAATCCAGCCCCAATCGGGGCGTTTAGAGATCCCGGACGAGCCCCCAAATTGTTATCCGGTTCTCTAATGGAGGAAAGCTCCCAAAAGAGAGAGACTGAGACACAAATGCTTTCTATTGAATTCTATTTTATTTGCATGATAGAGACGCTACTGCAGATAGCGGGAAGAAAGCCATTTCACCTAATTGAGGTGATTAGGGTTTCTTCAAAGAACAAAGGGATTGGTACAATCTTATAGCTGTCCCCTCAGGGCGAGTGGGGTGGGCTCACAATCTCCTTAAAAGGTCATTAAGTTAGTTAGCAAAATTCATTGGATTAGTGAAAACACATTTTAAACATGCGCAGAACAATTCACTTTCCCTAAATCGTCCTTTTGTCTTTTGTTAGCCTCTGCATTCCATTCTTATCTATTGTTAGGAAGCGTAAGTCCTTGAGTGCGAAGAAAGAAAGAAAGGGAGGGGGGGTCGAGCCTGTTTTTACAAGGCTGGCTAATCTCTTCTTGAATACACAAACCAAACAGCCTGTTTTTCAAGTAAGAACAATCTTTTATGAGGCAATTGCCTAATTGAATAAGTCAAACATTTACTTCTATCACCACTACTTACACACCTTTGACAGCTTCACCCTAAACTAAATCCTAAACCCAGACACCTCTCTCTAACAGCTACTAGATTAAGTGACAGCCTAAGGACGGCTGACCCCAAACCTATCCAAAGTATTTGGAGTTGTTGCTTTAATTGCACTACCCAACCAGTCCTTGCCCTAGGTAGTTGTTATATTTGGTTATAGGCCTCTTTTCATGAAAACACATGGCAGTTTCTCCTCCTCCTCCTCCTCCTCTTTCTTCTGGGTCTGTATAACCTGAGTAGACATGGGTGTTATATTCGCTAATTCTTGACTGTTAAATATTTATCCTAAAGTACAGTTAAAAAGAAGTATTGAGGCGAGTTTTATTCAGAAGCAAGCAAGAGGAATTTATTTGGACTGAACAAATAAATGGGAATAAGGGAAATGCAATTTATGAGGCATTAAAGTGATGGGAAAACTAATTGTAGTACATATATTATTGTACAGTATTCATACCCACTTTTCCATAAACTACTTTCCTGCATTCAGACTCAAGATCTACTGTTACCAAAGGCTACACACAACATTCATTCTAAAGGACTCCTCTTTCCTTGCCACTCAAAATGGATTCCATGAATCACTGCTTCTCTGCCTTGTCACATAGAATCCTTTCACGTTCCAAACACACTGACCAATCAGCATTCAGCTCTGCACCCAACATTCCATAACACATCGGGCAATCATTTTATCACCCAGCCTATGCATGCTTACCATTCAGTCATGCATCCACAGGAAATATAACTTACTTGTCATTATTTCCATATCTGTCTGTCTGTCTGTTTTATAATGGCAGTAGGTTCATATGTTATATGTATAAAGAAAAGAAAGATTAAATTAGCTACTGTATATATTTCACACACACACACTTAATAGAAATATAATGGTTTGTCATTATAGTGCCACGTTTTGTCTTTTTTGTATTGTTTTGTGCTTTTTTTGTTTTTTTTATTTTGCCTGATACACACTTAATATGGAGCTTTTTTCTAAGCTATAGTTTCTTTACATGGACTGATAGTCTCAGAATTATGTTACTTCTTTAACTTTCATCGTCGTTTAGTCGTGACCCACTCTTCGTGACCCCATGGACCAGAGCACACCAGGCCTTCCTGTCTTCTACTGCCTCCCGTAGTTGTGTCAATTTCATGTTGGTTGCTTCGTTGACACTGTCCAACCATCTCATCCTCTGTCATCCCCTTCTCCTCTTGCTGTCACACTTTCCTAACATCAAGGTCTTTTCCAAGGAGTCTTCTCTTCTCATGGGATGGTCAAAGTATTGGAGCCTCAGCTTCAGGATCTGTCCTTCCAGTAAGCACTCAGATTTGATTTCCTTTAGAATGGATAGGTTTGTTCTCCTTGTCCAGGGGATTCTCAAGAGCCCCCTCCAGCACCACTTTAATAATGGTTAAATAGGGAACTTCCAGCTTGACGCCCTGATGAGACAGGAGCAAGAGGACAGAGCTCTGTCCCCTGGGCTGAATTCTGACCTGTTTGGGACACCCTACGGTGTTGGAACCACCCCGGAGAGGTGGTGAACTGAGGGGAAGCCTGTTGATCACGAGGGAGATGGCGGTCACCCCCGGTCGAGCCAGGAAACTTCCTAATCAGCCAATGGGCAGAAACAAGCAATTTTTTTGCTTGCAAGTTGTCGGCAGCCAACTAATAAGAAGCAACAATCAAGCTAATGGAACATCAACGTTACTACGGGTGGGATAACTAATTGCTTGTGATTACCGCTGGAGAATACAATTCCTATATACAGGAAAAAGAACCTTCTATCACTCTCATGAATCATTAGCGGCAGATAATCTGGAGAGAGCGATAGTTGATATGAAGAAATAATTTGAAGATTAATGGGACTATTAACTACTGTATTCATCATCATCATCATCATCATCATCATCATCATCATCATCATCATCATCATTATCATCATCATAATTTATTGTCATTGTAAGTATATACACAGTATACCCATACAACGAAATTCACAGACACCCAGAGACCAGACACATGCACACACATAAAATTCCCCAAACACTCCCCACCCACTAAAAATCCCCCACTAAAAATACAAACATCTACACCGCAGGCCAAGTAACACAGTCCAACTAATTATTCACTACTGGTGATCTTTAAGCTCATTATTAATTGCAATTATAGCTCTGGGATAAAAACTATTGAGAAAACGTGTGGTCCGAGTCTTAATTGTTCTATATCTTCTGCCAGATGGTAACAGTTCAAAAAAGTTATAAGCGGGATGGGAAGAGTCTCTCAGGATGCTGTGTGACTTCCTTAGACATTCATTCAAATACATTTAAAAATACTTTAAGAACATTATAACTTGGCGTTATAGATTTTAAAGAACTTTCTCATAAGTTATTACTAGATAAGTTTTGACTCATGTTTTGTCTATTTGAAGTCTTTTGGCATAACGCCTAGGAACACTGACCTTGAACACTCCACTGCTGTTTAAGGCTTGGAAACCTGTTTATTTCTCTTTGACCTTTTTTTAATGCCTGGCTGGATAAATTAACCCTAAAGTGGATTTTTCTTTAAACGGTACCTTGTGCCAAAGTGAACCTTTTGGAACTATCTCCAGAGATTTGGAATCTCAGTTTTGGCCGATGCAGAAATGTGGGAATTAGGCCACCAGGACATGGATACAAACACGGAATTGAACTGTAATACTTGGTGCTTTTGAACCTTGGTCCAGGCCTATTTAGCCAAACTAGATCTTCTGAAACAGCCCCGGGAGCTGGAAGTACTTGTGTTTGACTAGCTGGAGTAAACCTGTGGATACTAGGCCATCAGGCCGCGGACACAACCATTGCACTCTACCCTGGTACTTTGGGGTTTAAATTGGGTTTAGGCCTATTTAGCCAAAGCGAACTCTTTGAAATGACTCTGGAAACTTGGAATATCGGTTCAGCTGGCATCAGTTTGCTAGGGATCAACTAGGACACAGATACAATCATCGAACTGGACTGTGAGACTTGGGGGCTTTGAATTTTGGCTTAAGTTCTTGGGCACCTGGAACAGAATGGCACAAGGAGAATTTTGGGACAAAACAAAATCTACTCTTCAAACAATACTAGAAATAGTGAGATCCCACTACCAAGAAACAAAATTATTCAGTCAACAAATGAAAAATTATAGTCAACAAGCAACTGGGAACAACAAAGAAGGAAATGAGAGTGTGCCAGATGATGTATGCCAATCAAAAGAGGAGCTGGAGGAAATTAACTTAAAAGAAACATCAATTCTGGACCAGAGGAGAGTACTAAGGGAAGACAAGGGGACAAAAATAGTAAAATTAACAAAACAAAGCCTGGAAGATCCGTCAAAGAAAGACCAAGTGCATAAAGAGCTAGTGGACATAAATCAGATGCACAAAATGGTTTCAGAGGGCATGAAAGATGGCATAATGGTTAGAGACACAAAGTGAAAAGAGAGAAATGAGAGAGGGAATTACTTAGAAAGATGAAAAAGGGAAAAACAAGAAAGGGCCCCTTAATGTTGGAAAACATGTATATATTTAACATCGAGAATTGTAAAAGGGTATATTCTTTATATTAAAAGGAGAATTACATTGAAATAAGGGAGCCCTAATCAGGATAAAGATGTAATATGGTGGTTTTTCATTTTAGGTAAACTAAACTAGATATAAACCTGGACTATGGATCTGGAACTACCTTTAATAAGAATGCTATTAGAAGAGAATATTGTATATTATGAAAGCAGTGTTATGATAGTAGCCATATTATATATCAAAATATGTACATGAATGGTTTGAATGTTTGAAAGATGTTTGGAATTTGGGGGATAACTGGAAAGACACTGAGATGTAAAAAACAAATAATTGTAAGCAAAATATGTAACACAGTGTTTGACAAGCACAAACCAATATAGATAGATAGATAATAAAATATTTATATAAAAATGGTTAAATAGGGAAGAAACAATGAGTTACAGCATTGGGAAGTTTTGATTTTACAGAATATCCATTGATACTTTCACATGGAATGAATATACACTGATTTTGACTGGATTTTCTTCCAGACCATTTTAGAATCATAGCCTCTTGTCCCGGACAGGAGTTCAGTAGCAAAGTGAAGCCTACTGAGTACAAACCTCATCATTCTTATATGATTTGGGTTCCAGTCTAGGTTTCAAAATGGTTCAGTGGGATTCTTCATGATTTAATAAATAAATGAATGGCTTTAAAAACCACAAGAGCTTCTCTTTTATACTGGGAAAGGCAAGTTCATAGTGGAACAACAAGGGAATGGATTGTGAGTTGCCTCTGAACTGATGTGCTGTCTTTCATTGGAGTCTTTTTCAACAGAGGTTGATGGCCATCTGTGAGGGTATTGGGATTTCCTGCTTAGCAAAAATGTTTGACAGAATGTATTTAATATAACACCCACTATTTTCTTTTCTTTTCTTTTCTTTCTTTCTTTATTCTTTTTCTTTCTTTCTTTCTTTCTTTCTTTCTTTCTTTCTTTCTTTCTTTCTTTCTTTCTTTCTTTCTTTCTTTCTTTCTTTCTTTCTTTCTTTCTTTCTTTCTTTCTTTCTTTCTTTCTTTCTTTCTTTCTTTCTTTCTTTCTTTCTTCTTGAGGGACAGGGTAATCACAACCAATTTTTGAACAATACAAATCACATGGAATTAAGCATAAGCGTAACTTGCAAAAAACAAAAAACAAAAACTCTACCCCAATGACTAAAAAGCCTGATTGCAATTACAATCTATTCTGTGCTTTTTCTGACCTGTCAGCTTTTATTCTCATTATATCCTAAACCCAGTATGCAGGGTCAGAAGAGAATCCTCTCCTTTAAGAAGGATACTTCTTTTTTTAAAACATAGTTATGGTGCCTTTTTCCCTTTAATCTCTTATACAGTAACAGGCCTCACGACTGCAAGTCTTAAAAAAAATCAGAAGTCAGATTTTCTATTTCCTAATGGAAGATCTTTAAGAAATTGTCACATTTTGTCAAAACATGTTTTTAATACTCATGTCTATTAAACTGTAAAGTGAAATAAGATGTATTTTTAGTTGTAGCACTAGAGATCCGCGGCCACCATGATCATTTTAGCAGTTCATTACAATCTGTTGAATAGTATGAACACACTAAGAATATGATTACATGGGCCTGCTGTTTGGTCCACTGCAGTGATAGGCTAGTTCAGTCTTATAGAAAGTGATCAGATGATGTATTTGTTGCAGTAAACCAGCCTGCCCACAGAGCAATCCTATCTATTCTTTCTGAGCCCCTATCAGGGGCTTCTACATTTCTTGTGCAGGTATGATCACTCCATTTTGGACTGGTTCCAGTGTGTGGAATTATTGGAACGGATCCAAATTAAGCCTTCTGGTTTGAATTTGTCAGTATTGTGAAGCAGCTTAATAAGCAAGCCAGCTCAGGATATTGGAACATTAATCACTTCCTTTGATTCTTGGCAGAGGGGCAAGTTTGTTTTGTTTTTTTTGTAAGACAGCAATAGGTTATTTCTGATGTATTGTCATCAGTTATACACAAAAGATTTTAAGACATTTTTTTTGGCCTCATCTTAAAGGGGCAACCAAGAAACTGCCCACAACTGGATGCGTGGTAATGGTTTCAACTGCAGGCAGTTTCTCAACTGGTCCTTTAAGGGACGACAAACATGGACTTCAGGAGCAATTTCCATGTGACCTTGATTAGGTCACTCTAATCAAGCCGAACTTTTCCAAAGTGGCTCACACTAGCTTGCTGCCTGCCACTATTGTGGCCACACCCTTAGTGTAATGATTTAACATTATGACACCTTTCCCCAGCCAATTCATGGCATCAACTAAACTTGTTTTGTTCTCAAAAAAAAAAAAAAAAAAAAAAAAAAAGGTAATTGAAGAGCAAAGGCAACTGCAGAGTCAGTGGGAATCTTGAGAAAGTCTCCTTTGATTCTCCCTTCACTTCCTCTCTGGTGCTGGTTGTGTTTCCTTTGTCTGCCTCTTGCCATCCTGGTCATGTTATTGCTTTTTTTTTACTTCTCCATAAAATAGGGATGTGAGGAATTCTCACAATATTAATTGTTCTTGGTGGGATCTGTTGCCTTACCATGCTGAGACTGCCTATTGGGATATGAGTGAGCCCCACTGGATTTCTTGCTAATTCTTTCTCTTCAGGTGTCATGCACTCTGCTGTTAGAGGAAAGAGATTTGATCCACTCATTCCTCATTCCTTTCTTTGTCCTTTGGGTACTTGGAGTCTTCCTTTTGCACAGGCACTACTTGCAAGCAAGAACTCTAGAAAATCTGGATTCTTTCTCATGTGTAGATCCTTCACTCATGTGCAGGGACCTCTTGTTTTCAGACTCAGCCCTGAAAGCATGGGAAAGAAAACTCCAGTGATAAAGAGGGAGTAGACTAGGCACTACTTTCATTATTAAGAATGCTACAGTTTATAATACCTAAAATGTCTTTCTGTAAAACTAGTTTTTTCTCCCTTCATAAAGTAAATCACACACATGTAGCAGTTCTGGATGGATGGACTGATTAATCAACGAGACAAGAGCATCTCTGATGTTTTTAAATTCAGCCTTCTCATTTTTTTGTGATATTGAGGGGAGGCCTTACAGATACATTTGGTGGGGACACAGGTGAGTTTTCTTGGTGGCTACATTTTCTTTCCTTTTTTTATATTTTCATGGCTTTACATTAGGGAGCCTCTGGAATAGGAAAGATTTGGGATTCTGAAAGAGATGGTACCAAAACTATTATTTGAATAAATTTCATCCAGAAGGTCACAGATCTGGTAAATGGTGCTGTTGAGATATGGTAAATCTGATGCTGCTTCTCTTTTTCATCTGAATTGTTGCCTGATGATGGTCTAACAAAGATGTGATGTAGTGAAAAGTCATGCTGTATAGGTCTAATGATGATTTTTGTTTCTCAGGCTTGTTGCTGTTTTGCCTGTTTAGGGAGTAGATGGCTGCCTTGAGACATTCTGGAGTAGTTTTGAGGGGTTTGTACAGCTTAGGTTGGTACAGTGTCAGAGACCCAAATGAGGAAAACTGGGGGGAAAGCACAGAAAACATTCAGCTGTTTTGGGGTTTACTGAGAGATCAAGTACCTGAAATGTACCTGAAAGGACCCAGACATGAAAGAGAAACCACCCACAAAAGAGTCAAAAATGAAAGCAAATTGAAAGTTTTCTCCTTGCACATACCTCTCTTTTTGAAGAGAAGGACATCAAGGGATTGCTGTGTGTTTCCTTCCAAAGAGAAAGATTTCAGGATGGTGCCAAAAGGTATGGGAGAGCATCCAATGTCATGAAGGTGTCACAGCATTCTTGCTTTGATATGTCTTGATTTACTTTACTACAATAAACAATAGAGGTGTTGCAAATATTCTTTGACAATGCTCCCTTATATATGTTGATAGAATAGCCTAATTCATAAAACCTGATCAAAATTTTTAGTGCTGTATTGTTTTTCAATAAGTTTCCATTGACATGAAGCCATTAGCAATCTGTATAGGACTATTGAATCCCATATACATTGTCATACATGGACAATCAGCTAAAGCTGCATCAGGGACTACTGATATGGGAGACTATGTCAGAGGTCATCCCAATGCTCGTTGCTCAAAAGTGCTAAAACCCACAATATATAAAATGATAAATCAGTCTCTCCAACAGTAATGTTTATGTACTGTAGCCTTATAGAGTACCATCTGTATCCCAATATAACTGGTGATTATTTTAATCTAGGTGGTTGAGGAGGAGGTCACCACCCAATTGCCTCCCATTTAGAATCAACAAAATGGTAAACAAGATCATTTCTGTAGACGGCCTCTAGTTGTTTTAAAGAAAGTTTTAGAAGAGGGAAGTCCAACGATCCTTTCTTAGTTCCTCTGAATACTCTCATGCATGATATGTGTGTGTGTGTGTGTGTGTGTGTGTGTGTGTGTGTGTGTGTGTGTTAGGAGTGCAGAGAATACTCTATGTGAATTTTGTCTGCTTCAACTCAATGAGACATGTAAAGAGGAATTTTAGACTCCCACAGGATTTCTCACCTGGAAGACAGCAAGACAAGCTAATTTCCTAGTTTTTCTTCTCCAGAGCTCTATTGTTTGTACAAATTGTTTTTGAACAAAACTGAAAAACACAGTGAGAAGTCATTAAGATTTGTTCAAAGAAAAAAAATCCAAGTTGCAAGATGGCCCCCAGCTATGTAAATTGCCCAGTTGTGATTGGGTTTTTTGAAAACTCCTAACATTTCCAAGTTTCGCATGGGAAAATAAAGTCACGGCTCATTTAAACTGTTAGCTGATTTATTGGGATTAGGGGTATCAACAACAACTTCTGTAAGGCACAAATAACATAGTCCCTTAATACTTGGGAGCCGGACCCAAGCGCTCCTCGTCGGTTGGTCTTCTCATGGGCACACTCCTGACTGTGCATATTGTGGTGGGCCCAATCCTCCTCATGGGGTTTGTTGAATGTAGGATCGGGACTCACCACCTTCTTCCAACGACCCCGTCCTCTCGGGAAGACGACCACTGTCCATTCCGAGGTCTCAGTAATCATCACCTCCTCTTTCCCAGGTAGCGGGTCAGGCAAAAGTCCTCCCACTTTTAGGTTAGAGAAATCTTTTAACAGATCACTCACATTCTCCTTACTCTTGTCGGAATCCAAAAAAACCCACTCTCCTGTTATCTCTTTTATCTCCTCTTCCCATTGACCTCTAACTCCTCTTCTTTTCCTTTTCCCTCCTCTACTAGACAGATCTGTTTTTACCCTTTCCTCTTTGATTCTCTCTCTTTTCATCTCCTTCTCCCTTTTCTCTCTCTGTTATAACACTTCTTTCCTCTGGAGGAGATGGTGCACTGCTTTTCTCCAACTCTCCTTCACACCAGTTCTCGTATAAGACATACTTTATTAATATTTTGTGTTTTTCCATATCGAGAAAAGACTTCATGTTGTTCGAAAGGAAATAATGTAGTTCTTAAACAAGTAGCCATGCACTTCCTTTGAGTAAGATTAGGGAAGAATTAGAAGCCAGTGTTCTACTTGTGCATAAATACTAACAAGTGCACATGTACAGACTGTCATGCGCATATACAGTCATGTCCAAAAATATGGCACCCTTGCAATTCAGTCAGGAAATGCAACCCTTCTCTCAGAAAATTGTTGCAGAAAATTGGTACTCACATGTTGGTTTGTGTTGGAACAACACGAAAAACAGAAGAACAGTCAAATCTGATACAATCCCACACAGAAACCAAAAAATGCACTGGCCAAAATTCTTGGCACCCGTAATATTTGGTAGCACCCCCTTTGGAAAAAATAACTGAAATCAATCGCGTCCTGTAACCATGAATGAGTTTCTTACATCTCTCTACTGGAATTTTGGACCACTCTTCTTTTGCAAACTTCTTTAGGACCTTTGGATTTGAAGGATGCCTTCTCCCAACTGCTTTTCTGAGATCTCTCCACAGATGCTCTATGGTATTCAGATCTGGACTCATTGCTAGCCATTTCAGAACTCTCCAGCGCTTTTTTTCTAACCGTTTCTGAGTGCTTTTTGAAGTGTGTTTCGGGTCATTATCTTGCTGGAAGACCCATGACCTCTGGTGGAGACGCAGCTTTCTGACACTGGCCAATACGTTGTGCCCAAAAATTCTTTGGTAATCATCAGATTTCATGACACCATTCACACAGTCATGGCATCCAGGCCCAGAAGCAGCAAAGCAGCTCCAAAATACCTTTGAACCTCTACCATGTTTGACTGTAGGGACTGTGTTCTTTTCTTTGAATGCCTCATTTCTTTTTCTGTAAACAGTGCCATGATGTCCTTTATCAAAAAGCTCTCCCAGAAGGATTGTGGTTTTGTCACATAAGTTTTGCCATACTCCAGTCCTGCTTTTTTTTATGCCTTTGTGTCAGCAGTGGTGTCCTCCTGGGTCTCCTACCATAGCGTCCCTTCTCATTCAGTTGGCAATGGATAGTGAGAGCTGACACTGTTGTACCCTGTGTCTGCAGATCAGTTGAATTTGTTGGGAAGTTAATCTGGGATCTGTATGCACTATTCAAACAAATCTTCATTGCAATTTTTCAATAATTTTGCTCTTCTGTCCACATCCAGGGAGGTTAGCTAGAATACCATGGGCTGTAAACCTCTTGATGATATTGTGCACACTGGACACAGGAACATTAAGATCTCTGGAGATGAACTTGTAGCCTTGAGATTGTTGATGCTTTTCCACATTTTTTCTCTCAAATCCAGAGACAACTCTTTACACTTCATGTTATGTTGTTCCAATGCAAGCCAAAGAAATGAAAAAGTGAGTACTAAAACATTTGCAACTGCAAGAATTTTCTGAGAGAGGGTTGCATTTTCTGACAGAATTGCAAGGGTGCCAATATTTTTGGCCATGACTGTATGTCAAACTGTTCTGAGATTGATGAAATCACAGCTAATGTACAATGTTAGGAAGCGTTCTCTGTCCATAGAGCATGTTCAAAGGCATGTGTTCAAATAATAATAAAAACACTCCTAGATTTTTTTTAAAAAAGAACAAAGTCATGAATCATTTGAACATGGTGCACATGCTTGATGTAATTGCCAGGTAATTCCACAAGGAAGGAAATGTTATTAACCATCCATTAACTATTTATATAATAAGTATCCGGTGTGCTATCTGTGGATGTATTATTAATGCATGGTGATATGCTGTAACACATATAAAGGAAACGTAAGTAGGAAATGTGAGCTGTGATGAATTATTCCTCTTAGCCTGTGTTTTGGCAAAGATATAATTTAGAAAACACTCATTTTGAAAGAGAACATTGATCATTATCAATGAATCAGGCAAATTGTCGATGATGTAACTATAGGTTGTATATCTAATCATTTCAGCACAGAAGTCTTGAATCATTCACTGTAAAAATGCAGAGAAAGTTGCCCATCAACAATTCTGAAATTTAATTTATTTTGTCTTGGATGATTTAAAAAACAATCTATGGATATAAGCTGAAATCCTGGCAATTCCCTGTGGAACTTAGTTTTTGATTTTCCTATTTGAAAGCCTTAACAGAAACTGAACTTGTCTGACCGGTGGAGAACTAATGTAATAAGTATGGTTGCTTTATGTTTGAAGAGCTGACCTTGAAAGGCTAATGGAAGAACATATACTGGGTAGGAGAAAAAGCCCTCTATTTCCTGGTGTTTAGTCAGAAGAATTCCTGTTAAGCATTCATTACGTTAAGCACATTTATAAAAAGAACAGTTCATGTTTGTCATCCTAAATGACATTGCTATCATTTGTATGCAGTACCTTAAATAGTGATAGGAAGACCCCATTAAAATATTACCATGCATCAGCTTTGTTTGCTGAAAACACTGTCTTTCTCTGCATGATGGCATAGCTCCCTACATACAGAGGAATCACCATAAGATTCAATATTTCCTCTTCTCATATACTCACTGGCAGTACATAACATGGGTTTGTTGTTTATACAGAGAGAGTAATCAGTGATGATTTGGAAAACTTTCACCATTAGCTCTTAACAGATGTGATGTCATTTATGATAAAGTGATCTGCTTGTTTAGTAAACAATCCCCACCTTTATCCTGAAATGAGCAGAAGGGTCCTACTACTGTTAAGCTCTCTGAACACTTGTAGGAATGGCAATTATAGCTGAAAAATGCCCAGTTGTGATCCTAGAGTTCTTAAATTGAATGAAGAAGTTGTATGAGAAAGGTTTAAAACTCAATATATGGGTGTTTATTTTTACTATTTTCCAAGGTGTATGAGGTGCCC
Organism: Pogona vitticeps; assembly: GCF_051106095.1. Lineage (NCBI taxonomy): Eukaryota > Metazoa > Chordata > Lepidosauria > Squamata > Agamidae > Pogona > Pogona vitticeps. The sequence continues at coordinate 275,260,122 of NC_135783.1, read as the reverse complement.
CCACTCTTGGACATTTGTCAGCTTGAGTGTGACCTGGTTTCTTAATAATTTTTAGTATGGCTCTCTCCTCATGTCATCTCATATGTGTTTTTTAAAAAATTTAACTATATAATGTATATTTATCTCTTTTCCAGATGAGAACATAAGTTTAAAGTGTCTGCTGTCTGCAACTTCATTATCTGGTTATGTGTGTGTGTTTGTGCATCTTTTCTCCTTCCTTTATCTGTAACCTTGCCCCTCTATTCAGGGAGGTCCAGGTTTCTCTTTGATTGGACTCGGTGTCCTTCCTCTGTTATTCTTTCTTTCCAGTCCTGCTGCTGTTTCATTACATGTCTAGCCTTCTTGTGTTTTACCATTTTCTTTATAGACCAGAATTGCCCGTAGGTCACTGTGTGATAATTCTGTATGACAAATACTTCACACAGAACACAGCACATGAATTAATGTTTATTAGTCTGCAACTAATTAGTTTTTGTTTTTTACTGTCATGGTGATACCATGGTAGCCCCAGGTGAAGTAGTTCCACTGAATGGAATTTAGATAACTGTTCACTTACCTTTCAACAGTTAAGTCAGTGGGCTGGTTTGGTGTGGCCGCTGGATGAAGGCCTAGATGGAACTGCTTAGTGGTTTAGGTCTCTGGCTGCAAAGAGGAAGGTTGGGAGTTCAATTCCCCACTGTGCCTCCTTGATGGGGTTTGGACTTGGTGATCCATAGGGTCCTTTCCAATTATGCAGTTCCAAGATTATCAGCATTATTATTATCACCATTACCACTATGGGTACAACCTTTTAGAAAGATACAAAGGAAGTTTAATTTTGCTCAAATGGCATATTACCATGAATTCATCACCACTGTAGACTTGTATTTCATGTCTTCCAAGTTTCTCTTCAGTACCATTGAGTTTTAAAAAGCTTGCAATTTAATGGAATCTCACTTATTCCTTTTCTGCCCTCCCCAAATGATAGCCAAGGAATAGTATCAGAACAGAGAAATGTTAAGTGCACTGATGTCATGTCATTCATTTTCTTTAATTAAACATTATCAAGTATACAAGATAATTTTCAAAGGGGTAGTCATGTTAGCATGGTAATTAGAAGCTAGCAATGCATTCACATTTAAGAATTGCAGATCGTGTACAAGGAAGCATGCCTGCCTATCAAGCCCATGTTTACCTCCTGGTGATCAATCACAAAGCAAAGCATGTTAATTTACAAGGTAAGAATAGTTATAAAATTCTAGGATAATCATACATATTTCAGCACTCAAGGAATTCTCTCTCCCAATGATATCCTCTCCGTAACATACCATTCAACAAACCTTAGGGTGTTGCAGCACAGTAACAAAGAATCATGTGGTACCTATAAGACTGACAGATTTATTACAATAAGAGCTTTTGTGACTACATTCTTGTCTGTAAAAGTTTTATAGACTGTAATATAGTCATGAAAGCTCATGCTATAATAAATCTCTTAGACATTAATGATGACACATGACTATAAAATACAGGGCAGTAATTATCACCTGTTTGTGATAGCATGCACACACAATGGCCAGAATCCTGTTGGGAAAAAAATGTACATGCAACAGTAATTGTGGAAATAGTTTCCTCTTTTTTGGGCTGACTATAGCACATCTGGAGCACTCACGTGTGGTGAGTGCTCCAGTGCTGGAGGCATTCAAGAGAAATGTGGACAACCATCTGTAAGATCTGCTTTAATTTGGATTCTTGCATTGATCAGGGGGTTGGACTCGATGGCCTTATAGGCTCCTTCCAACTCAGTTATTCTATGATTCTATTGTCTACTCACATGACACATTGTGCAGCTATTCATATGAGGGATAAACAAGCAAAGGGGGAAGACCACTTGTGTGAATACTGTCGTGCATTTTTTCCTTTATAGGACTCCAGCCAGAGCTTTTTTATTTCCATTTCTGGGGAAAGATGCTGATTTAGCTGACCTGTGGAACTGAATCCAAGAAGGACATTTCTTCCTTGAGAAATTAACATGCATATTCAATGGATACCTATCTGGAGGCTGAGCGCTCCCTCTGCACTAACATTGTTCAGTTAAATGTCAATTCTGTGTAACCACTCTCCCATTTCTTTATCATGTCTTTTGCCACCCACAATCAAAATACTTTCAGAAATAAGTGGAACATTTTTAGAAACTGTCATTTTACTGCCAATACAGGTGGGATTTGGCAGTCCTAAGAGAAGCAAAATTCCTATTTTCAATAATGTAGCTGAAATCCTATTGTGCCGCTCCATCTGCACAAGTGATATCATCATCAGAGACAAATTGCTGATTCAAGGCATATGCAACTTGTACACAATGTGACAAATCCCCAAAGAAAACTTTTTGATCTGCAGCAATTTGCCACTGGTGATGACACCATCACTGTTGCATACCTGGGCAACAGGGTTTTAGCCAAGGCTGACATGTTAGTTTAATTGGTGGAGAAATCTAGGTTGATTAGTTAACCTGGCTGAACTTTCCTCCTACCTCTCCCCAAAATTTCTGTTTCTAACTCTACTGTCTAACTTCATCCCTCCCTGTTTTTCCAGGTGTTTGTTGGCTTGAATATTTGTGGGATAAGAGCAAAGATTGAATTCTGAAGCATCAACAGAAACATGAACCTTATGGAACAGTTTGCAGAGCCTTTGTGCCAAACATACTTAAAAATATGAATAATGTATATGCTCATGGAGTGTGGACAGAAAAGCAAAGCATGCTGCTTTCTTAAAAGCAGCAAGCTTTAAGAAGTAAAAGTTTTTCACAGATACATACAAGAACCATCTAATTAAAAAGCTAAATGGCTAATATCCAAGAGAAGCATTTATGCACTCAACAAAGTCAGGAATTTGTATACTAGGCAGAGAATATGCTGGATGCCTTATTCTACATTATTTGGTAAAATTCCAAGGCTAGGATCCAAATAACTTCTTTAAGCATATCGTTTGGCATGCCCAATGAATTTTTAAAAAACTTTTTTCCAGTGAATAGCAGTCTTGCATTGCATATTGCTTTCTGTTTTTAAGTAGACTTACTTAAAGAACCTTTGCCAATCCACACCGACCTGATTTGAATCTTTTTAACAAATGTATGCATAGAAACCTAATTATCTCCACAATTTTGCATTTCTTAGCATGGTGAATGTCATTCTTGGCAGTTTAGATATGTCATCTTATGTTTGTCTTAAGGCCAAATATTATTTCTGGCAGATAATAACAGCCTGACAGTGATTCTTGCCTGTGCATGGCTGGAACCTGACATTTTATTTGCTTGGAGAAATGACTGCATTTCTTTATAACAGGCACTCTAGGACAACCACAATGCCCACTCCTGGTGGTGGTGGCCAGTAGGTCTCTTTGATCTTCCACTACATGAAGTCCATATTCTTGCTGCTTCTTGAAGTGGTCTTTATTAATGTGAGGAGCAGGTACAAAGAAGGTTGGGTTCCTCTTCTACCCATCCTGATAATCTACAGGAGTGCTTTGCTACTTCCACTAGCCCCACTGTTTCCAGTTGTCGCACAACTCATGTTCCTGTCAGTGGGTAAATACAGTATACAGTCCATGTTTGGGTTCCATGTGGAAACGAGTCAGTAATGCTGGGCGTCTGCATCCCATGAGCTCACCCTGTCTCTGGTAGCTCTACCAAATACATTCCTACTAGTGTTTCATCCACCAGCACCTCCTCTGTATCAGAGTTGTCCTTCAAAACTGAAGTAACTTTGTCCAGTAATATACATTTGGACTATGCAAAGTAACAGGATACTGCACATAATAATAAAAACAAGCCACAAATATTTCAACATTTCCATGTCTTAAAATGATGGACCTACAGGTTGCTACTGCAGCTTGAACCAAAATCTGTGTTGTTGTTGGAAGGAGTTCTTGCCAGGAACATAGGACAGAATTATTCTCAGCAAGAATGCTTTCAGTGTTTTTGTTGTGTGTTTTTTTTTTGTTTCATATGAAGTTCATATGATGTTCATTCTGTCACATATACAGAAATTTGCAAATTCAAAGTTATTCTAACAAAGCAAAATCATTTCTGAGCTGTACAAGTATTCATCGGTACAAGTGTTTCTAACATAGTGAGAAGTGTGATATATCTATTTCTCAGGGGGAAAAAGAGAAAAGTGGAAATCCTAATTTAGCAAACTCTTCCCGCCCTAAAAAAAAATCATTTGAATGCACAGGGATGAAAATCAGACTTTTAACAGCTAAGTGATCAGAAGTCATGGTCTGAATAGGAAAACCCATCAGTTTTGCTTTCCCCCAGGTTTTTCCTTCCAGATTCTCCATCCCAAATATGAGTAAACAAGAGGATTTTGGTCGGTTAGTTGGTTGCTTGGCTTTACAAAAGCTGAAAGATATTAGCAATCTCCACAATAACAGACACATACAGTACATGCCTGATATAGACACATTGATTTTAGTTAATTATGAAATTTCTACTGATAGCAATCAGACTTTTCTTCTGTATTGCGAACTACAGCATGGGAATGATTTTGGTTAAGGAGGAGTTAAATCTCTCTATGCAGCCATCCTGGTAGAAATCACACCTAGTTTTAGATAATTTTTAAAACCTCTGATGCATGTATAAGACATTGCTAAGGTAATATGTATGTTGACTTGAAATCTACAGGAAAGTGAAAAAAGGCTCTGTAGAAGCTGACAAACACAGACTTCAGAAAACAAGGTGTGAAGCTGAGAAGCTAAACCCAGTAGAAGCTCATTACCACCTTCCCATTTTGTACTTTGGCCTAAAGGGGAAACATATCTCTGTTGTTGTTAAAGTGAAATGAAGTGCTGAAAATATATCTCCTGAAGGGAAAGGGAAAGGTTGCCCTTGACATTTAGTCCAGTCATGTCCAACTCTAGGGCACGGTGCTCATCCCCGTCTCCAAGCCATAAAGCCAGCGTTTGTCCGTAGACAGTTTCTATTGTCACGCGGCCAGTGTGACTAGACATGGAACGCCATTACTTTCCCACTATTTATCTACTTGCATTTACAGGCTTTTGAACTACTAGGTTGGCAGGAGCTGGGACAAGCGACAGGAGCTCACGCCATCATGTGGATATGATCTTATGACTGCTGGTCTTCTGACCTTGTAGCACAGAGGCTTCTGCGGTTTAACCCACAGCACCACCACGTCCCTATCTCCTGAAGTTTACCTCAATTTTAGTATTGTCACGTGAAGTGTGGTGTGGCTCTATTAAAGTTGCCACTTTATATTTTTTGCAGATTTTCCCTCTGTCCTAATGAAAAAACAGGTTGCTGGTGTGTGGGGTTATTCTTTTTGAAAGAGGACATATACATAAAAGGAGTTTTGTTTGTTTGTTTGTTTGATCTGAAGTACAAAATAAGTTTATTAAACAGAGAGAAAATGAAGCTTTAGGAGGCTGGTAAGGTTGTCATAATCACAAAATGTTTCCTGCAAATCCATATGACCATTCATCTTTAATTTTTTGTTGTCATTTGTGTGAGATAATTGCATGTTATCATAAGTGTTTGAAGAATTCAGGAAAAGAAAGTAGAGGATTTGTTCAACTTTTTTCGATTGGGCTAGGGCACAGAATCTGTGTTTCTCCATATACTCAATTACTCAGCAGCCACAGAGAGCATGATCAGGTTTAACTACTTACTGTATAGGATCCATAGTATATCTTCTGAACACCAAGGCATTCTGTTACTTCATTGTTGGATTAAATCAATTTGTCAGCAACATTGCAGTCCTAAAAGTCTTATCCCAAGGGCCTGAACAAAAATGGGTGTATCTGAATCTATACCTCAGACTGCTGAGCAACAGTTATTTATTTTTTATATATTTATTCTATTTATATCCCGTCTATCTGGATTTGCGACCACTTAATTAGGGGAAATGAATGGGTGGATTAATGGAAGGAGAAGAACTCTGTAAGTAATCCACCCTGATCTCTGGTAAGACTGGTCTGATCCTGCCCAGTTGCCTTTTGTGTGAGAAGAAAGGGAATGAGAGAGAAAGTATGGATGGGTGTTTGTGTCAGTGTTTGTGTCAGGGTGTGTGTGTGTGTAAAAGAGGGAAAGTGAGAGAGAAGCAGGTGGCATAAAGGGAGATAAAAGGGCCAGCAGAAGGAGGAAAAAGGAATGAATAGGAAGCCTAGAACAGGACACTTTTGAGGGTCCATTTGCCACTTGGAGAGGAAGAGACAGGATATTCTGTTCATATACTTATATTTGGTGGTGAGAAGAAAAGATTGGGGGGGGAGGAAAAAAGGGATACTGAGAATATTTGAGACCAGGGCAACCTTTCTGTGTATGATTGTCTAGGGACTGAGAGATAAGAAAGACAATGGAAAAGAATAGAAAGCCAAAAGTGTACATCCTACAGAGGAGACAAATAAACTAGATTGTCTTAGAAAGACTCCCCCCACCTGCCACTGAGAGGATAGGAAACAACCATTGACCCTGTTTCTCTTGCTATCTGACTTGATCCTCTCTCAGTCACCAGCCCCCACAACCAGCTGAACAGGAGAATAAAAAGAAATTGGCCCTCATGGGTGGGGAGGACATAACAATCCTGGGCTTCAGGACTAACCCACACATTGGTATCATATTGGCTGGTCCATTTATATATACAACAAATACTGTATGGTCTTATTATTAAATAGTTTTCCTCCTTATATTTTTAAACACATACAACCATGTTTGTGGGTGACTGGGCTGTGCCAACCAACTATGGTCTATAATATTCTGTTTTTGTCCCCTTTTTCCTTTTGTGGGTGTGCTTTTTTTTTGGAAGAGAAATGTAAAAACTGAGAAGAGGATGAAAGATAGATATTTTCAACCCAGGCCCCAGATTCTCTATTCTCTGAACAAAGAGACAGTTCAGATCCATGAGCCCTGCTTTTGCTCTTGTATCATGCTAATTGCAAGAAGATAAATTCTACACATATATGCTGTATATTGGTCTTATGCAGGGACAATAATCATGCAGTACAACTCATAAAGGGAAGCTCTGAAGTTTCTTTGGAAATCTTTATGATATGAAGATGGATGAGGCTTCTAATTCCTGATAGCTGCCTTCTTGAAAGAAATGAAAAAGTGCCTGTAAATCTTCATATTTCTTTCCACTGATATAATCTGTTTCTAACCCATCACACATCGTGAAATTGATATTGCATCATTTGTGGATGGGTAAGACATGTGACTCAGTTTAAAAAATCAATGATATTTGGGCATGGATTGTGTACATCAGCTACATCATTATTTTCTGCAGACTTTCAACCAAGCAATGACCTCAGAGGAAACTGCATCTAGATTAACATTGGTTTGTGTGTGTGTGTGTGTGTGCGTGCATGCGTGTTTTATTACATAGTGGTTTCAACAAAACAAAGCCATGAAAATTGGATTAAAACTGAAATGAAGCAAATTTTAATGATGCAAATGCCACTATGGTGAAAAAAAAAGTTCACAGATATATAAAAACCATCAGATTGGATGACATATTAAATGAGAATTCTAGTCAGATTTATAAGAACAATAAAAATATTACTAAAAAAACCTTTCGATAATTCCTTTAATGTCCCTATTTCACATTCCCTTTTTTTTGTACAGAATTTTTATTGGTTTATGTTTCATGCACAGTTGTGACTAGTGGCAATTGCAGTGTTTTATTCCACTTCTATTGCATTTAATTATTTATTTTATTATTTATTTTCCATCTACTCCAAAAAAAAAAAAAACTGTAACTCAAGGAGCTTTACAAATAAATAAAACAAATACAATTACACTATAAAATGAATAAGTGAATACACATTTCAACACAAATTTAAAATACATTAATAAAATAAAATGTAAGCACATTAATAAAAAAAATATAGCACCATCCAATAGAAATTCTCTTCCATCGCTACTGGAAAAGGTTGCCTGCATACAAGAGGGTAACATAGAAGTGATGTGTCTCACAAGTTGCCTGAACTGAAAGAAGAGTTTCCAACAGCACTCTGACAGGCTCATATAGGAGACTACAGTCCTTCAGATAGCCTGGAACTGAACAGAGGCAGAGCTTTGTAGGACATACCCTGGTTTTAGTTGTGTCTAGAAACAGACAGGTAGCCAATGAAGTTGTTGTAGCAATTCAGTTGAGTGCTGCTTGTCTTGGCTAATAGTCCCAGTCAACAGATTGGTAACAGCATTTTGGGACCAGCTGACGTTTCTGAACTCTTTTAAAGGACATGTTGATGTACAGAACAAAATTATACACCCAAATCCTGTTGTGCAGTGATGAACTGCCATAAGCCATGAAATCTCTGTAGGCATTCTCTGTTTCATACTGAGTTGTGCAACTCAGTGTTTGACAGGTAATTCTCACGGGGATGTCTTACTTTGTAACATAGAATATGGCTTTGCATCATCATAAAAGCATATTTGTATACAAGTTGCTCCTTTAGAAAATATGGAGGGGTTGGACAGGTGTGCGATGGTTGATAGAAAGTGTGCATTTGTATATTGATGGCAACTGACAGAAAGAACAGGGGAGGAAGTTACTATTTGGAATGGTGTGGTGTGGCTGACAATGGAAGGGTGTGTGTGTCTTTTTTTGTTTGTAGCCAAGAGTGAGATGGCCAGAAAACATGGATTCAACGAGTAAAAACTCAGCTATGCATTTGTGAGTCTTACTAAATCCTCAACAATAAGAAAAAAAAACTTCCTTACCCCAATAAGGGTTTATTTTTATTTTCATTTTTCACATTCCTTAATCAGTCATTTCATTTCATTTCTTCCCCATTCTAACAACCAGATTCACAGGCACCCATGGAGTGGGCAGCTCAGCTAGGCCTTCAGCAGTTAACGTGCCATCCTTTCCTTTGTATAAAAACTTTTTGGAGAGGCTAACCATCATGCCATCTTCTTGAACAGAGGCTGCTCAGTTGTACTTTTTCCTCCAGCATTATTTTTCAAACATTATCCACAAGAGACTGAATTCTGCTGCCCCCCCCTCCCCAATATGTGGGACTATGCAATTGACCTCATTTTGGTGCAATATGACCTCAGTAGTTAATTGGGAACAACAGGATCAAGGGGGGCACCCTTCCATGAGACCTATCCTCTTAGGCTGAACTGCTTACAATGCAGTGCTAAAGAAGTGTGCTGGCAATAGGTAAATAGCTCTTCAGATAGCACTGTTTTTCGGCCTGGGATTTCTGGTGGACATGGACTGTAAATTCCAGAAACTCAGCAAAATAATTAGGTTGTTAATTGTGTTAAGTAATGTTTCTGGGTATTGTCATCTAATCCATTTATACTTCCAAGGTTAGATTATCTATTGTCAACCTAGTTTCTAAAGGGAGGTGTAGCTATTTTCCCTTTGGGGACAGAAAACAAAAGTGGCATGTACTCTACAAAGAGTTCATTAAACGAATATCTTAGAACAGTTGTTCACAACATTGGGTAATCCTGGTGTTTTTGGACTGCAGTTCCCAGAAGCCTTCACCACCAGCTGTGGCGGCTGGAGTTTCTGGGAGTATCAGTCCAAGAACACTTGGGAGACCCAAGTTTGGGGACCACTTCCTTAGAATCTTCCTTAGAACTGCAGAGCTGGAAGGGGCCCTTTGAATCATCAAATCGAGCCCCTGTCAAGGAGGCACAGTAGGGAATTGAACTCCCAACCTCTGGCTCCACTGCCAGATACTTAAACCACTGAACTATCCAGCACTGTTTAAATTAATGTGTCAATAATGCCTGGTTAACAAATTTCACATTTTCCATTTTTATCGTGGACACCAGTTTCAAACATTTAACTTTAACTAAATGATTCTGAAACCTAACATTCAGAGTCCTGCTTTGATTGCATGCATAAAGTTAGGAACATCTGGATCTGTGCAGCTAGCCATCATTCCTCATTCCATTAAGTCACTTATGGATTTTACTACTGGATGAAATGGCCCAGGGAAGTGCCATAGATGGAGTCACATGGTATCTGAGCCCTGTATTCTGTAACATGGTGATGAATGCATTATATTGGAAGCTGTGAGGAATTCTAGCAGGAGTGCTAGTATCTGAAGATCATGGACGTGAAGCAGTTGATGATGGGTGAGACAGAGTATCTTGAGCTTTTGGCTCTGTATCATTCTTAAGCTTTTCAGAGCAGGAGTTTCTTGCATGCATCTCTGGGTCTGCACCATCATCAGGTATTAATTACTATGCTTCAAGACATGAGCATGCCCTCTAAGTGGAGCCTGACTTTATTGCAGTGATGGAGATCAGATGTTTGAGACCCGTTATTTTGTGGTGCAGCATCACAGATGGCCTTTTCCTTCAGAAAGTGTTTTGAATCATTAGCTAAATTGGCTTTAAAGAAGCACAATTACATGACAAGAGAACATTTGCCTCCCCTTCGAAATCCAGCTGGGGGATAAAGGCAAGATGCATAGCAAAGCAAATGCAAGTTAATGAGACTGATTTTCTTCTTAGGTTATCAATGAACTTGTTAACCTTGTTCCTTTCAACCCAGGGGTTTTGTATACTAATGTGGCTGCTGAAATGAAAGAGAAGCTGTATTAACTCATGTTTCCCTTCTCCTACTTAATGTGATTTCCCAGCTTAGATTCCAAGCCAAAAAGCTAAGTGACAGAAACTCTGGGCAGGTGCAGGAAAACCCACCCAGTCATAGCTGAAAATCCCCACAGATAATCACTTGAGGCAATTAGTTCACCATTGCTACTGTCTTTTCAAAATACAGCTGTTGCACACTGGCAGTCAGTGCCTTAAGTCTGTCATTCCAAGCGGCATACTCCTTTGATCTTGGTAGATACCTTTGAAATGTCCATATTTATCTTTAACATGACCTCCCTTATATGTTGACATTATACACAGATATGCTTAGAATTCAGATACAGAAGGGTTGGGTATCAGTAACCCAAGGGGAAGGGCTTTCAGCACACCCTCTCTCCTCTCCTTGGAATTATGTCCTCTACCTACATCAAAATATTGCAAACAATGAGCTAGCACTCTACAGGTAATAAATGAGAAATTATGTAGATGCTGAACGTGCCGAACATTGCATTTTGCATTGGATTAGCATAAAATTATAGGCACAGGTGTTTCTGTAATTGGGAGTCATTCAGAGAACTCACTCTGTTCAATGACCCTCTGCTGGATTGTCTGCCCAGTTGTGATGGAGGCAATGTGTTAATATTGTGCATTCTGTCATATAAAATAAGGCAGGATTTCTGCCTGGCATCCAGGTTTTGACAGCATTTATGATTATAATTTGATTCTTATGAGATTCCACCCTTTATTTAACTGTATTTCTTTTCCTCGTTTATACAAGTGTCTTGCAGCTCAAGGTGCTCTCATTTCTACACAAATCATGTTTTTCATAGGGTCAAACACAAGGACAATCTCACTGTGTTGGAACAATGTTTTATATAATACAGAAATCTGTTTGGATTTTGTGCATAGTTTTTCTGAGCTGAGTTCCAACAGGACAAGCTAATTACAAAGTTCTTAAAAGTTGAAATTAAGGATCCATTTCTATAATGAGGCTGTGGAAAGTGATTTAAAAAACTGTCATGCGGCGGAAACTCAAGACAAAGTTACAATGGCCAAAGTCCTGTTGCTTGGCATAGTAAATCACACCAGAGTAGGCCCATGAATTAATGGGGATTTGGCAAGACAACTCCTCTGTAAGTTCCATTCGTTCAAATAGTCCTACTTTAACTGTGACTTACTTAAACAAAGCAAGTGAAAGTTAGAGTTGGCCCACTTGAATCAATGAAACTTATGGAGGAGATGACTTGCTAAGTCTCCATTGACTCAGTGGCCTACTCTAGTGCAATTTACTACTCTAAGCAAGAGGATTTGGGTCAAGTGTTGCAGATCCCAGCATAAATGTCCTTCCCTTCACTGTGAAAGATTCCAAGCAAGAATTCTTAGGAATTCTTTCTTTTAAAAAGCTGACATACGTAAACACTTTTTACTTTGATTATAAATTGTTAAAAGGAGTATCTGAAGAATTCAGGAAACTGAGAACAGAAAGAATATTCATTTACTGTCTCATTCTCATTGATTTTGGCGGTCTTGACACAAAAAGACACCTCACTGAAGAATTTTTAAGCTGTGCACTACACAACATTCTTACCACTCCAAGTCTCTGTGAGTTGTGCCAAAGTCTTATATTGTCCTTTCATCCTGAAGCAAAGTACTGGCTGATTGTTTAGCTGTCTAAAACTTCAAACTGTAAAATAATGCAGAAGTCATTCTAATCTGGGGCAATGTATGCAAATGTGTATGATTAATGTGATTGAACAAATTCGGCAATTTTGTGTAAAATGGGGAATTTTGCACTAAATTTGTTTTTGCCCTTGAGAACTGGGGACAAGCACAATCTTTGGAAAAATTGAGGAGCAACAGAGCAAGTCCAGGATATTTGTCTGATTCCAGGATTACTGCAAGATGGAGTAAAGAGGTGGTGCATGACTGTGGAGTGAAGCAACACCCCTGCACATCCTTGTATTCTGTGTGATACTCATGGATTTAAAAAAAAATATTTGACCAAATATGTCCAGTGATTTGAAATAAGGAAAGGGAAATTGAAAAAAACTGAACTTCTGGTGACAAAGGGAAGGCAAATTATCTCAGAACCTTCCAATAAAGTCAAAGATCTCCTCCAGATATTATAAACATTACGGCACCAGGGAGGGTTCAGATTTTTTCCTCCTTTTTTCCTTCTTTTTGATGGTACAAATCCCACTGCCTTCTGGACATTGTGCAGTTGTCAGAAAGGTGTTGGTGGGCAGAAGAAAAATCTCTCTACCTACTAAGAGTGGTCTTAACTGACCAGATAGGCGGGATATAAAATAAATAAATAAATACATTCCTTGAAACATATGGAACTGTTTAGCAGCCCACTCCCCAGGTCACTGCCATTTATATTTTCCCCATTCATAGGATTGGAGCAGAGAAACAGAAGTGTGCAAATAACATCACAAAGCCAGACCTAAGATCGGCAAGGCACTAATCAGTCATGGACTCTGCTGTTGTGCTGCTGCATATTCCTAGCATGAATTCTTCAAGCGTACAAGGAAATTCCTTACCATCCTCACTGCCAAGGAGAGGACTGTGGCAGTATCTCATCCTCATGCATGAGGTGAAACAAGCTAAATTTACATCCCTTTTAAAAATCACATAAAAACACCACTGAAATACAATAAAATTACTAAATGATACATTCAATAAAGTCTGCAATATAGTAGAACATGGCATAAAACATTAAAACACCATGGCAATAAAATCTTTAAAAACAGTTCTAGAATCAGGCTCAGTGGGGCTAATAAACCGTAGCTTTCTAAGCTGAGTACAAGCACTGTGACCACACATTTCATCCTAAAACCTACTAGGGCGTACCAGGTTCAGTTCTTCTATCATAGTTTATTAAACCAGCTTCCTGTTCAGAACTCATATCCTAGTTTGTAAACAGAGATTGTACAATTTTTTCTTGGCTCTACTGGAAAGCAAAATAAACCCCAGAAAAGTTCTATTATGCACACAAAATAATAGGAAGAAGGGAGCAAGCTATCACAAGGCTCCACATCTATATAATAAACCATGTAAGTTCAATAAATTGTTATGTCTGAATTAGGCTGCTCTTCATGAAAAATCTGTACATTTAAACATCGTTTCTGCTTCAGACTGAGCACCAACACTTGTGGCAAGTAAGTTGAAGCAATGGGGGGAGGGATAAAGTCCTCTTTTCCATGCAGCTGGTACCATGTTACCTCACTATGTCAGCTTCTGCAGTTCTCTGTGTAAACATTCAACAAGATACTGACCATCATTTTCCTATAGCTTTATACTGCTTTCTAAGGCTAAACAAAATAGATAGCAAGCAAATATCAATGAAAAGAGGGATTCATGATGAGGGCATCACCACATAAAACCAGTTCAGCTTAGCAGTCACCACCTTGAGATACCGAGGCAGTGACAAACACAGAACAGTCTCTAAAGGAGATTAATAACCATAGATAGCTCTAGAACTCCAGACTACACGATGTAGAATGCATCAGGGAATAAACATATACACAGGCTTAGGAGTCATAGGAATTTGCCTGCACTTGCTAGAATGGATTGTGCATTGTGTTTCTGAAGATTTGGATGTCCTGTATTTATATGCTCAAAGGAGGAACTCTACAATTAAACAAGTGGGGGGGGGGGGGGTTGGTGGTCTTCAGTATCCAGTGCCAATGGAGCTGAATCTTTCTTCCCTTCCCTGTCCTGCTGGAGCCCTGAAAATCCTCTTCCAGAGGATTTCCCACTCTTCCACAATTGATTTTTATGGTGCATGCTGATTCTAACAAAAGAAATGGACTCCAATGAGATGCACCACTGGATTCCAGCTCCACTTCAGTTTTTCTTTTAGATTGTGGGGTTTATGTAGGGGTAACATCTGGGAATTTCCTCATCACACATTACGCCATTCTCAAATACATTAGGACCTTCATATCTGTTGGATCAATTTCCCCAGTTTCACTTATTCACCGTCTGAAAATATTACAAAATATATGTTTCCCATATGAAGTGGCCACTAGCAGGAGCCAAGGACCATGCTATATATAGGGGGTTCGCTACTATCCATGGTTTTTGGCATCTGTGGGAGGGAGCTTGGAAACAATCTCCCTCAAATACAGGGGGTCCTTCTATATGTATAAACAAGAGAAACCCCACATATGTAGCATGTCTGTCTAAGCATACAGAATATATTACCATGAGATGTTCAGCTAATAGCTATTGCTATTCTTATATTGACTTTGCAAATGGGATGCAAGTTTTAGAATAAAATAAGCCATTTCTCTACTTTTTTCCATGCTTTGATTAGGAGTAATAAGGTTCCTGTGTGCACAAAACAAAGCCTTTTATGTGCTCTGTACCATTTAGCACAAAAGGAGACCTTTTGTCCCCAAATTTTCTGAAGAAAAATTGCAGCGAAGTTTGATTAAGGATCGTAACTTTATCTGGAGTTAGTGGATGGGCTAAAACAAATGACGTCCACTTCCCTTTAAAAGAGGCTAGTGACATGATGTTATATGAAATTCTTATACTTCTGCATACAAAATATAATGCAAATGTGTTCTTTAAATGTACATAGAGCTCCTATTCCAAAAACCCAAGACAAGTCCGCATGCCTTAAACAAGTTGTAAAAAATGATCTCATTGCATTAAATAGTGAGAGGGAGAGAGGAGTAAACAAGACATAATTTTGAAACCTGCAACATTCTATAGTTTAATAAATCTGCTGTGAAGAAAGCCTGTTGATGTAAAATCTAAAAAATAAACCATTAAGAGAAATAAAGAAAATACTGGTGCTAAAAGAAGGGAAATGGTAATGATTTGCAAAACTGAATTTTTAGCAAAAGTATCTTTCCAAGCTTGTGGGAAACTGTAATTTTTTAAAAAAGGTGTATCACATATAGTATATTTGAATTATATAAACACAACCTCCCTTTAAATATTACCTGCAGTCTTGGAAATATTATTTTTGGAACAACTTTATTTCAGCTATCCAAAATAGAGAATATGTCTGTCTTTGTTTTCTTGGAAGTGGTAGAACTAGCCAGTTGATGAGACCAACCAAAGCTAATTAGCCACAGTAAGAAGCACTTTCGTACACATTCACTGAGGATATGTAGTGCTGTAATAATATGCATAAAGGAAGTCAGAAGAAAATCTTCCTCTGATGAAATGGGTTTCTAAAAAAGGCCTCAAAGCCATAGTGGCTTCCGTTGTGAGAGAGCAGGTTGAATATGAGGTGCTAATCCAAATAGATGTTGTTGGGTTGTTTCTGTTTGATGCTGCCTTTACTTGTTATGCATTTTCACAGTTTTCAGGGGCATAGTGATGTTGGTCTAGTGCAACAAATACAATGAAAAGTCTTCTGAAATGTATTCGCAAAGGCTTTCATGGCCGGGATCTAATGGTTGTTTTGGGTTTTTCGGGCTCTTAGGCCGTGTTCTGAAAGTTGTTCTTCCGGATGTTTCGCCAGTCTCTGTGGCTGCCATCTTCAAAGGACTGGAGTAGGAACTCTGATGGACAGAGTTCCTACTCCAGTCCTCTGAAGATGCCGGCCACAGAGACTGGCGAAACGTCAGGAAGAACAACCTTCAGAACACGGCCTAAGAGCCTGAAAAACCCACAACAACCAGTCTTCTGAAACTTTCAAGGCTAACACGTTTTATTTAGCATCGACTTTTGTGACTTGCCATCCAACTTCTCAGATACCCCTGATGAAGCAAGGCTGTTATCTCCATAATAGCTTGTGTCAAATAAAGCAAGTTATGCCTTGAAATACCACAATACTCTCTGTTGCTTTACACACAATTAGTTTTCAAGCCTTCTGCCACCCATGTAGCCTTTGTCCATCAGCATGTCTGGTAAAGCCCCCCTGCTTGTTGGTCTTAGACTACTGCACATGGAAAGGTTACACCTTTACCATGTGTGAGGGAATGAACAGTTCAGTGGGACTTCCCCTGCTTCAGCAGTCCTTTATGAAACAGTTCAGGAGAAAGTCTTTTGAGAGAGTTTTCCCTGCATTGCTTACTTTTTCAATAGAGAATGGTTTATTTGAATATTCTAACCAGACATGCCATTATCCCTCCCCTGAATCTGCTATTAGAGAGACTAATTTTATGCATTGGAGTTCATCTCTTTTCTGTGTCTACACTTGCAGGAGTGTAGGTCTCCATGCAAACCAGAACCAGAATCTACCCAGGATTTAGCTCTCATGGAGGCATCTTTATTTGTATCTGTACATAAGGAGATAACCCCACTCTCTGCAATATTTATGTGGCAGACATGAAGGTCGAGGGGACCTGCTAAATAACATACAGAATGAGAGGGACCAAGTCGAAGAGTGCATGTTTACTTAAACCGTATGATGAATGTCCACAAAAATAAGGCTTCTGATGATCTTTGGGTGTAGATCTACATTATTGGGTGTATTTCTACATTAACAATAAATTATACTGGAGCAGAAGGTTCTTCCGAAAAGAGGAACAAGTTGTGTCCTGGGACCACGTCAAGCAAATACTGAGATTAGCTGTAATGATTATTATGGAATTTGACCAGCTAGGCAGGTTTCAAGCTGTTGCCTCCAAAGGAATGGAGATCACAGAAGGAAACCTCTGGTTTTGTAAGCTAGTTCTGCTTGAATTGAAGCTTGAAATTTTAATTTTATTTACTATTATTTTATTTTATTGGAACTGCATACCTCATGCTGGCTTGACATTTCTGGGACTGTAGTCCAAAAAAGGGGGGAAAAAAGAATCCTTTCAAGCACTACTTTAAACATGACTGCTATTTCTAGCTATTGCTAATTCTTGAAACAAAAGCCAGGATCCTTTTGCTTTGTGTGATCATGTAAAAGCAATAATGCATGCAGTGTGTATGGGTTTTCCACGCTGTCTGTCATGCACCCAGCCATTGCCTGCTTGTGCAGCTGATTTGCATCGGACATCCTGGAGAACAGGACAGCTATCTGTGCAAATGCTCTTTTGCACATGGAAAACTTCAGTAAGATTTTTGTCATGATAACAAAAAGCTTGCTCAAAGAAGAAAGGAGAATCTCTGTTGTCCTTCTGCCTGTAGACAAAATCCTTACAATCATGGTGACATTTTACATCTGAGCTGGGTTATTACAGAATGGGCCTGTTGTTTTGTTACATCAATGTGCTTTTAACTGTGTTTTAACATATTCAAGTGTTTCTATTCTTGTTGCTTTCTATTTCAATTGCAATATTGCTTGTTAGCTGTTTTGACTGCTGTTTTCTTGGCAGAAGGGCATGATATAAATTGAATAAAGAAATAAGCATATCTTGTAATACTATTACAATATGACAGTGTTTAATTTCTGCAGTATTTCTTTTTCATACATAGTGTAGTACTTGTGTATTTAGTAGATTAAAAATTAATATTTAACATTTATACAGCACTTTGAAATGTTCAAAGTGTTATTTGTGTTATGAATAGCGATCCATACAGCAATTTAGTAATCGCTTACAGCAGTTCTACAAGGAAAATCAGTGTGGTTACACTATTGTAATATACACTGTGCTGATGTGCCATCAAATACACTGAATCCAAGAAAGAGGAGTTTGGCCATGTGCACACAATAAGCCAAGTGTAGAGAATATCATAAAACTTCCTCTAAGGGCATGACTGTTTGTTCCAGAAAAACAATGGTTCAAGTTGAAGTGTGTGTGTGTGCACGCACACACACACACACACACACACACTAGTCACACAATGCAAAGGGCAATGCGAATCTACTTAGTCCTTTTTCTGCTTCTGAGTCAGAGTTTTTCCCTGTGACTGGGGGACTCTACTTATTCAAGGCAGAACAATTTGAATGGCGTTTCCTCCATGTAATCAGAGGTTTTGTTTTACAAAAGGATGTGAGGGGTGTGACTGTGGGTTATTTTCTGTTGATACTGTATACTAAAGTGGGTGTGATGTTTTGGGATAGTGGGAACAGAGACCCTAGTGTTCTGTCTCAGTAGTGTCCCCCCAAGAAAGGAGATCCAAGGGTCAGCTGGTGGCTGGATCCAGTGTGGACTCTGGCAACAAGATAATCTGGGGTCTCCATGTGATCATGTAAAGTCAATACAAGCATAAAAAAGACTCTGAATCATACTATGGCATGGTCAGTGTAGTTGCAGCTTAGTGACTATAGTAGTTCTCAGCAGTTCTCAGATAAGATGAGTTCCTTTACTTGAAATACAACTTTTAGTTTTGTTCCCTTCTGTAATTTAGCTCAAAGAGTTGCTGCAGATGCCTCTACTACTCCTCTTCCTTTTCCCCCTCTCCTTCATTTCTCCCTCATCAGTGCTGAATATCTTCAAGGCTGTTCTGCCTTTGGATGTGGAAGCTCCAAACAATGTTGTTCTGTTCTGTCGAAACCAGCCTACAGAATTCTGGAACATTTAGGATAAAAAGTGAAAGGAACAATGTGTTTTGTGCTACTTTAAGGACTGATATATGTGGACTGCATTCTGAGAAAGCCAATACCATATTGAATGGGTTAGTGTCATGGGATCGTGTTGTTTTTGTTGCTAACAGATGAAAATGTCTACCCTTCTAAAAATAATAAAATTCAAAATAAATATAATGTGATAGTGATGTGTTCTGGATGAGAAGTTAAACGATGCAGTGACAACATTGGCTGTGAAGAAAGTAGTGCTAACATTGTCTTTAGAGGCATGCCAGAAATCTCAGAGCATCTGCAAGAGTACCTTGGGCACATCCATCACCAGCTGGCAAGGCAGCTGCTACTCAGTGGGACTGTGATCAGAATTCCCCCCACCTCCAGCTAACAAAATTTTAAAATGAGATGTAAGTTAATGTGCAGGGAGCATAGCAGAACTCAGAACGCATCAAATAATTGTGAGACAATAAGCCTAAACACTAAAGTTATCTCTCGTTTGTCTCCTTCTCTTCTTCTTCTTCTTCTTCTTCTTCTTCTTCTTCTTCTTCTTCTTCTTCTTCTTCTTCTTCTTCTTCTTCTTCTTCTTCTTCTTCTTCTCCTTCTCCTTCTCCTTCTTGCCTTGACTTTATCCTCCCCCCCCCCCCCAGATAATAACAGACAAACAGACAAACCCTTTGTGGCATCTATATATTCTATGCATGGAAATACCCATTACCAGTCCAGTTTTCAACAGGGCAAACAAATATGTCTGTTAAAATCAATGGGTCTCATATGGACAAAATGGCTTCCAGTTTACTTCCCTAAATACCATTAGTATTCTGGTGCAATCTGCACATCGAAATGGCATATGCACCTTAAGTGACTCTTATTTGGTCTGCTTTGCTTTTTAAAACAACAAAAAATCTCTTTCTTTCCTTCTCCTTTCTCCTTCCACTTCCAAAAGGAAATTTTCAATAGTTTGACATTTTCTTTAACTTCATAAAGTCTATTATGACCACTGTCATAATAGACTTTAAAAGTGGGGGAAGGGAATGAAGTGGTTAAGCTGTCTTAAGCCATTTAGCAACATTTGGAAATTGAAAGTGGAAGGCAAATTTAAAGCCATTAGCTCCATTTTGGTTCATTTCCAATAACTGTGCGTGTTTGAAATGAACCAAAAATGGAGCAATGCACACACACACACATCAGTAGCCCCTGACAGGGACCCAGAGAGGTGGGAGTAAAAATACTCTGGAGGTGCCCTAGTTCTCCTTAGCAAATATGCCATCTGATTGCCAGCAAAGGAGTAAGCTGGCTGATCCCCACAACAGACCAAACAGCAAGAGAAATGCCCATCTAATCAGAAACATACTGTGAAGAGAAAAGAGATTGTTTTCTTCATGTCTCTCCAAGGGTGAGAAGCTGTGAGATTCATTGCCCTTCTGACATATTCAGCCTCCACTGGTCTCATCTGCAAATGGAAGACAGCTTTTCCCTTAAAGAGTAATTCATGATTAATGAGAAAGATAGAGAACAGTAACAATTAGAAATAAACAGAATTCACTAATTCTCAGTTTTTAGCTAATGAAAGGGCAATTTAGTTAAAATGGAAAGGGCAACATTAATTCAGTGGTAACTACCAAAGAGCCATATGAGAATGATAGAATCCCCCCCCCCCCAATGATTTTACTGTTCTCCTCCTCCTCTTCACTGTTTGGAGCTTTGGAGCTGAATAAACAACTTCTCCCCACTGTAACCCTCTTCTGTTTCCTCTTGAGCATCATGCCAGGCTCCTTCCTCCTGGAATCCCATAATTCCCTCTTTGCTCTCAATGCACCCTCATCATTTCCCTTTGACCAACCACTCTCCTGCCTCCTCCAAGGCCTCCCTTATCCCCCCAGCTATAGGGAGACTCCCCCATCTTTGCCTCTCCCTGGGTGTCTCTCCTCAAAAGCTTTCTCTCGCCCACCCGGTCTGGTGTTCCTTTTTAAATATATATATTTAATAATATATTTATTAATAAACATACATAATACTACACAATTCAAACTTAAGAAAAAATTAAAAACAGAAACGGAAGACACAGTTTTTAAACACAAGACTTCACCATTTATAATTTGATTTTTGATATTGATTTTTATAATTATATAAGATATACTTTTGGGTCAGGCATTCCTACTCCTTACTCATCTCAGATCCAGCAGTCTTCCTTGGGTGTCTCAGGTGGGGGCCAAGTGTCACCATCAGTGACGCACAAAGAGTGACTTTGGGTGGTTTTCTGGTCACATGGTAAGCTGGGTTGCTATGTTTAGGGACAGCAGGAACAACCACTCCCATGCCCTTATTCCCTAATTCCCCAAAGTTCCCCAAAACTATGAAGTCAAGTGCTAGATCACCTTATCACTGCATTGCTATATTAGTTTAATGCTAAATCACCTCCAAACAGAAGAAAAGAAAAGACAGAACTCTCTATAAAAAGATATGATTCTATACAAACGTGAAACCACTCTGATGGAGCTCCAGTAAACAACAGTGTTTCTATGGTATGCGTGTAGGTTCATGTATACCGTGTAGTTCTTCTTATATTTTATATTTGTGGGTTCCCTTGGGTAGTGTGGTTTTGTTTTTGATGTTTATTTCACTGTTGGCAACTGCCCAGAGTTGTGGCAATGCCACTAGATGGAGTGGTATAGAAATAAAATAAAATAATGAAAACCTTTCTACTTTCTTGGAGCATAATAAAAGTTGACCAATCCCAGTCAAACAGACTGAATTGACCCCCCCCCCCAAAAAAAACTTCATTGGTTTAGCTTCCAAGTAAAAACTTTAATAGAACAATAAAAGATCAAGCTTTTGACATGAAATCACATCCTGCCATCTTCAGGATATAAACATCATACAGACTGCAATTGCATACAGTAATATACACTCAATGTGATTACATCACAAAGCATTCCAGGTGGACTAATCCACCTGCTGTAATAAAGAGATCAATTAAAGGAAGCCACTAATCTTTGCCCTTCCTCACAGTTTACCACATCCCTTCTCACATGTATCTCTGAAGTCTCTCTTACCAGTCTCAAATTCTAATAGTGTGACTGAAGCAGCTTTTTTTTGTTTCATTAAAGTGGATACTGTGCTCAGTTTCCTAGCCATGTTTTGCAAATGCAGAATTTTCTTCTTCATCCAATCTAAGAAGTTGAACCTGTTTTTTGGGGGGTTCAATTCAGTCTGTTTGACTGGGATTGGTCAACTTTTAAAATAAAATAAAGAGAACTTCAGAAAACTTTGTTTTTCCCTACTGCTGTGCAATCCTTCGACCAGTCCTGATGGCTTGATGGCAGACCATAAATGAAGAGCCGGGCGGCAGGAGGGCAGCATCAAGGGGGCAGAGCTGTGGGTGTGGCTCAGACCTCATTGGATTGGGGGGCCAGAGCCAACACGGACGCTGACACAACTCAGGGTCTTTATATGGTCACCTAAACCATATGTTGTCATAAAAGAGACTGTGAATCAAGTCAATCACACCCTCAGATAAACTGGGCCATATTCATTTTGTTCTTTTTGACATAGGATTATATTTTCCATGTTTAAAACTTACATTTTGAGGAAAACATTCCTTGTTAAACAAAAAGTAGTGTGCTAGGTACATTATATCTGTGTGGCTCTCAGACTATGGAAAACATTGCTCAGTTTCCAGCCTGACTGATTTTAAGAAAGTGTGCAAAACCACACATTTTTAGAATGGCATATAATGGTCTTACCAGCCGTGCTGTGTTGAATGAATTCTACACTTCATTGATTTTAATGGTTTAATTCATTTAGTTGACTTGGAAACCTTTTGTGGCGGGATTGGTTTTACTTGATTATAGCATTTTACAGTTAAATCTGATTTTATTTGTTTCTGTCCCTTATGAAGAATGTAAGGCACCTTGAGTGCTACTTTTTAGAAGACAGGTGGGATATAAATGCAACAAACAAATAAATAAATATTTTTAATATTCTTAGGTTCCTTTTCAAAATTCATTATAGAATTTTGGAAGACCACAATCATGAGAAAGACCTGGCCATCTTCTGATATATTTCTTATTGGTTCAACACGTATTAGTGATTGTAGCGAAAATTATCATTACATGTGGGGAACTGCTGTGAACTCTGCAGCAATGGGGAAAGATTGTTATAGGAAATGAATTCAGCCCTTTTCTAATTCCCATATATCTCAAATTTCAGTCAAAATCAATCAGCTCTGTAGCACTTTTCAATCCTTTTGTTCTTCTGTACAGGTTAAGAGTTATTTTTTTATGAAGATGCTGCATAGATATTTTTGAAAGACATGCAATTTCCAACATTGCGTTTTGAAAAGACTTTGGCTGAGATCCCAGATAGCTGTAATGTGGGCACGGGAGAAGCACATTTGCAGCAAGATTTTTTAAAAAATTCACCAAAGCGGACAGCCTGTTTTTCTATTTGGATTTTAGCTTGCTTCTTCTGCCAGGTGACTGACTAGCAAAAAAACACTTCCAGCTTCATCCATGCTGCTTGTCTCTTCAAGCCAGACTGCTTACCAGGCATGCAATCTACTGCTGTATCCTAGCAGTAGGTATTAACACAATGTTTTCAAATCAAGGTCTTTGTTCTTATGTTTGTTTCCATACAGTTTCCATGCATTACATTGACTGGACTAATATGACCAAAAATACGCAGGACCAACAATAATAATAATTAGATAAAAATGGGGGGAAAGCAAGACTGAGAGAGAATTTTGCACCATCTTGATTTACCTGATCCATTTAATCCGTCCCCACAAACCAGAGAAAATATTAAAACTACTGCAATTTTAAACCTGGGAAAGTTAATTTGAAAAAGTAATTTATTCCTGTTACTCATTACAGTGTTTGAGAATTAGCCCACTGGCATTTAAACTACTTTAGATTGATGACACTGGCATAAAACTTGAAAATCCTTGAAAAATGCCTCCAAAATGCCCTGCAAATACCTTGTAAAAAGTATGTTTTGAAAAGAAAGGAAAAACAGAAACCATTACTCATTGACTCAGTAAAGTAACTTCGACCCTATGTCACTTTTGAAATGTCATGTTTAAAATTTAACTTACCCAAGTTCAAATCCGAGTATAAATCATAATGCTTAGTTGGCATGTTTTGATCAATTCCTCACTCAAATCTACCTATAACAGTAATTTTTGTCATACAATTAGTGGATATAAGAGTTATTTACAACATTTATTTTATAGTTAATTTTATAATATGTCTAGTTTATACTTTTGTAAAGTACCTAGAGTAGCTGGTTTGCTTGATGGACAGTATAAAAACCAACCTAACCAACAAAACAAACAAACAAACAAAGAGGGGGTGGACAATCGCATAAAGCATCTTAAAAAGCAGAGACATCACCTTGCCAACAAAAGTCCGAATAGTCAAAGCTATGGTTTTTCCTGTCGTGATGTATGGAAGTGAGAGCTGGACCATAAAGAAAGCTGACCGCCGAAGAATTGATGCCTTTGAATTGTGGTGCTGGAGGAGGCTCTTGAGAGTCCCCTGGACTGCAAGGAGAACAAACCTATCCATTCTAAAGGAAATCAACCCTGAGTGCTCACTGGCAGGACAGATCCTGAAGCTGAGGCTCCAGTACTTTGGCCATCTCATGAGAAGAGAAGACTCCTTGGAAAAGACCTTGATGTTAGGAAAGTGTGACGGCAAGAGGAGAAGGGGATGACAGAGGATGAGATGGCTGGACAGTGTCTGCGAAGCAACCAACATGAAATTGACACAACTACGGGAAGCAGTGGAAGATAGGAGGGCCTGGCGTGCTGTGGTCCATAGGGTCATGAAGAGTCGGACACGACTAAACGACTAAACGACTAAACGACTAAACGAACAAACGGAACAGATTGATTGTATATATAAATAAATAATCATACTGTGTCATCCAGTTAGTGTTCTATTAATTTTCTCACAATTTGACTGTGGGTTTTGCGATCTGTTTTTATTAATGCCGAAAAACCTGTTTACAGTTCTGTGAGAATATCCAAAGAACCTCCCATGAGAAACACAATAAGCTGATTTACAGGAGAAAATGCAGATGAAATTTGCAGGAATCAAGGGGAAATTATTTTTTTCCCCCTTCAGAGATACAGAACACCCTATCTTAATTTTCTTTGTAGAGCCCCACTAGCCCTCTCACCAGCAGAGCCAGGATTGCCTATTAATAACTCCATGGGCTTCAGCTCAGCTTCTTGACTCATAGCAGTTTTTATTACAGTTGCAGGAACAATCTCATCTGCCTTTTCTCCCACAGTCACATAGGACTGAATTATAACCTCTAAATTACTTGTCAGGTTAGGGCCCCAGTTAGTTTCACTGGAGTTCCCCCAGAAGCAAGGTTCTAGAAGGCAGGAAATAGGGCCAGGACACACTCCTTTTAGAAAAGGCTTGTATAAATGAACACATGAACTCAGTCTCTACAGCTTGTCTCTCCCGGTCCCTTGCTTTCTCCAGAGCTGCAGCACTGCCTAGGCTAACTTGGCCTTGTCCAAGCATTTGGCTAGAGTCTCTGGTGCCTAGCTTCCATTGCAAGTCTATAAACCTGGTGAGGGTAGACAGCTTCTAGTATCCTTCCATTCTTCTAAGACAAGCAGTGACCCCCTTGACTTCCCATTTTCTGCTATTTTATTCCCCTTGGTACTCCTTCCTCCATTTGTCTACCCTCACATTAAGCAGAAATTTCTAATAATGTATAACACCTACATGTGCACACACCATTTTTCCAATACGTCCTTATTTCAGGCCCCCATCTATTAAACTCCCAGGTAAATTCACAGAAGCTTGTGGAAGATAACATGGAACTGATGTTCCTAGAAGGCCATAGAATCACATACTCATAAAATTATAGACTCCAAGGAGTCATTGAATCCAACCCCTCTTATCAAAAGACAAAATGCAGGAAGATGCATAATATCAAATATTAGGTTCTTTTTGTGGGCTACTACTCTCTCAATCTCTCAGTCAGCATAAACTTGTATGAGTTACCGGCTGTCTGTGCACTGTCTGCAGGCAATTGTGCAAAGACCAAGCATTCCCTCAGCTGTAATATTTACCCATACCACTTTAATTAACACAGCTCTGAGTTCCTTCACTGATTGGCTATTTGTGCCGAAAGGCTTGTTTCATTTCACAAACCTACTGGCCCAACTAGTGATGGTGTCTTGTGCCTTACATTTCTCGTTCTATAAGAAATAGAACTTATGGAACTTCTTCTTCTTTGCTTAGAATCCCAGCCAAGGTACCATGTGTGAGTTAAGTAAAACATGGGCAAAACTGGATAATATGGCATCTCTATCTTAACA
Organism: Pogona vitticeps; assembly: GCF_051106095.1. Classification (NCBI taxonomy): domain Eukaryota; kingdom Metazoa; phylum Chordata; class Lepidosauria; order Squamata; family Agamidae; genus Pogona; species Pogona vitticeps. The sequence goes on along the minus strand of NC_135783.1, from coordinate 275,233,809 downwards.
TAATTCTTTGAATCACTCTCCAGCTTTACTTCTAACTCCTGGGTCAAATTCTCTAACAATGTTTTGTTCTGCCTTACTTCCTACTTTAACATTCCTGTCACCCGTGATTATCCCATAGGTAATAATCACTCATGATGATATGATTATCACTCATCTCCTGTTCTGCTTTTGATCAGTTTCCCTCTGGACACCTGCATAAAAGCTCCCAATTTTTTCTCTATCAGCATATGTATTTGGAGCATAAAGTTTTCCCATGACGAAAGTCACATTCACATGGCCCCAGTGAGAAAAGGAAGAGGTCCGTGAGAACAAAGGTGACAGATCTGTTTATCTCTATTGCATAGAACAGTGATTTAAGTTAAAAGAAGTGCTTACCTACAGATAGAGTTATGAAAGGTGTACACTATTGCTAAAATCCTGTTGTACAACTATGCTTGTACAGTATAACTCAACATTATTCAAGTAACAACTCTTTAGTTAGTTACTGATTTAGATTTTTTTTTACCTGCCTTTCTCCTAAAAGGGACTCAAGCTCTAATTGTGCTACCCATCAAGCACTTTGGCAGCACATTGCACAATGGGTAGTTAAGCCGTCCTGAACAAGCAAGCCAAACAAATCCACTACTTTGCATGCTAGACTGCCCTTCCCCATCTTGTTCCTTTCCTCAGTCTGTTGTCAGAATGGTGCTCCTGCAAAGCTAGCTAGAAGTGACAGTGGACGTACTGCATAAGAGTGCAACAGTTTTATGAACAGGTGTTTTCTCTCCCACTCCTTTACTGTTTTTAATACGCCCAAGAGGGAAGTTCCTAAAAGGTGCACTGCTGGCTGCCCCTCTTGATCTCTCAGCATGATCCTCCAGCAAATGCAGACACAAGGCTGGGCAAGCATGCACTCCCACAGGCAAAAATACACACCCTCCTTTCCTGCTCTTCCAGCTCATCCATCAAATTCCTTAAGAATCAGCTCTTCGGAAGCCAATTACCACTCTTGTACTCACTCTATTTGCTTGCCTCCTAGAGAGAGAGAGAGAGAGAGGATTGCACAATCAAATTGTGGGTCATATATAACAACAATAACATTTTTATCATTTTGACTGTGCTTGCTGTTTCTGAATAATAATAATAATAATAATAATAATAATAATAATAATAATAATAATAATAATAATAATAATAATAATAATAATAATAATAATAATAATAATAATAATAACAGAGAATGGTTTTGGAAATCACACCAATATTTAACTGATATATAGGTTTTTGGTTAGAATTTGCATCTGTTATATAATACCAATCAATATTTTTATGACTTTGTCTGTTTTTAACTTGTTTCATGATTTTTTAATATTTTTATAATAATAAATAATTGAGAATGTTTTTTGGGGAAAAAATATAGAAATGTTATTTGAGGAATAATTCTTGTGGAGGCTTACCAGAGATGAAAACCTTTATCTTCTACCTCTTTCTGAATGGCATCCTTTTGCCTCAGTCTCTTTACAGGGCTAGCCATAGCTCTGGGCCATGTTCTTTGATCCCACCAGATGCTGTGCATTGTGTAAGGGAGATCTGAGTTCTGCACAGGACAGCAAGTCCAGAATGCTGTTGCCAGTTTCCCGCTCCAGGAGGCTTTCCCTCCTGTGAAAAAATGCTAAATGCTACCACTCAGATAGTTTTGTCCCAAACATCAAGTGACAAAACTCCCAGCCATGCACTGAGAGAAAAACTAAATTGAAAAAAGTCATATCCAACTGCACATAGGACCATGCCAAGCTTAGGGTTAGTCCTAGCCTATTAGATGCCATCTGTCTGGCTACTCTTCTGTCATTATTATCTTCATCTCAGAGGGAGTTAACTGAGCTGGCTTCAACAGATTTCAGATGGCCAGATTGGAGCCATAAGATGAAAACCCATATTAAAGTGGGCATTTTAATAGAAGTGTGATGTTTTACATTTGAATTGGCATGCCTCCAAGACAAAGGAGGGAGAGAACAGGAAAAAAAAACCTTTGCCTAATTGAATAACATTTGTATGTAAATTTAAGATTAAAACTAAAAGTCTACAATGCTTGAGGGTAAAGTCATATATTTTAAATCTGTCATGCTGATTGGCTTAATAGGCCATATTTTCAGTTCAATGGGTTTTTTTTTATATAATTGGTGTTATCGCTTGGTTCAATTTTAAAAACTGAGAAACTGTCCTCATTTTCTTTATTTCTTCCACTTATGCGAGAAGAAATTGCACATTTTATCTACTGGGGATAGCAGACACCCTTTGATGCACACACACTCATGAGTCTTTTGATAAATCTGTTGTTTATGATGTTGCTCTGATTATTTCAAATGTTCGCAGTAGGGAAATGTGCAGAAAATGATCCCATTAAGATGTTTACTCTATTTCAGTGATTCTCAACCTGTGCTTCATGGATTACTGGTGGTCCATAGCAGTATTGCATGTAGCCTGTAGAGGACTGCATTGATTGATCAATGAGTCCTTGATCTGAAGGGGAGAAGAAATGGAATCACAGAAGGAGAAATGAGAGAAAAGGTTGCAACAACAGAGCCCTTCATTTTGTTTCTTGAATGATGTTGGGTATTAAATGTTAGATGAAATGCATAATGTAAATCTTTATGAATAGTAATAGGCAGCAGACAAGCTGGCAGTGTCTGTCAAATTCTGGTTAATACAGAAGGTTGGCTCTTGCCAACAAAGGGCTTTGTTTAAAATTATACACATGCAGGTCTGTGTTTCTGGACTAAACCCCAGAATTCACCAGGCAGAAAGGGCAGTGGCCGTGCTACCTGGGGAATTCTTTCAGATTTGTAATCCAAATGCGCACATCTGCAATGGTCTATGAAAAAAAATTTTTAATGGCTTATTTCTGTAGGAGTCCACAAGAATCATCAATGACAATGCTACCATTTACATAAAGGAAAAGGCTGGGAAGCATTGAACGGCATGATCCACATACTAAGATCTCTTCTATGGCTACGGTGACCCTGTGTCTTTCTTTACACACTTTCTAAGCCTCTGTTAGAATAGGTGAGATCAGGTAACAATATAAGATGGCACTGGGTCATGTTGGAAAGTGTTGTGTCACTGAGTGTGATCTTCAAAGCACCTCTTCCATCCACATTTGACCTGGTCTCAAAAAGGTTCAAGTTCAGTGCAGAGTAGAGATTGGCTGTTTCACAGTCCTCTGTATGTCATCTGGTCTCCTGAAAACAAATTGAACAAGATCGTGCCGTAGGCACTCTAAAAAGCAAACTAAATCACTATCTGATCACACCCTAATTCTATTAGAAGATAATCCAATATCTTGAAGTATCTGCTCTACAGTCCATGTTCTGGTGTATAAGCAGCACACTTTGCTTTCTGCCTTTGGGAGGGTTGCTTATATACCACTCCATAGTGCTTATGAATTCCAGAGGCTATTGAGTTTTCTCATACTGAGGACTAAGCTTGCTGCATCCCTTCTACCATGTGGTGTGAACCAGGCAGCCTCTACAAATACCAGATTGCTTAATTCCCCTAATATTTTCCTCAAAAGAATGTAAAATTGCCTATCTCATATAGAGGGATATTATTTTCCTGAGGTAAAAAGTTTTTTTTTAGTGGCGGATTTAGGGCAAAGGAATGTGATTTCCTAGTCTTTCAAAACAGTCACAGATAAAAGTTTAGGGCATACAGCTGAATTTAGCTTGCTTATTTCGTTTATTTCATTTAAAACCAATTGGCAAAATTTCAGTATATTCTCTCATTCCCACCACATCTGAAAATAAATACCTACTTTCTGGCATCCTCTCCAGTACATCTTAGAATAATTACCATCTATTTGATATAATCATTTTAGTAACAGCTCTCTAAAGACTATCAAGTCAAGGATCTATAATTATTTAAACACATCATTGCTCCAAAGGAATTATCTGTGCTTACTGAGGTTTGTTTAATTAGGGTAGGTGAGAATTTTCTGTTAGTTAATTTTTTAAAAATATGAATTTAATGAATATTCTTTGTAGGCTGAAGACCACTTTAACAGATTAAAAGTTGAAGTATGTGATGAACTGAAACCACCAGAATTACCCATCGAAGCTGAGTTTGACTGCTGAACTTTTACAAATCTAGGTTTTAATCTTCACCTGTATTCCATGATTACAGTGCTGAATTAAGATTGCCTTCTTTTTTCAAAAGCACGTTATGAGTGAGAAGCAATCCAAGCAGCTGAAAATTAGCTTTGGTGAGGAAACTGTGAAATGACATACCAGTGTCAAAAAAGGGCACTAACCTGAAGCATCACAATCAGAGGGCTCAGTAGCTATATTAAGCAGTGGAGAGGTAATGAAAGACCTGGAAAATTATAATAATATAAAGAAGAGAAAGGCTAAGTAATTCATAATGAAGGCAGAAATATATAAACAGAGGTTGAGACAAATAGGAACCATAGACTGGAACAGGACGTTATCATTTATTCCATCACAAAATCTGGGAAGCAACTGAGAAAAATAATGAGTTTAGCTTTTCTCTTCCAAGCATCCTGGGTTTTATTTTATTTTTTAAGGGGAAGCTGTGCAAACACAAATGGGTTTTAGTCTCATCTGCTAGCCCTTGTGTAAATGAAATGGGCTGCATGCAGTTTTGCTTAATTCTTGAGTGCTTAAAATTTGAATCTTTATTTTTCAGTCAAGCATGAAAAGGTCTCACCTGCAAGTCTCTATAATTTGTGAAAGTAATGCTGAATGCAGATCTCTGCGAATTTCACCCAAACAATCCTGAAATAAAATAAAAAAACTGCTGCAGCTTTTGGAAATACTGAGACAAATTAGATAAAGAGCTAGGTGCACTTTGTGGAATCCTTTACCCGTGTGTGCATTGTAATAGTTTATTACATAACTAGGTTACTAATTAGATTTTTTTTTAATAAATAAATCAGATTTTCACCAGTGTGTTCTTTGTAATTCTGTGGCACATTGTAATTAGAAATGTATTCTTTGTAATTGCATATCTTACCATCTGTTATAATGAGATTGTGATATTATTTGAGTGAGCAGCCTCTAAAAAAGCCAAAGCATATCTGAAGCAGATTTTTTAATAATAAAAAATAATCCCCGTAAAATATAATTAAAGAATGGCATCCATGACTGTATGAGCAGACTTCTGGCCATTGGGATCTCCTCTTCATCACCCACCTAGGTGCTTTTAGAAATGCTTTCTCTTAGTCCCACCACATTCACAGTTGTGTTTGGTGTGACCATGGAAGAGGGCCTTCTCTGCCACTGATCTCAGACTCTGGAGCTCCTTCCCATAATTGCTACTGTTCCACAAGCAGACAAAGACCTTCCTCTTCAGGCAGGATTTCCCTTAGTGACTGGCTGCTGAACAGAGAGATTTTTAAATGGGTTATTGTGCCTTTTAAATGTGTTTTTGGCATTGATTTTATTTTCCGTTGTCTTTTTAATTATGTAAACCACCTTGAGTCCTTTTTTTAAAGAGAAAGGTGGGGTAAAAATATTTTAAACATATAAAATAAAATATCAGGTCCTTTGCAGACATCAATTGTGCACTGAACTGTGAGCACTCTTTAAAGTATGAATAGTTAAAGTGCACAAAATTGAAAAATGCACAAACAAGATCTAGTTGCTTTGGAAAATGCATTATTTAGACAACATGCACAAATTCACAAGTTAGGGAAAATACGTGTTTCAGTGAGATAAGAGGGAAAAACACAAGCCAATATGAAACAAGGATAGGAAGAAAATCTTCCCATAGTGCTTTCCCACTTTCCCATCTGTCCTCATCACCTCAGGAGGAGCACAGGACTGTATTAAAGAGAGAGCCAATAAACTTCTCTTTCAGAAGCTTTCTTCTAGTCATGGTTTTGAAACTTAATCCATGAAATTGCTATTGTTCTGAATATCATGCTGTAATAAAGATCTCTGATTCCTAGGTAGTAATTGTTTACAACCTTATTTGAAATAATACATATTTGACGGTACCATTTTTTTCCAAATATTTTTTCTTTTTGCCTTCCAGCAAAGAGCTCCTGCAGACAAAGAGACTCCTCAGGTTTCCTCAAGAAGAGTATATAATAATCAAAGTACCTGGGACTGCACTTCACAAGATGTAAGTTTAATTCATGTGGAAGTTTAATCAAACCCCTAATGCTGTGTGTGTTGTATGCTGTCAAGTCAGAACCAACTTGTGACTCTACTAGAGCTTTCAAGGTAAGTGAGATGTTTAAGGGATGGTTTCACCAGTTCCACTGCCTTAGTGAGTTTCCATGGCCAAGTGGGGATTTGAACCCTGTTCTCCAGAGTCCTAGTGCATCAATCTATTCACTACATCACACTGGGAATCAACTCTTGATGCTAGTAGATGCAAATGTATGCATATTTAGGTGTGTAGCAGTTAAGATAGGATGCATAATGTTAAATTAGGGGGAAATAGTAATATTATTCCTGGGGGCTGCAAATGGGATGCTTTTCTATGTAAGCGCCTACTCTCTCTGGCTTTGCTAGAAAAATGTAATTCATAAGATTTGAGAAGTTTATCAGAGTGAAATGCAACAAGAGGACATATGCTTTAATTTGCCAGAATCCACTTGCCAAATTCACATGTGAAAATGCCATTTAAAACTTTTTTTTTAAAAAAAAAAATTCTAATACATTTATTAATTTTTGTTTAAAATATTTTTACCCTGCTTTTCTCCTTAGTATGGACCCATATTAAATCTTACAGCATTAAAAGACAATATATAAAGCAAAAAATAGTAAGTATACAAATACTGAAAAAAATGAAACAAATAGAATCATGAAAGGCAGTAAGCAAAAGCAGCATCAAAAACACATTCAAAGCAATAAGGCGCAACCATTCATTTAAAAGCCCCACTGAGAAAATGAGGTTTGAACAGGACAGTGCTACAAGTCACTATGGGACAACCAGTTAATCCTCCATTCAAAGCCATCACAGGGAAAGCAATGTCTGTGTAAAATAACATGGCCTTGCACAAAGTATGTCTTTCATAGCAATTTAACACTGGACATGTAAACATTGAAAAGGAAAAAGAAAGCACAAAATTGGAAGAAAAAAAAAGGAAAGTCCTAGACCATTAAACACCTAGAGGTCTGAAATGTATATCAAATAAGCAGGTAGCTCACCAAATTCCTTCAGCAAATCCTGGCAATTTGCTGTCTTTGCAGTTTGCAACAATGACATACATTTCCCATAAACAACTGAAAAACTATGTTTCATCATTTAGTGGTTTGCTGTACCAGCAAGCCTCAATTGTTGATAACTGAAGGGAAAAATAAACAAGTGAAAGAAATATGGATATAGGAAAGGAAGGGACATGCCACAAACCATCATTAACAATGTTGTTGACAGTTGAAGGGAAAAATAAACGTAAGAATATAAGAAGAGCCCTGCTAAATCAGTCTAAGGACCCATCTAGTCCAGCCCCCTGTATCTCACAGGGGCCCCAACCAGATGCCTCTGGGAGCCTATGAGACAACAAGAGGCCTGTCTCCTGATACCCCTCCCCTGCATCTGGCATGTTGAGGTACCTTCCTTTTTTGAGGTACCAAGCAAGAGAAATGCAAAAATGGGAAAGCAAGAGGCACACACCATAATCATTAACAATGGCAATAGAACAAGTGCTTCCTTTTTCTTTCAGTTGTTTGTTTTATGCAATCATGGCAAAAGGCAAAAGCAGCAGCAACTATGCCTGGCTACCATTGTATATCCTCCACAGTGTTTTGGACTTAGTGCTATTCTAGGATATTTGATGTGTGTGTGTGTGTGTGTGTGTGTGTGTTTATTTCCAATTTCTACAAACCTATTTCTTTTTCAGAGAAGTAACTGTGTTAGTGTGCCTCACCATGTTCACAAAAAGAAAAGAAAAAATTAAAAAGTGAAATAGTGTGATGTTTAAAGACTAATAGATTTATTTTAGTGTTAGCTTTTGCAGGTGAAAAGCTACTTCAGAGCTTTTGTGGGTCAAAATCCAATTCTTTAGAAACATCTGAATAGATGTTGATCTGTGAATTCATGCACACAAATAAATCTGTTGGTCTTTAAAATGTCTTTTTTTAATGTCAGACAATGGCTATAGAGAACCAGCTTCAAATCCCCGATTGACCAAGACGTTTGTTGTGCAACCTTAGGCTAATGTTTCTTCATAAGCCAAAGTTACCTTGTATGGCTGTTATGTGGGGAAACCTTGTAAGAAAGTTGAAGAATGCTTCCTTGAATAAATGAATGAACCAATCTATTAAAAAAGCACATCAAACTCATTTTTTCCCACAGGTATAGTTTAAAGTGATGCTGGAGATTGCTGAAGAACACATGCAATGGAATCCTGAATATGTCTTCCATTGCTTCTTACCTGCATCACAGTGCACCCCAACTGGTAGGGAATCCTGGTCCTCTGGATATATGGATAGCATTTTCATGGAGACACAAGGGGAAGGGAAAAAGAAATCCCTATCTACTTGCATGCACCTAAGTCTGGACCCATTCCAATGTAATTATATAATTTTTCCATTAAGAACAAAAAAAGTGTACAGATGCATTACGTCCTCGGAAAAACAATTAAGATGAACTAAAAGGAGATACAACATCATCAATTTCAAAGGCGTTATAATTATCTGTGTCCTGGCACAGCAGGCAGACCCCAGGCTCCTAGAAATTTAATTAGACTGTACAACAGAGCAGTATTAATCAAGGTTTAGAACTAAAGAAAATATAAGGAGAAATTGACATAATAAATAATGAATTGTCAATAGGTTTCTCAGTAAACAGAAGGAGAAAGAACAATAGTTTTCAATCTTTAAATAAATGCAATTTCAAATAAACATTGGCTAAAATCCTGTTAGTTATGCCTTGGAGACTAATTGAAGCAGCATAACTTCTAGAGGAGAATACCTCCAAGTTAAAAAAAAATCACTGCAGACATTGTCTATATTGTGCAGTCACATGATTTGGTGCATGACAGATAACGTCTATGGTGATTTCTTTAGGCATTTCACTTTTGACCCCTGAAAGCTATGCCATTTGTAGTACACTGCTGTAAAATCCCAATAGGATTTTATCCACTAGGTTCTGTATTCCAGCACAGTAGTTCCTCTTTGTCCTTCCCTTCCTCCTGAGGGGTTCATTTTAATAACGCCATCTCCAGAGCCACTTTTCCTGCTTCGGTTATGCCAAAGAGATGCACAAAGGGATTTCTGGTCCCTCTACATATAGATGTTTCTTTTGAGAATAGGGATAACTTCTCAAATACCAAAATCCAATGCCTTCACTCTACCAGTGTATCTCTCTTTAAATACATCTGTTAAAAAACACCATATGTGTTTTTCTCTTGATATCATGAAACATTTTGCCTTTTTTTCTCAGCTGCTATTGTTCTACACATGCCAACTGTCAAGATCTTATTCTATGTCCTGATAACCTGTTTCTTTCCCCTGTTGTGTCTGCTTAGCTATTCTTGCTACACAGGAACAGGTGTATTATGCTCTGATGTTGACTGTGTGTGGTTTCCTCTTCTTTATCTACTAGTTGTTTATTTGTCTAAAAACTAATAGAATGAAATAGTTATAAATCGATAGAGGCAATTCTGTTTTACGTATTTGGAGATTAGAATGATGTCAGTCCTGCACAGTTACAGTAGTCTGATAAAAGTTATCTTTTCATGACTCCATTCTACCCAGATCTGTACTTTTGTGCGGGACTTTGAATTCTTTGCCAAGGAGCTCTAGTGTTCTGGTTCACCAAAAGTGGAAGAGTTGCAATGTGACTGAATCCAGAGGGTTTCAAAATCACTCACTCTGTTTTCTATGTGGTATTTTTGATTGGTCATCTAATACTAGCATACTGTTCAAATTAGTGTTGCTGACTTTTAATCTTTTAGGGGTTCTTTGAACAAACTATCTGATGAATTGAGTAGAAATGTAAACCACCACAAAATCAGAAACTTGAACAGCTGAAATAATTCTTTGAAAGTCAAAGCTTTATGCATTCCCTGTTTTTAGGCAAAGAACTTATAACCCAACAGACTCAAAGTTTCTGTGGGCAAAATCATGTTAACATAACTTTGTGCAAGTGTAACTTGGATTTGGTGCTAGATATATTTAAGTTACACTAATTAAAAACTGCATCACTTTCAAGGCTCCCTAGGGCTCTCTTTTGCCCTGGGGAAGTCTTTGGGAGCATCAAGATGGAGGAGGGTAAACCTTTAAAAGTTAAAAATTGCCTCTAGGATCAGGATTATGAGTGACAATCAGGTGGTTATTTTTAATTTTTTTTACTGCTAAAGTCCTGAGGCTTCCAAAGGCTTCAGCAGGGCAAACAAGAACCGAAGGGAGCCCCAAAATAAAAAAATGGGAGAATATGAAGCTTTTAATCAATATAAATTAAATGTTTTCAGAGCCTGATCTGAGTAATATTGGAATAAAGTTACAGTAACAGAATTATGCCCATTGTAATAATATGCAGGTGCTTCAGATTCTGCTGATTTCAACAAAAGGTTGTTTTTTTAAAAAAAAACTAGGGATGTACTTCGGATTCAGAATTTGAAACTGAGGTATTTCTTCCCCCTTCAACAAACATTTTTCTTGAATAAATTGAGTAAATTGGAATAAAGAACATGGTTGAAAGTAGAGGAGAGAAAGGAAGGGAAGGAAGAAGAGGAGGAGGAAGTGAAGAAAATTACAGGTGCTTTGCCTGAATATTGAAGTTTGAGTAGTAGTTGATAAAATTGAGTGTCACACCCCCATCCCACATCAGAGTCATTTATTTTTCCCTTTTCATGTTATTTCACTATTTGGACAAATGTAAATATGTCCAAATCCTTCAAAATATTCAAGTACAAATCAAAGTGGATGGGTAACAAATCAGCTCAAAGAGAATTACTTGCAATTTATAGGACCAATAATTCAGACAGTGTCAAAATGGATGATATTTGTCCAGCCATAATTTTTTTATCCTTGAACTGCTCCCTGAAAGCCATTTTTTTGTAAGATGGACAGTGGGCTTTTCCTTTCACTTCAAAAACAACTCTACCAACTTCAGTTTCTTTGCCACTACCTAAGATCAGTCCTGAATCCCATCTAAATGCATCCACAGCTAATAAATTTAAACTTGCATGCTCAAAATGGCAGTTAAATTTGCATGCTCAAACTTCCACATCACTTTCCCTACCTGATGGGTTGTTTTGTTGCTAGGATGTGACTGGGTTGCCTTTAGACCAGTCAGTCAAACTGCTTGATACAGGAGGGAGAACTCCTAGTACAAAAGTATCTGAAAAAAAATATATAAATCCTAGGATTCCACCAAAGGGTGGCATGACAATTAAAGTAATACCAAGTTACTATAAATGCACAATGGAGAAACACTTAGTAATACAATTCTAAAATTAACACACTAATAGCATTTGATGTTACAAAGCAACTCTTGGGTTTGATAGAATAAAAGTTCACTTCCTTGACAAGCTGGGCTGCATTTCTGAACTCAAACTCTAAACGTTTTTCCATTCTGAAATCTTCTAGTCTTCTCTCATTAGAAGGAAAGCAATAGAAACCCAGTAACACATTCAAGACTGGCTAAAAAAAGTTATATGTAGTTAAATCTGAAGATAAATGGCAGTTAAGTAGGACCAAGTGTGAATATATTCGGGTTAGCATTTCTCATTAAACTTTGCTTCTGATAATGATCCAGAAGAAGCTGTGTAGATAGAGAAACAATATGTAATTAATGAGCCCAAACCGTATTAAATGGTATTGTGTGAGAAATGAACAACTCATTGTTTAATTACATTAGCAGCTGAAGAGAAAACTGAACAAAGAAACAGGTTTCACATCAGTGTGTATTTTCTTCTGGATTATGCAGACACCTCAATACAGTGGTGCCTCGTTTAACAGGTGCTCCATTTAGCGACGAAATCGCTTAACAATGACTTTTTGGAGCGTTTTTGCACTTCGTTTAGCGATGGTCCCTGTGGGCGATTTTCGCTTAGCGATGGTTGGGACCATGCTTTGCATAGCAATTAAATTTTGGGTCCCCTGTTTTGCTTAACAATGGTTTAAACAGCCTCATGTTTGCTGTTTTTTAAATGTTTTTCTGTTATTTATAAAGTTAAAGTTTACTGTTTAAAATGTTTGAAATCATAAAGTGCACTTAATAAACCCTTTGTTATCCAAATTTGACTTTGTTCTGACTCTTTTTAAATTTGTTGTTGTATTTTTTTCCCCTCATTGAGATGCATTGAATAGGTTTCAATGCATTTCAATTGGGGAACCGCGTTTTGCTTAACGATGTTTCCTATGGCAATTTTCGCTTAAGGACGGCAATTCGTTCCTATTGGAACGGATTATCCGGTTTTCAATGCATTTCAATGGGAAACCACGTTTCGCTTAGCAGCGATTTTTTTAGAACGAATTAACATCGCTAAGCGAGGCACCACTGTATTGTATATGTGTTGTATTGCCATATTTAAGTATGCCTTTATTTAAGGTTCTTGAGAAATGTCCATACAAAACAGAATGTAACAATTCAATTTAGGTTAGAAGTCCATGTGATTTACCCAGTTCAGTTTTATGCTGCTCTATCCCTTTTCTGCAATGGGAGATGTCTTGGCAAGCTCAGCACTGCATACTATCTCTTACAATTTCTCTTACAATATCACTTACACTAAGCCTTTATTATATCTGAGTTCACAATTATGTGAGTTACATCACTTCCCCTCTGGCCACCCCACACATTTACACAAAAGGGATGGAGTTCACCCTCTGTGAGATTTGAATCTGTAACAATTGCTAAAGTCATATTTGTTTGAACAAAACGGTGAATGGATTTGAAGGAAAGGGGAAGAAAAAGAGAACATTTTTATATTAAAAGTAATGCTGTAAAGCATCTTTTCATATACATTTTCATAAGTGTTCTTGGACTAGTTCACAGAGTATTTTGCTAGCTCATTTTTTGCACATACCCAAACTAAGAATTTGTAATCCAAAATAAAAAGGCAGTTTGTTTGTTTGTTTTTTACCAAGATCTCCCACTTCATTATTTGGGCCCATGGGACAAACAGGGAAACCTGCTGCTATTTTGAATACAGTGCATGAGCTTATAGGAACAATTATGAAATCACTCACAAATTGAATAACTCCTAATACAATATGCACCATTCCCTTCATGCAATCTGTCTTCAGGATTATGATCCCTAACTTTCAGTATTGCTTCCTATAAAGAATCAAAGCGAGGTGGAAATCAGAATCCAATAGTTTAGAAAACATTTTGGTTTGTTTTCAGCTATTTACATTCATTGCCTCACATCAGATTTCTAGCTCTTTGTCCTCAGTCTCCTTTTTCTACAAGACAAAAATGATAACCATTTTATTTATTTCCAGTGTGTTCCTGCAGTCAGCACATCTTTTACAATCATTAATCATTTGGTGACCAAGGACATGGAGCAATGGACCAAATCATGCACATATTTCTAAGTACCCATGGCATTTAGCTTCATAATTTGATCACTCACCTTTTGCCATTTGGCACAGCAGACCTGTTGACAGGAGGAAAGTAGTCATTGTCACAATTCCCATTTGAGGTTGACCAAGTTTTTAAACTAAACTTTAGTTATTCTGTAGTTCCTTACAGGAAGAAAATTGTTCTCTAAGCAAAGGAAGCCTTAGAATTTGCCTGAATTCCATATTATGTGTCAAATCAGAATGATTCAGAAAGATTTAGTAGATGTCTGAATCAAAGCAGAAGTAATTAATGATTCAGATTCTGAGGGACATAAAAATCCAAATGGTAGGTCAGGAAAACAAACAAACAAACAATACACACACTCTTTGCAAACTCTTTGTAAAAGAAAATGTGATAGAGAGGGTGGAGAGAGGGGAACAAGTATGGTCTTGTGATTGACACACTGTTGTTTACTGATAGTAAAGGCTTGCTTTAAAGAAAGTGTGGCAGTCCTCCAGAAAAGGGGAACATTTTGCCATGTATCTCCGGGGAATTAGCATATAATGTTGTGAGGCATATTCAGAATATTTCTGTATCACATTTGGATAGGCTGCAGGGGCTGAAATACTGAGCCTCAAAAAAGACCTTTTAAAGGGAAGAGCAAGCACTTTGTTATAAGATTGAGCATGACTGGAACAAGCTCAACCGGAAGAGCATTGCCAAGTAGATACATTGTTGCAGCTTCACTGCCAGGAAGGGGTGTGTTTGGAGGGCAATGAAAGTCCACAGAAATAGACAAAAGACATGGGTTTTTTTAAGAGTCGAAAGAACAGGCTTGACTTAAAGAAAGTAATGAAGAGACAGTGCTCCAAAAAAAATCCTCATTACAGAAGCACAGAGCAGTTGTGTTTGTCCCAGCACTGAGGGCTTTCAATAAACATTCTCTCAGGATTTCTGAGTGGAAGCTCCTAATACTAATCTTCAAAGGGAAAAAGAAATCAGCTCCAGGTCTGGAGGAATCTGAATTGTGGTTGACCCTTTCAGTGAGGAACCAATTGGTTGACTCTCAGGAGGAGAACTTTTAAAACTCCTTCCTGGACAAATATATGTTGGTGCTGGCAAAGGGATTCTGTGTCTGGTTGTAAAATATTTGAAAATATATTTTAAAACATTCAGAAGTGCTCTTGGTTAATTACAGTGAAATTACTAAAATTACTGTTTTTTGCTTTGTGCCTGGGGATTGTCTTGCTCAATGTTGCTGCCTATATCCTGTCATAGTTTCAACCATTCAATTGTCACAATTCAGTTGTTTGGTAACTAACTGCTGTTTGATTAGCATGAAGTCAGTGCAGAGCAAAAACCTAACCAAATGACAAAAAAGAGGTAAGAGCATCTCTCATAGAGAAGCTGCTAAATTTTAGACTATAGTTGTGAGTCTCAAAGGTACCACAGGGCTTTTTGCTGTTTTCACTGCATCTGACTTACATGGCTAACCCTTGAATTGGAATTCTCTGTATTGCTATGGATATGGCCCATTCATAAAGGAGTCTAGTTCAAAAGTCATGTTTTGCCTAATAATTATCTTTTGAGTTTAAAAATTCTATTTCGTGCTTATAATGGTCTCCCAGAACTGTTTTAGTTTGGATGTGCTTCATTCCCATTCATAAACAGGTTGCATGATATCACACTGGTCAGCACTGTGCCATTTACTTAAGCAGAGTCCTGCTTCATGGATTTAGCTGAATACCTTTATAGCCCCATTGTTGCAGTTTGAAGATCTGACTGCATAGCTTAATAGTCAAGAGGCATCCTGAGTGTTACTGTTTTATTTTTTTCCTCCCAGATTCTTTTAATGAAGATGCACACTTGACTGATCCACTGTCATAATTTATGCTCCCAGCTGTGTACCTCTCCAGCTTGTGTTGTATAATTCACTGGCTAAGCTACCTACTGGAACTGCTGGATTTTTTTTTTACGTACTTTACTGATCAAGCTGCATATTTCATCACTTGAGTTTTTGCACCTAGATACTTATTTTCTGATCAAACAGCATGCTAAACTGATCAAGAAGGAATAATGTTTTAAGGCATAAGCCACGCTTCTGTTCCAGCTAGTTTAATGTCTTACTTCACAGCTTCCATATTCTCTCTTTCTGTTCTCTGTAAAAAGAGAATAATTGTTCCATCATGAATGTACTTTTTTTTAAAAAAAGAAAGTACACCAATATGAAGATATTCTTAGTTTCTACCAGTTAGTTATAAACAGGACTGCCTACATCAATATATTTTAATCACGTAAGATCATCTTTTTGTAATATAAGATTCTGTAAGCAGAACCAAAATATTGTAAGCATATTTCAAGGTACAGATTTATCACTGTGTGGAAGATAGATATACCTGTATCATCATGATCCCCTGGGTATATACCTAGGGAGTTCAACCACATTTGTCATAACAGATAATGTAGAGGTGTAAATATGCTCACAAAATACATTTTAACTTACATGTGCAAGTGTGAATCTAAACAACATGTGTTTAGATATGTTTGCATCATATAGATAACATCTTTCAGAATTCAGCTGAGACTGTATTGAGCTACATCTCTCTGACATTAGAAGAAGTATTGCTGGCATAGTCCCATTCCCCATGAAATCTGGTCTGGGGAATCCAGGACCTCACTGTAGCAAATATACTGGGACATGGGGCATGGTGGGGGGAGAGAAAAGAAATCTCCTGTAGACACTGAATGTCATTGTCCATGGGAAACCTCTCCTTCGGGTAACCCAGGTGTTCTTGGACTACAACTCCCAGAAATCCTGGCCAGCACAGCTGGTAGTGAGGACGTCAGGGAACTGCTGTCCAAGATCACCTGGGTTACCCAAGGTTGGGAATCACTGTTCTACAGAATGCTTAAAATGATTCAAATTCCCTAGGAAATTAGCTTAAAGTAACAAACTTGGGCCATAGATACATTCTAACAGAGGCACCAATGTAGCTTTTCAAAATTCATAATGAAATGTGAGATCAAGACAAGGAAGATTTACATTCCTATAATGTAACAGCCAGAATCCTATTAGTCATGCCCGTTGGCGCAACATTATTGGCATAACTTGCAGTGACTAATTGCCACAGTTTACAAAGATTGGCATTTCTTGTCACATACGAGTTGTGTGACCTGCTGTGTAATAGATAATGCCTACACTGATCTCTTAACTTGTGACAGTTCATTGCAAAAAGTTACACTAATGGTATTACACCAGCAGAAGTATGTACTAGAATTCCAGACACTGTTTACTTTGTCTCTTAGAATAAATGTGAAAACAAGTACTGTTCTATACCTTCTTGATAGATATTGACCTTATAAAGGTACAAATACGAATACACTCAATTTATATATCCTCTGTAATCAGATCAGCTTCAGATGGCCTTTGTTTTGCAATGCATTATGATATAGATGTCATACAGCTCAATTAATTAATAACTGAATTTTCAGAAATTCAAACAGAGCTATCTGAAACATTGATAATATAAGCAGTTTGATAATATAAGTTAGTTAAATGATTGTACATTTTAAAGTCATTTTATTCATGTCTAGCTGTCTGGTACAAGATGAAAAGCACAGAGAACATGGAAAATGCAAGTTCCCGTCTATATCTAAGGTCACATTGTCAGATTGAGGTCCTTTTCATCCGGAATTTGCCTAATAAGGAATCTGTGAGGAATGTGCTTCTTGAAGTTTAAAAAATGAAAACATCGATTTTCCCATCCTGTGTCTCATGGAACTGCTCATGATCCCTCCTATAATTTGTGATTAAAAAACATGTTTCTGGGTTATGTCCAGAATGAGAAGCATACACTGCCAAACATGTTTCCATATGAAAAAGGACCCCAAAGTGACAAATGTGTACATTTCTATGATCTAGGCACACGTATAGCTGTGTGCATGCTTTGCTTCTCAAGGGGAAACATTTTGTACAAATTAAAGATATTAAAAATGGAAGAAAGATTTCCTGAAATCACTTATTGAAATATCTCATCAGATATGTTGTTGTTTAGTCATTACGTCATGTTCGACTCTTCGTGACCTCATGGACCAGAGCACGCCAGATCCTCCTGTCTTCCATTGCCTCCCAGAGTTAGGTTCAATTCATGTTGGTAGCTTCCATGACACTGCCCAACCATCTCATCCTCTGTTGTCCCCCTCTCCTCTTGCCTTCACACTTTCCCAACATCAGGGGCTTTTCCAGGGAGTCTTCTCTTCTCATGAGATGGCCAAAGTACTGGAGCCTCAGCTTCAGGATCTGTCCTTCCACTGAGCACTCAGGGTTGATTTCCTTCAGAATTGATAGGTTTGTTCTCTTTGCATTCCAGGCGACTCTCAAGAATCTCCTCCAGCACCACAATTCAAAAGCATCAATTCTTCAGCAGACAGCCTTCTTAATGGTCCAGCTCTTACTTCCATACATCACTACTGGAAAAACCATAGCTTTGACTATGAGGACCTTTGTCAGCAGAGATATCTCATCAGATTAACATTACTCAAATTGACAAGAGGGCAATTTTCATGAGTATACTCACGTAACCTCATGAGCTTGCAGTTGAGAGGACAAAGGTGAACGAGCAGACAAATGCCTTTGTGAAGCCTGTTCCTCTCTCATCTCTGGAATTCTGTTCAGTAAGCCCCCAATTGTGAAAGGAGGGGCACATCCTATCCTGGGGGCGGGAAGGGGGGGCATGCCAAACAAAATTCACTTTCTTTCCATTCCTCAGGCAGCTTCTGGCTGGAAACCCCTCACACAGAAGGAGGACTGTACAGAAGAGCTGCACATGCAGTGTCAGCCTGCTTGATGCCCATGTAAGGGGTGGAACAACTGTTCCTCCCTTTTTTTGCTGGACAAAAATTTTCAAACTGATGGAGGAAGAATTGGGAGCTCAGAACAACTTTTATGAGCTCTTGGCATGTATATATGTGTCTATTCAGTTTTCTTGCAGTACACTGCTGCCACTGTTAGTTGAAACTGGTAAATACTTTTAATAATTTTAAAAGCATTTCACCCAGTTTAGAATGTTCTTCTTTGGGGAACCCAAATTGTGTTAATATTGCAAAGGACTTCCAACAGTATTACATTGATTTATGCCATCTCTATAATCTCATGATGCGGTGTAGCATTATAGCAACTGTGCCAGTAGCTAAAGAACAGAACTACTCATTTTCATATTTCCTTGCATTTGCTTTCAAATGGCCTTCACCAAATGCCTTGACATGGCATAAAATCATTTTGTTTTCCATCCCAATGAAAATTAGTCATACTTAGTAAATTGCTCTTAACATGACAGAATGCCTGCTTTCTTTACAACAGTCACTCGCGAGGTATTTCCATGGCAGCCATTGCCTCTCGAATTGGTCCCCTCCTTACTTAATACAATAGCCTCTGAGGTTTACAGCCTCATCTATCTTTCCTATTCCCTCTGCCCTCACATCCACATGCTTTATTTTTCCATCACTCCAAGCAGAAATAATAAGAACAGCCACAGGAAAAATATAGCCCTCTTTTTGACATTGACCCTAAAATATTTCTTGAGATTCTCAGATTGGCAAGTAGATATTACACATCTAAGGTGGTTTGCTTTAATCTTCCAAAGCAGGGGCCAGAAACCGATGTTAGGAATTGTATTTCTCTTATTATGCTTTTATACAGAATGAAAATCCAGATTAAAATTCTGTGGTAGAAGACTGCAAACTCACCCTGTAAATCCCAAGGCATGCGTTTGACAAAGAGAATTAAAACAAACATTAAACACTATATTTTTTTCCAAGCCAGAATGTCCTTAGGAAAACGATGAAGCCTCAGTAGACTACGGTAATTATTTTGACAAAGGAGATGGTAGTAGAGAGACAGACTTACTTCTGTTCCATTGTTTTCCTTACTGGCCAGAATCCTATTACTTACCAGCTCAAACAAAGAGGAACAGAACAGTAGACCCCTTACCTACAATTCACTGATTTATGCTGATAGAGTTACTCCAGCATACAGAAATAATAAGATTCTGGCTACTGTTTCTTTTGTATGCATATGAATGTAAACAATGCAAAATGTGACATCATCATTTTCCAATTCACACAACAATCAAAGTTATGATGTTATAGTGGGAACATGGTTCTCAGGATAAAGTCAAAACATGATGGTTAGAGAGTTTTCTGGCCCAGTCTGTGATTTGCCTCATGTTATTTATACAATGATGAAAGGAAGGAAACAAAGCAGCAGGAGTGGTGATAGAGCCACGTCTCTTATAAAGTGTAATTGTCCATTATCTTAGATTCAACATAACACTGTCAGTATTTATTTTTCATTCAGGTGGATTACACATTGTATTAAAATCCTATTACTTGTTTGATTTAGTTAATATTTATCTTCAGTAAATGCATGAGTAGATCCCATTGGAGTGGCCCAGAGTAAGTAGATCTGTGTTTGATGAACTGCCAGATCTTAAATTCATGACAGCAGAAAGTTGGATGAAAAACAGATGCACCAAATAAATATCCAGGGTGCTATATTTTACAGAAAAGGTGAGCACCTAGTTCTTGTCAAGTGACAACATCAGTTTCAGAAAGATGAGGTTACCAGCCATTGGCATAACAGGAAGATACCTAGAAGGTCAGATTGGGATGCCATAAGGGGCATATCCAACCCAGAGCCTCAACTTCTTCATCCTTATTTTACAATCTGAAGAGGAGAACCTTAGCTGATTTGGATAGCCTCCATGCATAGAAAAGGCTCATCTTTTCACCGAACTGCTGTCTGCATGCTCAGTGTGACACAGAAAGGAGGAAACTAAGTGCATTTCCCTTCCTTGCACATTAAGTTTAATCCCTAATGAATCTCTGGATAATATTAACAAGATTTATAAAATCAAATTTTGTCAACTGCATATTTATTTTTCAAAAACAGATTCATGCAAGTCCTCATCCAGATTTTCAAAATCTATTCTTGTTCTTTCCACATCTATGTTAATAATATAGAGAGTCTTCTATTAGTTCTTTTCATTCATTCAAAGTGCTCCATATGGTTCCCAAATGAAAGAGAGAAAATATTTGATACTAATATCCTGAAAATCTCTTCCTTGGGTTTACGAATTTTAGCCTGGCATATTCTGTAAAGTGACTTTCATAAAACCACACAATAATAATTAAATGTATTTTTAGACAGTTGGAGACTAAATGTACTCATTTTCTGAATTACTATAATGTACACTCACACCCACACATAATAAGATGTTGCAATTAAAATGCTGAAATGAAATAATATATCTAATATAAACAAAAGTAGCTTTGCTTTAATTTGTTCTGATTCCTGATATTTTGTGAACAGCTAAGTTAAAAACATACATAAAACAGTTCTCAGTAGGACATATTCTTATTTAGTGAAATGCATTTCTTAAATAAGGCCACAATACTTTTTATGTTGCACAACAGCCTTGAAAATGCGTTTTTGAGTACAATGACAGTTGCTTCTGAGCTGCAACTAGGAAAGATGGTGCTAAAAATTAGTACACTCCTGAAACTAAAAATAAAATTCAGATTCTTGTTATCTGAAGCATAGGCCACATTGTCTAAGAAATCACTTTCACTATATGTAGGATGACTTTCCATGTCATTCCTCAGTTTAGAGTGTGAACATTATGTTTAAGTGTAATTAATATAATATGAAAATAGAAGCTTTTGACCTATTTCTGGATGTCTTCTTCATTTCATCTTCATAATGCCATAATTTAACATTACATGTGAACAGGGTCATTATATGGGCTTAAAACTGATTGCTAATATTAGATTACCCTTACCTAATCAATGTACATAATTTACATTGATGACTTGCATAACTGTTAAACTACCATTCAACAAAGGCTGAAATCCAATGACATAACCTACACTGTGTAAGATTGGTGACATCAACAGCTACAGAAATTTTATCGCTAATGAAATATTGCAGTGCCTTCCCAAATATCCTGAGATTCTCATGCAATCCCCCCTGTTATCTGGAAGCTGTTGAAGCCTAAGGAACTGAAGGGAAAACATCAACACGACAGGATGACTTTTAAAATGCCAGCAATACAGTGGTGCCTCGCTTAACGAGCGCACCGCATAACAATGAAATCGCATAGCGATCCGTTTTTTCAGATCGCTAATGCGATCGCTTAACATTTTTCCTATAGGGCACAATTCACTTTGCGAAGACCGGTAAGCGTTTCGCTTACCGATCTTCGCAAAACGAAGCCCTGCGATCAGCTGTTCGGCGGCCAAAATGGCCGCCGGAAGCCCGGAAATGGCCCAAAATGGCCACGCCCAGCGTTTTCGCGCCCTCGTTAAGCGAGGCGAGGGCGCGAAAATGGCTGCCGGCCATTACGAAACTTCGTTGAACGGTGAGTATTTGGCCCATTTGGAACGCATTAAACAATGTTTAATACGTTTTAATTGGTTTTTTTGATCCGTTCAACGATGCTTCAGCATAGCGAAGGTTAATCCGGAACGGATTAACCTCGCTATGCGAGGCACCACTGTATTTGGAAATTAAAACTTCCCCTTCATTCTGCTGCCTCCAATCATTTCCTTTTGTTGAAAGGAATCCCAAGGGAAATTTGGGATCTTTGGGATAGGGGATCAGAAATGATGAAAAGCTACTATGGCTAATGTTGTCATCAGCCTAATATCGCATAAAGTTGCACAACAGGATTTCAGCCAATGGATTCTGTTTCATTTGGGAGTTGCATTTGTATTTAGATCATAATGCCCTTTCTACTAGAAATCACTACATTAATTTTGCTTTCCTTACCAGGTTTTCTGCAACATTTGCATTGTAGACTTTGGCACTTTAAGTGGTGCTTGCTCCACCTAATGAGCTCACTTCAAACTTATTTCTATTAGTAGAAAATCATCTTCTCACATTCAGCACCATGGGGTAAAATATGCCAGTAGTGATATGTGAAAACGGTTACTCTATCTGCACAGGTTCTGTTTCAATCATTTTGTTCTCAGGCATCCATAGAAGGCCCGTGGAATGTCTTTAATGGTCTCATGTTTCTGAATAAATTCTGCATGTCCAAGCTTTTTAAAGAAAAAGAATGTAAAAGTGTGGGAAACCAGCACAGGGAATTTATAAAACTGAGCTTTGTTCCAGATTTAGTAAAATGGACTGAACTCCTTGTATGTAGAAGGGAACCTGAGAGAGGTTTCCAAAATTTGTTAATCTTGTCTTTACTACATAGGGAGTTCATTGCTTTAATGGGAAAAATGAAGATAGGGAGTCCTAGGGAGGTGGGTAATTTGATCATTTTTTCTTACCAATGCTGCCTCCATTTTGCTGTAAGAGATTTATATAACATCTATTTGCTCTTTCTAGAGGAACAAAATGGAGTCCACAAAAAAAAAGCGCTACTGGACCTGTAGCCTTTCTATCCCTTTCAACCTTGCTTTGCATATTCGCTCGCCTCCTAAATGACACACTCATTTTCTTTGCTGACTGTGAGACAGAAAAATGGTGAAGGGTCTTTCCTGTCAGGTATAATAAAAAGTCCTAACTGGGGGTATTTTGAGGAAAGCAAAAAATAAAAGAGTAGATGAGAAAAGGAAAAAGAAACAGGGCTTTCAGGCTATTGATAATTAAAACAATTACAGGCATAGTTGAGGACGGCATATACAAGAGTATGACCTCACTGACTGTGTTTCTTTCTCTAATTCTTTTATTCTATTTCCAAGTCTAGAGATTTCATTTTTGTGACTAATACTTTAAGTCAGAGTGCCCCAGATGTTTTCTAAGATGTATAGATCTTGCTGGCAGCCTTCTCTTTCCTATTGCATCTGAAAGTGTTGGGATGAGCTTTCTCAAACGTTTCTGACAAAATCAATTGAAATTATGTGTGTAGGTTGTCTGCCTTTTAGTAATGGGTGTGGCAAGCACATGACATGGAGCAAAGCAAAGTTTACTTTGCTGAAACTTTGATCTCATCTAAGATAAATGCCAACCATTTTCTCCATCCATATGTGAAAGGTCATATTATTCAGTTGCACAGCTGATTGCACAAAAGGTCATTTGTCACTCTTCTTTTGAGAATGCTATCACTTCCTCATAAATTATCTTGCTCTGGTTTGACATTAGATATTTGTTTGTCTCCATCAATTGACACTGATAGGGCTATTGTTGTTGTTATAAGTAAATGCAGCTGCTGTGTATGACATGTTGTCAATACAGAGTGTTGCTAAACTTGGAGAAGAAGACATGGGAGATTAAGAATTGTGTCAGATCCTGCATAACATCCTATCACTACAATAAGGAACTCCAAAGGAATATAGAATATAGTATTCTTTTGCTTTCTGAAGCAAAGTGCACATACAGCAAGCAGAGAATGACTGCCTTCGTCTTTAAAAAAGACACAGGCAACTTTTGAGATGCTCTTAATACTTAAAGACCAGGCAACAAAACAATCATTTTCCTCTTCAGCAATTTGCTTTAGTTGTAATGAAGCATAATGTATGTTCAGGTACATTTGGTTTGCTGGGGAAAAAATAATCTCTTCAATATCTTCTCATGCTGACAGTGCCACAAAATACATACATCACTGTATCATAGGGCAAGAAGGACAGTTGCGTGGATTCTCATCTTGGCATATGAGGATGGCACAAAAAAGGATTTACATCCCATAAAACACACCTATCTAGGAGTAACAGTGCAATCAGAACTCAAAGATACACTGGCAGGAGCGGGTTTGGAACAAGCAGAGGCTTCTTAGATGGGTACAAACCCCTTCTGCTGGCTGATCTCAGATCTATCAACACACTTATTGGGCTTGCTGAGATCAGTCAAAAAAAATAAGAGCCAAAAAGATATGGAGTCTGTTCAGCCCAGACTCACAGCCACTATGCCAGGTCAGTTAGGCCAGGGTCAGGGGGGTCCAAAGTAATTTCCCACAGGCCTAATTTGGGAGGGTTTGGATTCAGCACAGGCTCAGCAGCTTGGTGTCATTTCAGTTAGCCCTGAGCGATCTTGGCTACTGAAGACTGCTCCTTAAATCTCAGTAAATTCAGTGGGATTGAGTTCTCCATAGTCGGACATAAGAAATGTTCCTGCTATAAAAGACAGGTAATATCTGGACATTGTTTGCCTACATGCCTGGCAGGTTTCTGAAGTAACAGCCAAAACATCATTGAAAAGAAAAGGAATTGCAGTTTCCCCAAAGATACTATGCCAATAAGCAGGAAATCTGGACAGAAAACTTCTGAGGCCCACTTGATCCTGTGCTTTGGAAGAATGGCAGAAGAAGACAAGCCCTCCTTTTCTTTGCTTTTCTGTTTCACTGGTAGCAAATGCCAGACCCAACTGAATAGAAGGATGTGGATTATGGGTCACCAAATCATACTTTCAGAACATAAGAAGATCTCTGCTAGATCAGAGAAATGGCTTCCCACATTGGCCAGCCAGGTATTTCTCGAATGTCTACATGCAAACGCTGAAAGCCACCTACCATTGTTGCTTCCAAAAGGTGTTAGCTTCCAGCAAGGGATAGTGACAAGAAAGATCGTTCTGCTTCTATTTCATGCCAATTTCCCCTGTGTTTCAAAATACATTTGCTTCATCCCATTTGCATTTAATTCTGTAATTTCTAAAAAAAAGCTACACAAGAATTTGCATTAGTTTTAGCATACTTTTTAGATGTGCATTTTCTATATGTATTATAAAAATATGAATCCTTGCATGCAGATTAATTTAAAATTAATACTTCTACACCTGTACATGAACATTTTTGAGTGGGGAACCTAAATTCAGAGAAGTGTGAAAACTGATGGGCAATTGTGTCCTCATCTCTTTTTTCATCAGGGAATGGCAAATGACTTTCTCTTGAAAGTGCTGACTGAACTAAGGCCTAATCAGTAGCAGCATACACCCCTAAATGTAGTCCATAATAGGTAAATATTGTGAGTAGCAGCCAGTGACAGACTTCTTATCCATGAATTTATCTAATATGTATACTTTTAATACTATTGAAGGTAATGGTCCTTACCACTTTCTTAGGTAACAAAGTTAATTAGCTTGTGAATATAGGCTGTAACAGTATCACTTGAACTGAAACTAATCTAGTCATTGTGCACGTGGGTGACATTTATTATACATATATACATTGCATACTGAATATATATATATATATATATAACCAATATGAAATAAATGGTATGCTTGCATGAGATATTATCTTACGTTTGAAAATATAACTGATGACATGAAACATTTTGTGGTCTTTGCTTGTTTCTGGCACAGTATAGATACTTAAATGCATACTAGATGCACATTTAAAATATTGTTAAAAATACTTTTTAAATTCAAATCACTTCCTGTAGGTAGTAATCCTAATTCAGAAAGTATTTAACTGCACCATCGTTCCAATAAAAGCTTGGGCATTCAGTGCACTGCAGTCAATTACCAGTTAATATCTTTGTCTCAGCCACAGAAACAATAATTAGCTTTTATTAAGTAACATAGAGTAATATGTGCAGATACATTTTTATAAAGGAAGTAATTAAATACTTTTTTCTCTCAGAGATGTTCACTGTTTGTGAGAATGCCTATTGTTTTATGACATAATTATCATATTAGAAATAAGGAGCATTTTATAGGGATATGAATTCAAGTATATTTTCTGTAGTATTTAAAGGGAGACGCTCACATGCATAGTCGCTGAAAACATGTGCCCCTGAGCATCATTCAGTTCAATTTTCCGATAGATTCCCCCCTCCTCCCCTGCTCTTGCTCTGATGTCTTCTGTAAACCAAAGGACCATATTTTCTGCAATCCTGGATTGGAGCATACAACCCAAAGTTTAGTTCAGACATGATGAATCATAACCCTACATTAAATTGTAGGGCTCATTCTCACATGCATGTTGTTGTTTAGTCGTTAAGTCATGTCCGACTCTTCGTGACCCCATGGACCAGAGTATGCCAGGCTCTCCTGTCTTCCACTGCCTCTCATGTGCACAGTTATGACAATAGAAAATTGAGAACCAAATTATGAATTATGGATGTTTAAATCAAGATATATGGCATAATTTCAATAATTTCTGTTCCAGAATGGCAAGATCTGTTTAGGAAGCCGAAACAATTCAACCTCTCCTCAACTAAAGGTGGTAGAAACAGATCACGACTTGCAGGTATAAATTTAATTAAATCTAAACTGGTTGTCAAATGCTGCTCTGGAGCTATTTCAATATTTTCTTGTTCAGAAATGTCCACTTCGTCTAAAGCTTCTTTTGAGCACAATAGATAATTTCAATGCCACAATGCTCTCTCTCTCTCTCTCTCTCTCTCTCTCTCTCTCTCTCTCTCTCTCTCTCTCTCTCTCTCTCTCTCTCTCTCTCTCTCTCTCTCTGTGTGTGTGTGTGTGTGTGTGTACAGTACATTTTTACTGGCCTCAAGCCAATGGTGCCAACATAAAATATAATATTAGAGAATTAGTCTCCATTGAATAGAATGGGATCTATTCTGAAATGAGTATGTCTGGGATTGTGGCTTCAATTTTATATTAGAAACAAGGCTTTAATCTAATCTAATCTAAAATTAAGGCCACAATCCTAGACATACTAATTTCAGAATAGATCCCATTCAGTTCAATGGAGAATAATTCTGAGTAGGGTTGCTGTTGTTTAGTCGTTTAGTCGTGTCCGACTATACATGACCCCATGGACCAGAGTACGCCAGGCCCTCCTGGTCAAATTCATGTTGGTAGCTTCAATAACACTGTCCAACCATCTCGTCCTCTGTTGTCCCCTTCTCCTCTTGCCCTCACACTTTCCCAACATCAGGGTCTTTTCCAGGGAGTCTTCTCTTCTTATGATATGGCCAAAGTATTGGAACCTCAGCTTCAGGATCTGTCCTTCCAGTGAGTACTCAGGGTTGATTTCCTTCAAAATGGATAGGTTTGTTCTCTTTGCAATCCAGGGGACTCTCAAGAGTCTCCTCCAGCACCACAACTCAAAAGCATCAATTTGTCGGTGGTCAGCCTTCTTTATGGTCCAATTCTCACTTCCATACATTGCTACTGAAAAAACCATAGCTTTGAA
This sequence comes from Pogona vitticeps, assembly GCF_051106095.1. Lineage (NCBI taxonomy): Eukaryota > Metazoa > Chordata > Lepidosauria > Squamata > Agamidae > Pogona > Pogona vitticeps. The sequence goes on along the minus strand of NC_135783.1, from coordinate 275,206,249 downwards.
TATGTGGACCTTTGTTGCCGAGGTGATGTCTCTGCTTTTCAAGATGCTGTCTCGGTTTGTCATAGTTTTCCTCCCAAGAAGCAGGTGTCTTTTAATTTTGTAGCTGCTGTCACCATCTGTGATCATGAAGCCCAAGAAAGTAAACTCTGTCACTGCCTCCATATCTTCACTTCTATTTGCTGGGACGTGATGGGACCAATGGCCATGCTCTTGGTTTTTTTTTATGTTGAGCTTCAGACCATTTTTTGCACTCTCCTCTTTCACCCTCATTAAGAGGTTCTTTATTTCCTACAAACTTTCTGCCATCAGAATGGTATCATCAGCATATCTGAGGTTGTTGATATTTCTTCGAACATTCTTGCTTGGGATTCATCCAGTTCTGCCTTTCACATGATGTATTCTACATATAAGTTAAATAAGCAGGGAGACAATATACAGCCTCGTTGTACTCCTTTCCCAATTTTGAACCAATTAGTTGTTCCATATCCAGTTCTAAGCCTTGCTTCCTGTCCCACATATAGATTTCTCTATAGATAAGGTAGATAAGGTGGTCAGACACTCCCATTTCTTTAAGGACTTGCCACAGTCAAAGGCTTTTGCATAGTCAATGAAGCAGAAGGAGATGTTATTTTGGAAGTCTCTGGCTTTCTCCATAATCCACCAAATGTATTCGCGAAGGCTTTCACGGGCATGATCTAATGGTTGTTGTGGGTTTTTCGGGCTCCTTGGCCGTGTTCTGAAGGTTGTTCTTCCTAATGTTTCACCAGTCTCTGTGGCCGACATCTTCAGAGGACAGAGTGCAATTTGGTCTCTGGTTTCTCTGCCCCTTCGAAATCCAGCTTATACTTCTGGGAGTTCTCGGTCCACATACTGCTGAATCGTACCTTGGAGGATTTTGAGCATAACCTTGCTGGCATGTGAAATGAGTGTAATTGCACGGTAGTTGGAGCATTCTTTGGCACAGCCCTTCTTTGGGATTGGGATGTAGAGGATTGTTTTCCAATCCTCTGGCCACTGTTGAGTTTTCCAAACTTGCTGACATATTGAATGTAGCACCTTAACAATGGCATCTTTTAAGATTTTAAATAGTTCAACTGTAATGCCATCATCTCCACTGGCCTTGTTGTTAGCCATGTTTCTAAGGCCCACATGACTTCACTCTCCATGGCTCAAGGTCAGCAACCACAGTATCTGAGTTTTCCGGAACATAGAGATCTTTCTGGTATAATTCCTCTGTGTATTCTTGCCACCTCTTCTTGATGTCTTCTGCTTCTGCCAGGTCCCTGCCATTTTTGTCTTTATCATGTCCATCTTTGCACAAAATGTTCCTTTAATATCTCCAGTTTTCTTGAACAGATCTCTGGTTTTTCCCTTTCTATTATTTTCCTCTATTTCTTTGCATTGTTCATTCAAGAAGGCCCTCTTGTCTCTCCTTGCTATTCTTTGGAAGTTTGCATTCAATTTTCTGTAACTTTCCCTATCTCCCTTCTCTTCTCTGCTATTTTAAAGGCCTCATTGGACAGCCACTTTGCTTCCTTGCATTTCCTTTTATTTGAGATGGTTTTTGTTGCTGCCTCCTGTACAATGTTACGAGCCTTCATCCATAGTTCTTCAGGCACGCTGTTCACCAAATCTAGTTCCTTAAATCTGTTCTTCACTTCCACTATGTATTCATAAGGGATTTAATTCAGATTATATCTGAGTAGCCCTGTGGTTTTTCCTACTTTCTTCAGTTTAAGCTTGAATTTTTCTATAAGAAGCTGATGATCAGAGCCACAATCAGCTCCAGGTCTTGTTTTTGCTGATTGTATAGAGCTTTTCCTTCTTTGGTTACAGAGAACATAATTAATCTGATTTCGGTATTGCCCATCTGGTGGTGTCCATGTGTAGAGTCGCCTCTTGTGTTGCTGGAAATGAGTGTTTGTGATGACAAGCTTGTTCTCTTGACAAAACTCTATTAGCCTTTGCCCTGCTTCATTTTGAACTCCAAGGCCAAACCTGTTGTTCCTTTTATCTCTTGACTCCATACTTTAGCATTCCAATCCCCTATAATGACAAGAACATCTTTCTTTGGTGTCATTTCTAGAAGGTGTTGTAAATCTTAATAAAATTGGTCGATTTCAGCCTCTTCAGCATCGGTGGTGGGTGCATAAACTTGGATTGCTGTGATGTTGAAAGGTCTGTCTTGGATTTGTGTTGAAATCATTCTATCATTTTTGTGATTGTATCACAATACAGCTTTTCCCACTCTTTTATTGACAGTGAGGGCTACTCCATTTCTTCTACGGGATTCTTGCCCACAATAGTAGATATGATAATTGTCTGACCTGAATCTGCCCATTCTCGTCCAGTTTAGTTCACTGGTTGTGTCAGTCTCCTGTTTGACCACATCCAGCTTACCAAGTTTCATAGATCTTACATTCTAGTTTCCTATGCAGTATTTTTCTTTGCAGCATCAGACGTTCCTTTCACTTCCAGGTGCATCCGCAGCTGAGCGTCTTTTTGGCTTTGGCCCAACCACTTCATTAGCTCTGGAGCTATTTGTACCTGTCCTCCGCTCTTCCTCAGTAGCATGTTGGACGCCTTCCGACTTGAGGGGCCAATCTTCCTGTGTCATATCTTTTAGCCTTTTGTTTCTGTTCATGGAGTTTTCTTGGCAAAGATACTAGAGTAGCTTGCCAGTTCCTGCTCCAGGTGGATCGAGTTTAGTCAGAACTCTCCACTATGACCTGTCTATCTTGGGTGTCCTGGCACAGCATAGTCCATAGCTTCTCTGAATTACTCAAGCCCCTTCGCCACGACAAGGTAGCAATCTGTGAAGGGGCTGAGTAGAATAGGTAACACTTAATTTAAAAAGATGCTGGAAAGGTAAATAGAAGAATTAAGGTCTTACCTACTGTCATTCCTTGTGTCATATCCCACATGGTTCAAAAGGACTTCCTCTTGGAACATATTTCAGAGATATAGCATGGTCTATGGAACTCTATATATCAATGAAAATCAGGAACCTTGACTTGCCAAAGCCAAAGTGCTTGTGTGATGCCACCAATTGATACAAACTAATGTTTTCATGTGGCATTTATCTTTTTTTCCCCTTCTCTGTGGCCTTTCTTTTACTTCAGTTTTAGACTTCAACCATTTACTCCTGTTGTTGCTGTTGTTGTTTGGGCTAAACATGGCATTCATATGGATGACACCACCAGGTTGGGATGGGCACTTAAGCTAGTGTAGACTGGTAGGAAGGTTGTTTGGTTCATTTTTATAACAGTCAATCAAAATTCTTTACTTTCTTTGATGATCAAAATGGGAAGAACTTCAGATTTAAAAATTTTCAGTTCAAAAACAAAACAGAGGGACATTTTAATAAAGATTGCATTTTTCTTCCATCCAACAACAGAAGTCACACAGTCCTCCATGGATGAAAACAGAAATGAAAAGAACCGCGGAGAGAAAAGAAAGCAATCCTGAAGAATTGGCTAAAATCAAGGAAAAGACTCTGTAAACATCAGCCAGCTATCTTTAAGATCTTCTTCATTTGCTCTCATCGTCATCTTTTTAGTCCAGAGGCATGAAAATGTACCACGTTTCTAAAGCATGCAGTTTTTTCACTATTTTATGGATGTTTGTAAATTAGTTTAGAAATTTCTGAAATAGATTGATGATTAGTATCTTTCAGCAATAATCCAGCAGAAATGGATGTTTGGAAGAAATGCTTTGTAATACAGTCCAGTTTTTTGAAATATTATTCTGCCTTGACCTGTAACTTGCTTATTATAAATCACTGTTTTGTAAAGAGATGCTATTAAGAATTTTTATTTTATTAACCAATTCTGTTTCATAAGTATCATTATTGCATACTAAGGTGAAGAGTGATGAACAAGTGACTACACATGTACACACACACATTGAGTCAGATGCAATAAGATAACCATGATTCAATATGTGGTTATCTCAGTTTTCTGATTGTCTCAAATCACTGTGTTATCTGTATGGTTCCAAATGCAATTTTATGTAAATGACAGTCACTCTTTTTCCAGGCAACTTGTCTGAAACTTCAGAGTATCCAGTCTGTTCAGTAAAGTGAAACCTGTTAATACATTGATATACATAGAAAATAACCCACAAGAGTTAGCTGTAACTGAATTCAGTTGAAAGTAATGGAACTTAACTAATCACAACTGTATCTCATTTTGTTGGTTCCAATGAAATTAAGGTGAAGTTCTCATTAAATCTTTCAGAAACTAAAGTTGGTCTAAAACGTTGCCACAATGTTATCAAAAGCTTGCTAATTATATCATATAGCAATCTTCTTACATCAGCTGACCTGCTTACTTATTAAGAGTGTGGCATTTCCCCCCTTGATTCCATGTTCATAAAGATACATGGGTTGAGTCATCAGTCCCTGGACCTATTATAAATTAGGCATAAACCACAACTGATCTGAACCAGTTTTATGTCAAAAATGACTCTGTGAGGGAGGTGTCACAGCTGGCACCCCAAGTGGGTCACTGGATCTCACTTGGCAGCTCCTGGAAGGCCTGCTGGACATGGGGGCTACTTGATCTCAGATGGGTGCAGAGATCAGCTGGCTCATCCTGAAAGGAGAAGCAGCTGTTAAGGTCCCACTCTTGGTTGTATGAACAGTTGGGAGTCACAAGGTTAGAGGCAGAAGATATAGAGTGGGGCAACCTGAGGTTAGAGAAGACAGAAGTGGGGAACTTGGAGAGAAGAAGTATTGGGTTTATGCAAAGGAGATGCTGGTGCCTGCCTGTTTGGCCCTCTTCATAGAAGGACCCCTGTACCAGGGTCATACTGTAACTTTGGGTGCCCAAGGGGAAAGCAAGAGCCCACCTACCTTGAGACCCAGAAGCCTCAGCTAAGGTGTTCAAACCATGGTCAGCGAGGTCCCCACTGCCACCACCACCACACATCTACACACTGATGCCTACACAGAAGGGGGACATAGGGCACGGCCTGGGGTAAGGATGTTTGGCCACTCCATGGTTCTTATTCCATTCATCCCCAGTGAGTTCAACTGGGAACCATGAAGAGACTGAAGCTGCCAGGGCAAGAAACAAGCCCCCCTGAAGATGAGACTTGGGGGAGAGGTTTCAGTGAAGGAATGAGGCCTGTAAATCATCAATAAAGTTGGGGTTGCCTCAGCCTGCTGGTCTGAATGGTTTGCCTGCCGCTCCAATGCTTGGAACAGCTGATGACCCTCATAGTCTCCCATGACAATTTCAAGCATTCTCAATAAATCTGATTTAAAAAGAAATTCTCTCTGAAACAAATTTCAGAGGAAGAGAAATTTCAGAGAAATTATCATGGGTGAAGCTCAAGGTTTGTCTCATCTTACTCCTGATGTGGCTGTGGACATGTGTGCATGTCTCGTCTTTCACTATGCAAACATTACTCTGCCAAGTGGCAATTCCCTTCTTCCACTACCCAAACTTCAGTTAAGACCTAGGGGAAGATTTGATAACTCTTTCTTTGCAGCTTTTTTTGTGCCAGGAGATATGGGCAGTCAGAATGATCAAGAGTGGCTTTTAAAACTTATTTTTTATTCACTTTATAAATAAATTAGTAAGACTAGAGTACAGCAGTTCACATACTTTTTCAATTCTGATCATGCATGCTCAAAATATGAACCATCACACAGATCAAAAGGCTAATCTATGAAAGTGTATATTTGATAGATTACATCTCAACACCCATCTAGAGCTGTTCAGAAAGAATGTTTCCAAAATTCCCTGTGCTGTGCTGGAATGCCCTAATACTATAATCATAAGGGAAATGAATAGAAGCCTGATGATTACAAATATGTCTTTGCTCCCCCAGGCCCTGAAATGAAGACGCAAGACAATAACTTTTGGGATTAAATAGGAACCACACTTCATTAAACCAATTCTGATTAAGACAATCAACCAATTCCAAAATTGAGGGGGCCTGCGGTAGTGCTGCCCCGAGTAGACATGGTCTAGAGGTGTGGGATATAAATTTAATAAATAAAAATAAATAAATAATAACTGCATGGCATCCAATAAATCGTTATAAGTCAATGGGCAAGCCCCAGGTTCCAGCTGTCTTGATGACAGGAGAAACCAGGCAGGCCTCTATTAAACACCCCAGACCTCGAGCCATCTATATTTGATCACTGTCGGTCCGAAAGTGGCCCAGCGCATCTTGCTGCCTCCAGCCCTGTAATCGCACAATCCGCAGAGCCGGAAGGTCCGATGCGCTGTTGGCTTAGCATAATTATCAAAGGGACACACCGAGACAACCAGTTTTTCCCGCACTACCCGCCACAGCATGAGGACTAGCCCAGCTATGTCCCATGTTCCCACCAAGCCGACCAAGCTCAGAAAGCAGGCCCCCTTTATATCCTCCAGCAAATGTCCAAGACTGCAACAGACAGTTGGACTCCATCGGTCTCCAGTATAACAAGACATCAGTGCCATTTCTGGTGATCTGTACCAACCATTGCCAACCAAATGTACCACCAAAATGCCCTGAGGCCCATTTTCCAAATATGTCATTCTTCCAAACTGTAACCAATTCATGCCAGGCATGCTTTTCCAAGACATAATGCATGGGCACCAAGCCCCCAAATCATTCCCACATAGGGAAGATGCAGCACCACATGCCACCCAATGGATGAAACTGTGCCATTAATCATGATGTGTCTTCGTCACTCCAAGGTCTCACCACCTGAAATGATATAAACAGCTTCTGCCATACGTTAGGTAGTGGTATGATATATTTGTGGTAGCAGCCAGACGACCAACATCCTAAATGCTTAATTTGTTCTGCATTACCCCTCGTGGCAGCTGCTGTTGAGGCATCCCCCATCCTGAAGTAAGGTGTTCCATATCTCATATTTCAAAGCCCTACAATTTATATATATATATATATGATACAGGTAGGGCCCTAAATATCAGGTATTCTGCTTCCTCTCTCCTTAGGTAACTCACTAATCCCTCCTCCCAGTTCTAATTCTAATTGGCATGGGTCCCCTTTCCCTGAGCACCACTACCGCCTTCCGATTTCTTGTTGAGTCCCCCTATCTTGTTTTGCTGCTGTGTCCCTGCTTTAAAGCAGGTGATTTTAGGGTGCTTTCCCCCACATGTAAGGCAGTCATGGGTAAACCTGCATGGGGACCTTGTGCAGGAACCTCTGTTATTGAACTCGTAGCAAGGCAACCAAGGCTGACCCTCCCCTTGACGGGTATCAGTGGTCTCTGTAGATTTTATGTTCAGATGCCCGCTATCATATCTATCACCTAAATTGCATTTGGCGGGCATCATGTGTTGCAACTAAAGCCCAGGGTGTGTCTCGTCCCATCTCAGCTCGGGCCTGATTGCGCTCCTCATTCTAAATGCTTGGTTGTAACGAAGCCAAGCCAGGCGTTCAAATTCTGTTTGTGCTCTACGAATTATGTCGAAATACTGGAATAGGGCTAATGCCCTCCAAGGTTGCATTTTAACCAGTACCCCCGAATATATAGTAAATCCAGTGACCCAGTTGGTCCAATTCCTATCAGGCCTCTTTCGCCTGTACTTCTCCTTCAGCTTTTCTTCATCCTTATCGATCTCCTTGATCACAAACTACTGATTAAGGAGCTCATAAAAGTCAATGTATTGTCCCTTCCAAATCTCCTTCAGTGCCGGAGTCAGATGATCCCCCAATGGCATACTATAGTCTGAATATGGAAGTGCCACCATCGGAACTGTATTGTAACACGTATCAGGCACAGAAGGATGTTGTTTAGCTCCTAAATTCTTACCCTCATTAGCTGGTGCTGCTTTAGTGGCATTTGCATAGGGCATGCCCCATCCAAATCATTGCAGGTTTATTGGGGGCCAAAAGCCACCAGGCCACGTCATGGGAGGTGATGTACAAGGATTGGATGAGGCAAACGTCTGTTGTAAGCCTCCAGCCCACGGCCAAGTGGCCGATTGACCCTGCATGTTGTGCATGGCTTCGTACTCACCGTATGCGGCTCCAGATATTCCTGGAGCCTCAACAGCACCTTGCAAACTTGTAGAGGATTCATCAAAGGGCTCGTGCCCATATGAAGTTCCCCCTTCGGCATCCTGGTGATCTGCTGCCTCCATCCTCTTGCGTTTCTGCCCTCCTGCCCCCATAGGTGCTGCCGTTGATCCTTTGTCCACAGTCTGTCTTTTCACCTCGTGACCCTGCTCAGATTCAAGGGCATTAAAACGTCTCATTAGATCCAGTGTAAGTGCTCTCATTTCAGCCTTACGTCTATCTATCTATCTATCTATCTATCTATCTATCTATCTATCTATCTATCTATCTATCTATCTATCTATCTATCTATCTATCTATCTATCTATCTATCTATCTATCTATCTATCTATCTATCTATCTATCTATCTATCTATCTATCAAACCAATTTAACAAATTACTATTGTACCCTTCCCCCTCAAAATAGTGGACAGGATCTGCAAGAGCAAGACCTCACTCAACAAAATGGTGCCTGCTAAACTGAATAGCCTACAATTTCCCTAAACCAAAAACGAAAGTAATTTAACAGCCCACAAAATTAGCTTATAAATCCCCCGTCTCCCAGGCAGTAGGCTATCAACCAACCTCCCCCTCTCCCAACACTCCAACACACCAAACAGCATGGTAGGCGCTCAAACGGGGAGAGAGAAATCAGCAACCAAAGCGGGGGGGGGGAGGCTCACTGCAATCTGAAAGCAAACAGGCAAAGCAGGCACCTCCTGATACGTCCTCCCATCCTCCATCCAACTCTATCCCCTCAACAAAGGAAGGAGAAAGCCCTGATCCAAAGAGCCCCAAAGTGGAAGGAGGGGAAGGTGAAAGAACCAAGCCACTGCCCCAAAACAACGATCCCCTCAGTTCCCCAACAGAACAAACTGCTGTGCAAAGAGGAGGGGAGACCCGGTGATAACTCTCGGCGCGTGGCAGGGCGAACGCGCCCGCCGTGCACTACCCCACTCACCCTCCTTGCTTCGCTGAAGCCTCCCAGTCCCAGTCAAATTCCAAGTCTAAACAGTCCCCCCCCACGTGTCCAACAAGCCAGGCAATAAAGAACAGGGAGGGAGCGCAAGGCCACCCCCCTCAAACCGGTCTCCAAAGCCTCCAATCCAACCAACTCTGTCCATCCATCTTGCTGCCAAAAGTGAAAGAGGACAAACGAAGGGCTGGCCCTTCCATGTAAGGGCCAGCCCTCACCCCTGTCACATGGCCCAGCTGGCTTGCTTCTTCCGGGGCCAGGAGAGCAAAGCCACTGTGCATTTTGAGGGCGTGGCCACGCCCCTCCTGCATGCAAAACCTTTCTTTCTTTCTTTCTTTCTTTCTTTCTTTCTTTCTTTCTTTCTTTCTTTCTTTTTTTTTTTCTTTCTTTCTTCTTTGGCCTGTTTTACAGACAACAATTTCTTGGATACGGTGTAGGGCCCTGCTTATCCAACTATCAACATGAGGAGAAATCTTTCCCTTATTGAGCAACTTTCAATCTCACAGCACCCAGTATTAAAGACATTGGATTTTTTTTTTAACTTGCCATTACTTTCCAGGAAAAATGATAACAACCACATTGGTGCACCTTCTAATTCTACCTTTTGGTCCAACACTTCAGTAAGCTTTATTGATCACAGCATTCCAAAAAGCAAAAATCTTGTGATAAAGAGATGGATAGCTGTAAAAATAAATGCAGCATCCTTGGTCATGTTGGGATGTTATGTTAAGGTCAGAAAAATATAATACCAACAAATCCAATGGGCTATGAGAATGAAGCAGAAATGTGAAAGTCTTTTCTAGGAGGAAATAACATTCCAGGGAAACGAGAAGACAATTTATGTCACAGCATTAGATTTACCTTTTTCCTGGAGCCATTATGTTTACCACTATAGTTTACCACTATGGAAAACTATGATTACCACTATGTTTCTCTCCCTCCTACCCACTGCAGAAACCATAAAGAAGGATCTGCATTATAAACACGTGCAGTAGATACAAATTGTATACCCACAATTACCTTTTGGGAAGGCATTTGGAAGCTGTTAGAAAGATTTTATGGGGCAAAATTTCTCAGAAGACATTTTCTGTGAAATAACATTTTCTTTTTCTTCTTCCCATATAATTACAAGGCTACTGTCCAGAATTACTTTCAAGACATCTCCACTATGTTTGTAATAGTTATCACCCCATGATCATCACCACAACCTGGAGTAACAGAAAAGTCTAGTTTGGTGCTTATTGAAGCAATTATGTTTATCATATGTAAAAGGGAGCACTTTTATCACTATTCCCACTGTTTCTGATTTCACCACTCTCCTACACATGGAGGGCAATGAAGAGGAGAGCACCTGTCACCTGTGCAAATTCTATTTATTAGTTGGGATGTTGATTTTCCAGAGTTCTGATTCATGTGGAAAGTCCCCATAGATAGAGTGGGCTCTCCTCTTCAGATTTGTCATCCTCCGTGTACAGGGCAGCAATGGAATCAGAAACTTTTAGTGCACTCTGTTGTTGTTGTTATGTGCCGCCAAGTCATAACCAACCTAGAGTGACCGTAACAGGACTTTCAAGGCAAGTGAGATATTTAAGGAATGGCTTTGCTAATTTCATGTCCCCAGTGAGTTTCCATGGTTGAAACAAGGTCTCCTGAGTCCTAGTCTTTTTCTGTACCTTTATTCACTTCTGCAACATTATGTTTCCTCAGTTTAGGCCATGATCACACCAGGAAAATCCCCCCTGTTTTTTTGCATCTTTTACTCCCTGAGCAGTTTTATGTTGTGATCACGCAACATATATCTGACTGTACATTCTGACATGATTTTGAATTATTGCAACATTTCCCTAAATTTGATGTGATATGACTGGCTATAGTTCTGTACTGGAATAAACAACCCTCTGAGTTGTTTATGTCTCTAGGGCCCTTTTTTACATCAATGTTTCAAAAACATTTCCTTGATGGGTATGAGTTTCTCTGCTGCATTTGTGCCTCTTGCAGCAGAGAAACTTGTGGTCAGGCTTTGTTTTCATTGCAGCTCTACCACAAGAGGAAAACAGGAAAGGGCTCATGGAAAAGAGCACCACCTGATGGAAGAATCCACAAATAAGTGAAGGGTTGATGACATAAGTTTTCCAACACACTGACACTCTGCTTACTAAAAAATTTTTTTTAAAAAATAAAGGGACATGCAGGAAAATGGCATCACTGGCAGAAGCAACACAAGGTGGCTTGCCAGAAAAAGTATCGGTACAGCCATGCACACAGGATACCAATGTAAAAGAAGAAGAAAAGAAAAGAGGCCTCCTGGCAGGTGAGACTTGATGCAGAGATAGCACAGAGGGGGGATAAAAGAATCAATAATGGCTATGCATCATCTGAAACACACACACCAAAAGGAAAAAGAGTCAAAATTCACAAGGAGTAACTTGGAAAAGTTTGCTGGTGTGACTGCAAGAGTTTTATTGTGGAAAGAGGAGCATAGGTATTCAGTCCCCCCCCCCCGGCAAATTTACCACCTGACTCTTGGCACTTTTTTGTGCAAGATTGCCCTAGTGTTGAGCAGAAGAAATTCATTCAGACAGTAGTAAACAGAGCATTTTCTTCTATGAATGAATTTTGGCTGAGTGCTGAGGTGAAAATAAACAAATGAAGTTTGTGTTCATTTTTAGGAGCAGATTACCTCAAGGGTATATTGACCAAATATGCTGGAAACCTGGGCTGCTGCTTCTGCCCATTCTGATGTCATCTGAATGCATTCTCTCTCTCTCTCTCTCTCTCTCTCTCACACACACACACACACACACACACACACACACACACACACACACACACACACAGAGAGAGAGAGAGAGAGAGAGAGAGAGAGAGAGAGAGAAGGCTCACTCTTTGGCTGGTCTGATGTTGTCTCATCTCCATGCAAAACTCTTCTAATTTTCCTAAGTTTTCGAATTCATTTAAGCTGGTCCACTACATTTGTATTAATTCTGTCCCCTGGTAACCTGATAGCTGTACAACACTGGTAAAGCAGATGATTGTATATTCCTGGTTTAATTCCAGCATCTTCAAAGGAGGCGGAGAAATAATTCTGCCTCAAATCTTAGAGAAATGCATCGATACTAGGTTGATGACCAATAGTCTGTGGAAGCTTCCTATGTGCAACACATATTTCTGTGTGAAATTGCACCTCAGCTGTGAAGACACATAGGTACTGAACAGCTATCAGCAACTAGCACAGGTGCTGTCTCTGATATCAGCACTCTCCTCATGCTTCTGCTCACAGTTCAATAGCAATTGTGGCTCCCAGGCCTCCATTGCCACTTCAAAATGTTGTCTAATATGACAGTTTGTTCTTACTTCCTCCAATCTGCATACCTCTGACTAAATTGCTTAAAGATCTGCAACTTCTCCCATAAAACAATGAATTCCATGGTTTATGTTTTGCAAGCACAGACAATCCATGACTGGAGGGGGAGAGGGTAATAATGTTGGGTTGAAGCACCCTCTCTTTTTGGTCCATGGGGAACTCCTGTTAGTAGTTAAAATGCATAAATGTGAAAAAAAAATGAGGAACATCTGAGTAACAGACAGCTAAAAGACAAAAGCATTTCGGGTAATTTTCTATTCTAATATCTTATGATGATTATTTTTCCTCCTTTGGTAAGCATTATAATTAAATCCATAAATACACTTTTTAAGTACTTTCTGCCTCACAGACGTATGCATTTTACAGAAAAGCTTTTGCAACTGAATTTTTGTTTTTAAATGAATCCCGTCTCAAATGTTTAAATTAAAAGGTGCTTTAAAAAACTGAAAACGATTTTCAGCAAAGCCAAGCAGCTAATTTTGTATAGAAAGATAGCTGTATTCTAATAGATGCCATTTTTGCTTTCATTGTGAAGAAATATGAAGATAGGCTTCTGAACATTATGCTCTGGAAGTGAAGGCATGAAAGTACCATTTGTTGCTTAAATCGCAATGCCAAATTCATCACTGTAAACGAGGTAGTGATTAATATCAGTGAAATCATCCAGGAGAAAGAGAAAATAATGGCCTTCAAAACACGTGTCTCAAGTCTAAATATTATAGGCTACCAAGGATAAAGAAAAATGGGCATACTGAGCTCTAACCGACACATGCAAGAAATAGCCCTATGGTACAGCACTTAAACTGCAGTATTGCAATTAAGCCTCTGCTCACAACCTGAGTTTGATCCTGACAGATTTAGGTAGCTGGCTTGAGGCTGATTCATCCTTCTATCCTTCTAAGGTCTGTAAAATGAATACACAGCTTGCTGAGAGGTAAAGTATTGTTTGCATATTGTAAGGTGCCCAGATAGCGCTTTAACACTATGGGTCAATATTTGTTGAAACAACATGTTCTCTTTTCTCTAGGCTAGGAGCCCTTCAAAGTCCTTCCTTAAAACCTTGGCACCAGAGCACCAGAACAGAACGACTGGCTTCACAGAACACCATACAGCCATGACTCTTGATTATGTTTCAAAGAAGGTTGGGTCTGCTCCTTATCTCCCCTGTTTGCAGCATTAAAAACATTATAGGCAGTGTAGCATGAAGAGGAAGCCAAATCAAGATTTAGACATGAGACTGGTGGGCTTTTAAAATCTACTCACCTGCATTAGGTATCACTTAACTCATACCATGACTAACCACATGACCAAGGCCACACTTCATTTGGCCCTCACCTCTCTATATGAGATATAGTCTTCCCTGATGGACTCCTTGGTTTCATCCAAGCCCCTGCCAGCTTTTTTTTTTTTTTTTTTGCACAGTTCTCAATCTATCAGAGGTGACAAAGAGTAAGCGTTGTCCTGTTATTATCTAAGCATTCCTCATACACCTTGGTTCTAAAGTGTTCCTTTTACTTTAGAGGGCTGGCTCAGCAGAGTTTAAGGAACAACCAGGTCATGGAAACTATAACACGCACCCGTTACAATTGAAACAAATAAAATCTCTCAGAAATAACCCTCTGGTCTGCAAAGCACAGGGTCTACTGAATTTGCAGGCAAGTCTGTTCATATGGTATCACCACCAATATCTCTAGAAAAGAAAGTTTTCATTAAGAGTAGGAACCTAAAATCCAATATTTTCATATAGAGTTCATTGCAGCCTACTAGTATGGTCCCCACCCTCAAAATATTGAATACCCTTTTGGCTCCATTTATTTCAGTAATAATCCAATCAGCTGAAGTTCTGAAACAGATATTCTCTCCCCACCCACCCCCCAGCCCAGAAGGAAGCTGAGCTGATTTTAGGCAGTCTTTGCTTTTCTTCCTTCTTACCCACTCCCTTTGATCTCCAAGCCTGTGTTTGTGTTTACAATTTTACTATTGGTGCATTCCGGATTGTTAAGGAATACAATCTGGCTGTGTGATCCCCTTCAAAGATTTTCATTAAAAAAACCTTAGAATAATGAAGGTGAAAGGGTCGTGGAATGGCATGGCTGGTCCCAGTTCTTTACCACAGAAGTGCAGGTGGGCAGCACCCTGAACCTGAAATTGAGGTATGCAGCATCTCAAACATTTCTTTAGCGCCTCTAGCCAATGGACAGCAGTTGAAATCTGGATCAAAGCAAGCTTGTCAAGCCTTGGACATGATTCTGATTCCACATACATCCCTATTGATAATGAAAGAGAAAAATAGGGACAGAATTGCAGGCAAGACAATTAGCATTGTACGTAGCTTAAATCCTCAAAATTATGAGTACACAGCAGAACATGTCACAGGTAACTATTAGCTTCCAAATAAATAGATTAAGTAAGAATGGAGCGAGCACAGAGTTAAGGAAAAAAATTAAACAATGCCAGCAGGGATATGACTATTTAAAAAAAAAACATGTGTTCTTAAAAAGAAGAGAGTTCCATGGTGTACAATAGATACCCAATGCAGTTCTCTTCTGCATCAGGAGCTGGAAAGAGATAGGGCAGTGATTCATGAAAACTCATCATCAAGCGTGGTGCTCACCAGCCTGGAAGCCATTACATCAGGAGACGCAGAAAGAGCTCTGCTTTGTAATGTTTATGGCCCCTCATACTAAAACAAGAGATTGCTGTGTACATCCCGATGATGAATACTGCAATTTCATAGATGCAGGCACTGTAACAAATGCTAATTGCAACAGCCTGGAATTATTTATAACTATCTGTTGTGCAAGGCTTTGCTAAAGAAAATGAATATAAACAAGAGCCAAGCTTCAGATATGTTTCTGTGAACCTCTGGAAATTTGTTAGGCCAGCATCCTATTGAGCAGAAAGCCCTGCCAGAGTAAGAGCACAAGACTGCACTGCTTGTGAAAGCATTGGCATTGATACGGCAGAGGCAGGCTTTCTTCATGAAGAGCACTGCTTTAACAAAGGGTTGTGCAAATAGCACAATCTTGCATTACTACTGAGGGAGTAGAGATAGGATGTAGAATGTGGAAGGAATAGGCAGGTGTCCATAACTGGATTTAGAGTGCATACAGAAGTTTGTATGCACTGGGTTAGGTCAAACAAAGGCATTATAATAGATAAAGCATTTCCTGATGTAGTCTGAATAGCCTATCAGAGAAAGCTGCATTGTTCTTGTTATAGTATTGCTTTTCAGCAGTTTTTATTTTATGCATTCCTGCACAAGCTCAGTTGGTTACTTTGGAACTCTCCACTCAGAACTATAAAAGAGTAATTGTCTAGTTATTCAGAGAGACCCACTTTGTGCATATACTTTGTGCTAGTAATACTCTGCTTTCAAAAGCAATAAAGCCTTATTGTTTTCTTACTCTGATTCCTCATGTGTTCCATTCTGTGACCCCTGGCCGGAGAAAACAAGCTGGGCAAAATGGCCATCCTTCCCCAACATTGTATGTACAGCAGCTGGCCACATGCTACATTTGGTGCAGCCCTGCTGTCCATAACTTCATTATTACACTTGGTGTAATGAAAAGCAGTTTTCTTCTTGCCCTGAATAGAGATAGGAAACTTTGTCAGTTAAAGTTTTACCAACACAGCCACTCCCCCCCCCCTTCAGATTCTCTCCATCCTAGTTGTGAAGAAATTTCAGACAACTGATAAATTTTTGAAGCCTTGTGTAGAGGAGAACATCTTCACTGGAGTTGCCATAATTGCATATTTATTGGCTTGGCATATTTATTCTCCATTTTATGTCCCCCTTCTCCATTTCAACCTGTGGCCAAGTTCCCAAGAAGGCTTTGGATTTGGTGTACCTTTGTTGTTTTTTCTCCATGCTCCAGCTCAACCGCCAGACACTGCTTGGGGGATTTGAAGCCAGTTTATCTATCTATCTATCTATCTATCTATCTATCTATCTATCTATCTATCTATCTATCTATCTATCTATCTATCTATCTATCTATCTATCTATCTATCTATCTATCTATCTATCTATCTATCTATCTATCTATCTATTTATTTATTTATTTATTTATTTCTATCCCGCCTTTCTCTCGAAAAGGAACCCAATGTAGCCCACATCATTCAAAAGCTAAAAACAGTAGACACACAAATATTTAAAATAGATGGTTGTTGTGGGTTTTTCGGGCTCTTTGGCCATGTTCTGAAACCCACAACAACCATTATATCCCGGCCGTGAAAGCCTTTGTGAATACATTTAAAATAGAATTAAACAAGTATTATTTTTTTTAAAAAAAACTGTAAATAAATCCAATATTAGAACACATTTAATACAACAAAGGACAACAATCCATTTAAAAATCCATCTCAGACCACCAGTCATTAAGGCAAAGACTACTCCATGCAGCAAAAGCTTGTAGAGATATTGATGGCTTCTCCCTCTCCAATTTGAAAATAAATATTCTTGTTTAAGATGAAGGAGATGCAAGTGCTTTTGATGGGAACTGCAATGCAACCTGTGTCTTCCGGCCTATTTCGGCACTATTGCTGCTCAACAAGAGTGTGAGAGGTTGAAAGGATATTAAGTAGCAGACCTTTTTCTCTCTCTTGTCTAGGAGTGCAGAAAGATGATTCAAAAGCTAGGATAATAAAACCCAAGGTGACCTATTGGATCATTTAGTCTATGGACTGGTGGCATCTGATCTGTGGGCACTACAATGAACAAAATGTGCCCTCCAGCATGCCTAGGCCTCCAGAAGCCACACTCCAAATGTAAAACTTCAAATATACAGAAAGCAAACAAACTGTTTTTGGAAGGAAAACAAAAAAATGTTAGGTGGAGATCACTTCAGTTAATTCTTCCTTCCAATGTTGAGGGATGGGTGTGTGCTATTGCCTCAAATCTCTGGAGATTGTCCATCCCTAATGTAGTGCCATTCTTGCGCTAAACCAGTACAGTGGTGCCCCGCACAGCGAGGTTAATCCGTTCCGGATTAACCTTCGCTGTGGGAAACATCGCACTACGGAACACCAAAAGGCATTGGAACGCATTAAACAGCGTTTAATGCATTCCAATGCCATAGAATACTCACCGTAGTGCGATGTTTCCCAGGGGCCGGCAGCCATTTTCGCGCCCTCCCCTCGCACAACGAGGGCGCCAAAATGGCTGCCATCAGCTGTCTGGCGCGCAGCCATTTCGGGGCTTCCGCAGCATTTTCGCACGCTCCCCTTGCTTACCAAGGGCGCGAAAACACTGCGCCCCGGCCCCTTTCGGCTGTTCCGGCGGCCATTTTGGACCCGCCGGACAGCTGATCGGCGGGTCGCAAAGCGAAGGTCGGTAAGCGAGCAGCTTACCGACCTTCGCTCTGTGAATCACAGCCTATACGGGCATCGTTTTGCGATCGCATTTGCGGCCTCGTAGAGCGAATTCATCGCTCTACGAGGCGCCCGTTGTGCGAGGCACCACTGTACTGTATATAATTCATTTCCGAAAAGTTTCCTGATGTCTTCCATTCAACATTTTAAACACATAGGCCAGCAGCATCCTATAGGTTTCAAATCATGATGCATACACAGGAAATCACAAAAACAGCTGTAGCTATGTAGTGAAGTCTGGTGCACAACTGGACCTCACCACATAGTCACAGCTGCTTGTGCAGTGTCACCTGCACTCATGGAAATGTCCAAAGCCTTGTCAAATTCTTGCCATTTAGGGCAAAATTGCAGGGGAGGGACACAGGGGAGGGGATAATTAATATGCCAGCTCCCATGAAGTTTTAAATTAGCTGGATAGCTCAGTGGTTTAGGAATCTGGTTGCAGACTGAGAGGTTAGACAAGGGGAGTCTTTGGAACTGTCATATCCACAGATTTCTTATATATGTTCCAGGCATAACTCCAGAATACTCCGGTGTTGTTATTAGCACAATGCAAGTACCAATAGTAGTGCAATAGGGTAACAAAGTTTTCAACTTCTGAAAGAAGGAGGCAGAGGAATTTAGGAAGCAACTTTATTCAGAGTCATACTGTTAATCCATGTAACCAGATGGATTGGCAAAGGTTCTCCAGTTTTTCAGGCAGCATTCTTCCCTAGTCCTAACTAGGAAACCCCACAGTATTCTCTGGTGGTCTCCCATTCAAGTAGCAACTAACTACATAAACAACTTCCAGTGTATCTCCAAAGGCCTAAATAAAGATCAAGGCTTCTTAGCATACAACATATAGTAATAATCCAGGTTTTTTAGATTCCTATGGAAGTAAAACACATGTCTCCCTAAAGAGAATTTGACCTAATCTCCAGAAACAATACTTACAGTAGCTGCCAAGTATTGACTGCCAAATCTACATGACATGCAGCTTATCACACTGGCTGTGGCCTGCAGTTTCATGTATATTTTGCTTGTCCAAGTCCTGTTAACAATGCCTTGTCACTTTGAATACTGTCTGTATCCTTACCTAGGGGGTACGATTCATAACCTCTACAAGCAAAAACATAATATTTACAGTCCTTCTTCTGAAGAAGGTTTCGCGTGCAGGAGGGGCGTGGCCACGCCCTCTAAATGCGCAGCAGCTTTGCTCTCCCAGCCCCGGAAGAAGCAAGCCAGCTGGGCCACGTAATGGGGTGAGGGCTGGCCCTTATATGGAAGGGCCAGCCGTCAGTTTGTCCTCTTTCGATTTTGGCACGGAGAATGAGAGACGGATTTGGCTGGCTGGTTCACTGAGAGAGCAAACACAAGGCTTGGATGATGGTTTAAGGGGGGTAGCCTTGAGCTCCCTCCCTGTTACTTATTTAATTTAATCAGTGACTGCATGGGGGACTGTATTGATTCTACTTTTGAGTGGGACGGGGAAGAATTAGCTGTATAAGGAGGACGAGGAGGGTAGCAGGCAGCGGGCAGGCGTGCCCCGCCGCGCGCAGTGAGTCATCAGCTTAGTTCTTCATCTCCCCTCCTCCCAGCACTTCAGTTATTACTTAAAAAGAGAGAGAGAGAGAGAGAGAGAAGAAGGATAAGGGATCGGTTGTCCTGGGCTTCCCCCTCCTTCTGTCCAGGGAAAAGGAAGACTTAGCTGGGGAAAGGCTGGTAAAGTAATGCACAGCGGGTGGGTGTGCCTGCCGTGAGGTGATTCCCCCCGCTATAGCGCAAACGGGTCCTGGGAGGCGCGATCACTTGGGGGAAAGGAGGTTGATCAGGAGCATGCTGTGAGGTGAGATAATCCCTGCCAGTTGCCCCCTCCCCCCCCCATTTTAGCACAACTGGGTTTCTGGCTGCATTACCTTTGGGGAAAGGAGGCTGGTCAGGTCTTCGTGGCTCATTGAGGGAGGGTTTTTTCTTTCAATTTTGGCGGAGCAGTCCTATTTGTTTTGTCTGGAGCTAAAGTTTCCTCTGTTGGTGCAGCTGCTTTAGGGGTGGCTATATTGGGCGGGCACCATTTTGTGGGTCAGCACGCCTTCTAGGTTTAGCCCTGGCTGCCATTTTAAGAGCTACACGTGTGATCAAAAAAAAAATTGGGGGGGAGAAATAAGATCATTGTAACAGTTGATTGGGGATATAATTGATTGGAATATAGCAAGAGGGATAGGATTTTAAGCAGTTGGGAAATCAAATAGGGGTTCTATATTAGCGGGGGGGATATAAAAATAAATAAATAGATAAAAGAAAAAATAAAATGAAATAAAATGAAATGAAATAATAATAATAATAATAATAATAATAATAATAATAATAATAATAATAATAATAATAATAATAATAATAATAATAATAATAATAATAATAATAAATGATAACAACACAATAGGACATTGAAGGTTTAAGGGACTGGTTTGGGGCAAGAATTGGAGGGTATTAATCAATATACATTCATTTGATATTAAATAGATAGATAGATAGATAGATAGATAGATAGATAGATAGATAGATAGATAGATAGATAGATAGATAGATAGATAGATAGATAGATAGATAGATAGATAGATAGATAGATAGATAGATAGATAGATAGATAGATAGATAGATAGATAGATAGATAGATAGATAAATAAATTTTAAAAAAGTTAAATTAATTTCAATTAAAAATTCATTAAGGCCAAATAAAGGCCAGGCAGATTAGTTGATTTATAAATAAGATTTATAAAATTAAACTACATTAACGTAAGTCCAAAAGGGGCACTCCTTGCGAGGAAGGAAGGCCCTGTGGTTGGGGTAGTGATTAGGCTGTTTCAAGATTGTTAGATTTTACTAGAATAAAACAGAAGGACTCTTGGTTTAGGTGCTCAAAATGCCACCCAAAAAAGGAGGTGGAAGCGAGAAGGGCAAAGCCCCTGGGAAGAGACATGTTGTTCCCCAGGTGTTCCCCCCTCAGTCATCTTCTGATGAGGAGTCTAGGGACATGCTGAAGGATTTGCAGGCCAAAGTGGCAAATTTGGAGGCCAAAAAGTTAGACAGGCAGGCCTCTATGGACCATGAAGTTACCCCTCATCGTTCTGTCAGAGACACGAGGGGACAACGTAAGGCGGAAATGAGGGCACTTACACAGGATCTAATGAGACGTTTTAATGCCCTTGAATCTGAGCAGGGTCATGAGGTGGAAAGACAAACTGTGGACAAAGGATCAATGGCAACAGCTAAGGGGCCAGGAGGGCAGAAACGCAGAAGGATTGAAGCAGCTGATTGCCAGGAGGTAGAAGACGGAACATAATATGGGCATGAGCCCTATGATGAACCCTCCACGAGTTCGCAAGGGGCTGTTGAGGCTCCTGGAAATTCAGGAACTTCATATGGTGAGTACGTAACCACCACCAACACACACAGTCAATCGGCCACGTGGCCATGGGTTGGAGGCCTGCAGCAACCATTTGCTTCACCCAACCCTTGTACAACTCTACCCATGACATGGCCTGGTGGTTTTTGGCCCCAATAAGCCCACAGTGGTTTGGATGGGGGGTTCCCTATGCAAATCCGGCTAAAACAGTATCAACCAGTGAGGGTAAGAATTCAGGAACTAAACAACATCCTTCTGTACCTGATATGGGGTACAATACAGTTCCGATAGCAGCAGTTCCCTATTCGGACTATAGCATACCTTTGGGGGATGATCAGACCCCGGCACTGAAGGAGAAGATTTGAAAGGAACAATACATTGACTTCTATGAGCTTCTTAATCGGGAGATTGAGGTCAAGGAGATAGAGAAGGACGATGAAATAATTAAGGAGAAATACAGAGACCCGATAAGAACTGGACTAATTGGGTCACTGGATTTACTATATATGCAGGGGTACTGGTTAAAACCCAACCCTGGAAGGCATCAGCACTATTCCAGTATTTCGACATAATTCATAGAGCACAAACAGAATTTGAACGCCTGGCTTAGCTTCGTTATGGCGAAGCGTTTAGAATGAGGAGCGCAATCAGGCCCGAGCTGAGATGGGACAAGACACACCCTGGGCTTTAGTTGCAACACATGATGCCCGCCAAATGCAATTTAGGTGATAGATTTGACAGTGGGCATCTAAATATAAAATCTGAGGAGACCACTGATACCTGCCAGGGGGAGGGTCGGCCTCGGCTACCTTCCTATGAATTCAATAACAGAGGTTCCTGTGTCAGGTCCCCATGCAGGTTTACCCATGACTGCCTTACATGTGGGGGAAAGCACCCTAAAATCACCAGCTTTAAAGCAGGGTCACAGCAGCAAAACAAGATAGGGGGACCCAACAAGAAATCGGAAGGGGGTAGTGGTGCTCAGGGAAAGGGGAACCATGGCAATTAGAATTAGAACTGGGAGGAGGGATTAGTGAGTTACCCAAGGAGAGAGGGAGCAGAATACCTGATATTTGGTGTCAGATACGGATTATGAGTACCAGCTTTAGGGTTAGATCGGCCTTTATGGCAAAAAACAAAAAACAAACTCATATCCCTGGGGAAGTCTATACACTTCATTAGATGAGGCCACTACCTAACCTATGGCAGAGGCTGTTTATATTATTTCAGGTGGCGAGACTCTGGAGTGACGAAGACACATCATGATTAGTGGCACAGTTTCGTTCATTGGGCAGCACGTGGTGCTGCATCTTCCCCATGTGGAAATGATTTGGGGGCTTGGTGCCCATGCATTTATGTCTTGGAAAGGCATGCCTGGCGTGAATTGGTTACAGCTTGGAAGAATGACATATTTGGAAAATGGTCCTCAGGGCATTTTGGTGGTACATTTGGTTGTCAATGGTTGGTACAGATCGCCAGAAAAGGCACTGATGTCTTGTTATACTGGAGACCGATGGAGTCCAACTGTTTGTTGCAGGTTTGGACATTTGCTGGAGGATATGAAGGGGGCCTGCTTTTTGAGCTTGGTCAGCTTGGTGGGAACATGGGACATAGCTGGGCTAATCCTCATGCTGTGGCGGGTAGTGTGGGAAAAACTGGTTGTCTCGGTGTGTCTCTTTGCTAATTATACTAAGCCAGCAGTGCATCGGACCTTCTGGCTCTGCGGATCGTGTGATTACAGGGCCGTAGGCGGCAAAATGCGTTGGGCCACTTTCGGACCGACAGTCATCAAAATATAGATGGCTCGAGGTCTGGGGTGTTTAATAGAGGCCTGCCTGGTTTCTCCTGCCATCAAGACAGCTGGAACCTGGGGCCTGGGACTCGCCCATTGAATTATAAGGATTGGTTGGATGCCATGCAGTTATTTCTCCGCACTACCACAGGCCCCCTCAGTTTTGGAATTGTTTGATTGTATTAATCAGAATTGGTTTAATAAAGGGTGGCCCATATTTTATCCAAAAGTTATTGTCTTGCATCTTCATTTTGGGGCCTGGGGGAGCAAGTAGATTTTGATCTGTAAAAGCTCACATTGAAAGAAACCTGTTAGTCTTTATAGTGGCATATTATTTTATCTTCTTACTTTCCTCACCTTTTTTCCCTTTAATTTTGCAAATACATTACTTCCATGCTATCTCCTGTCTGGCTCCAGTGAGATTTGGCTGTGACAGGTAGAAAGAAATATAAGAAATGCAGCTTCTTACTGTTTTCCTCTCCATTTCAAAAAGGGCAACTTTCAATATTACAGTTTTTAAGAGATCACCAACTACAATTACTTTCTGGTTCCTTGAGGATAAATGCTGAAATGGCTCAGAGAAAGAGAGAGATGCTTCAGGATAGTGTGTTGTAGAGCTGCTGGTTCAGAAGTGATGATGATACAGACACGTACTGAATATGCTTCCCTCCCCCAGACGTATTTATATTAAAATAAAGTTTAATAGGATCCCCCAGATATATATATTTTTAAAGGAACTAGGATCTTGCCCCTTACTTTTTTTTTTTTTTTGCAACAATGATTTATGTATTTGTCCATTTCACCAGAAGTAGTTGTATATTCATTTTTCCAAAATGCTCTAAGGTCACAAGGTTTATTATCCTAATTTAAACCAGGGGAGTGTTGCAGAGTTAAAGGCATAAGTCAACACGCTGCAGCAATGCAATATAAAATAAGTCAAGAGTAGGCCCACCCCACCCATTCAGAATGTCATGCCTTTAACAGCTGTAGGGGAATCAAAAATTCAACATTTTCACAGAAAAATGGAATTACGATAATATATAAAAATAAAAAGTGTTAGATTTCTTTTGTCTGTACAACAATTGGGATGATGATTCTCCTTTCTGGAAAGAAGTTGCCAACAGTGTTTAAAGAGTGCAATGGCAAAATCCATTTTCAAAGCTGGAATGCAAGGAAGCAATTAGCAGCAGCTTATGAGTCTAACTGACAAAATGACTTGTAAAAAGATGCATCTGCTTCCTGGCTTGAGAAAAAAAATGCTTCATGCAAGCTATATCATAATATTCTCCTCTGCTTAAGGACAAACGTCCCAGCTTGAGTTGAGGTTTTTAAAAGATGACACTTAAAAGCAACTTGGCATAGTATGAATATGTGTTTCCCATGCAATTTTGTGAAACTTATTAAAAATATTTGTACAGTCTCTCTTCGGTGAACCTTTTCCATATATATAACAGTCTTTTCAGATTTATTAAGAAATAGATGGATGAGAAATAATAAAAGCTGACATCCAAGGGAATATCTCCCCTGACTGCTCCCTGTATCTTTGGGAGGGGGGCCATTATGATATATTGTTTGGCCAACACTGCTGTCTCCCTGAACTTGCACGGAGGCCATGGCTCAATGAAAGAGAGAGACTGCCCAGGCTCCCAGCCATTGTAGGGCTTCCATCTGAGATTTCAAAATGCCAACGATGCCACTGCATCAGCAAGAAAAGTAAAAACAAAGTGGGAAGGTGAACAGCCCACCCTATTGACTATTCAAATCAATATGGGAAGCAGGCATTCATCTCCAAACAGAAACACACTCAATCTTAATAGTGAATTTAACTGAGTCTTTTAAAATAAAGGAGGAAAGTCAAAAACATTCAAGAATATGAAGCCTAGGCAACAATATGAATCCTAGGCTTCATATTGTTGAATCTGAACTCTGTCCTACAGCTCAGGAAGGAAGGAAGGAAGGAAGGAAGGAAGGAAGGAAGGAAGGAAGGAAGGAAGGAAGGAAGGAAGGAAGGAAATGGTGGGTACCTGCTACACCTCAGGACCTCATTAAGGGCACTATTCAAAGTGCTGGTTTGATTTATGAAGCCTTAAATGATTTTGGTCCAAGCTATCACAAGACTATATCTTTATCAGCCTGCCTGGGTTTTAAGATCATCAGCTCTGCAATTCTAGGATAATTATAACTGGGGTAGCTTTTATTTTTGTCCCACCATCCTCATAGGCACATTTGGTGAGGACAGGAGAAAAGGCATTCTCCATCACTGTTCCCAAACTATGGAACTCTTTCCCATGAGAGGCCAGGTTGGCTCCATTTTCACTGTCCTACCATAAGCAGGCAAAAACTTCTCTCTTCAGGGACACTTTTTCTCACTGACTGCTTGGATGAAATGGATGGAGGTTTTGGTTTCTTTTTCAATAAGGCTGCTGTAATTTGTCCATGTGTTTCTAGAACTGCATTTATCTACCATGTTTCTTTTACTCTGTTTAATTTTGTAAACTAGTATAATAATCCCTTGCTTTTTAGCTTTCAATACAGATTATTTTAATGCTGTACAGTATCTTGAGGAGAAAAGTGGCATATAAATATTTTAACAAAAAAAGAAGAAGCTCAGAGTTCAGAATTTGGCATCAATCTAAATACAGATTTAGAGGCATCAGTCTATAAAGGACTGATGCCTCTAAAGCAGGGTTTTAAAAAAATTTTCACATTAAGGGCCAAACTGGATATTTTCAAAGTTTTTGAGGTCAAAGTAACAGGAATATGTGTGTGTGTGCATGCGTGTGTACGTGTGGCTGCATGCATGCACACAAACCTCATGGATGCCCACATGCATACATGCCTGCCCCACCCCCCACACTCCCCCTGCATGCCTGCACGGATATATGCCTGTGACATAGAAAGCAGATCCACCTTATGTCCAAAAAATTAAAGCAATGAAAATAGCAATCACTCTATGTTCCCTTGCACCCTTCCCTCTCAAAATGGCCACCATTGATAGGGGAAGTAGATTTCCCTCTCAGAGGCTCTATGATTGGGGTTTCTAGGAGAGCTTGGGCTTTCCACTGATATTTGAGCAGTCAATCTTTCTGTTTTGGGTTTCCTGGTTCTTTGCCCTGCCAACTCCAGAATAAAGATGTGAAACAATGATATGGGTTTAATACAGGCCACACTTTATTAATATAAATTCAGGTTCAAATTTTTGCCAACCTATGGCAACAGATGGGGGGCTGCTGTAGTGTGGAAAAGGTACATTGCAGGGGTATCAAAATACCCCTTGTTCAACAAATGGGTGAGTCCCTGGCTCCAGATTCTAGTGGACTTAAAGACAGCAGGAACCTGGCCGGCCGCTAATAAACACTTCAAGCCATCTTTAGTCGATGACTGTTGGTCTGGAAGTGGCCCACTGCATCTTCCCACCACAGACACTATAATCGCATGATCAGCAGTGCCGGGAGGTTGGATGTGCTGTTGGCTTCCCTGAAATTACAGTGGGACACACCAGAAATACCTGTTTTTCCGCAGTACTTGCCACAGCATGGGGATTAGCCTTGCTATGTCCCATGGCTACCACAGAGCCTTTCAAGCTTGACAAGCAGGCCCTCTTTTATATCTTCTAAAAAGACATCCAAACCTGAATCAGAAGAGTGGACACCGTCGCTCCTGAACAATTCAGGCTTCTTCAATTGGATCCTGTGGTGACTAATCATTGCTCTGAGGCCGCAGCTGCAGACGCCTCTACATACTTCTCTGTTAACATCCTGCCAGGCCTTGTTAATATCACCAATACTCTTGGCACCTCGCCAGGCTAACCAAGGAATGATCATGGACCACACAATCCACATCGCAGGACACCTGGCATTCAAACATTTAAGGTCATGCAGAATGTCCAGGATCAAAGCCTTACCCAACAGACTAGGCAAATCATTGCTTCCAAGGTGAACTACCAGCACATCTGGTGGAAACTGACTGTCAAAGTATTGCAAATTTTATAGGTCCAGACTGTAGTATGATGAACTGCCATAATGATCACCTGTGTAAACTGCTGAGTCACAGTGACTAAGAAGAAGATGATGCAACATCTGGGGATAATGCAACACCCATGTAAAGGAAGATGATGCAGCCCTTGAAGTGATTGGACAGAAGCATCAGTTCAACTGTATATAAGGGAACATTGTGAACATTAATGTATCTCCTTCTTTCCTCTGTGCTACTATCCTCTATGTACTTTGCCTCTATTTTTGCTGCCATGCCGAAGGTCTGCTGCTTTGTATATTTGTATATATTTCGTTAATACACATGTCTTTTTGTAGAAGAAGAGTGTGTGTGTTTTTCTTTTATCAGAGAACTCTGCACATTAAACAGCAAGAAGCTAACACTGACTGAACGCCATGATCCTGCACAGCTGGATCAACTGCATACCCTTCCCAGGTGCACCCCTGCCACTGGTAAGCTTTTTGCCACCTCCTGAACCCTTGTTCTGCTGCTGAACACCTGCTTTAAAGCTGGAGGAATTCTAGTGCTCCCCACTGCAGGTAACACACTCATGCAAAACCCTTTGGTCTTATATTCAAAGCAAGGCATGCGGGGTTGAACTGCCTGTCCCACATCAGGGTTGGGAATTTGGGCAGTGGCCACTTTTCTATTCAGGTGCCCGCTGTCAAACCTATCACCCGTGTTCGGCCTGGCTGGAGTCGTGCTGTAACCACAGACCTGGCTGAGGTTCATCACAATGCATGTTGGTATGAATAGCGCTCCATATGTGGAATGTCTGATCATACTGCAGCCGTCCTGGCCTGCAAAATCAGTGTAGGCCCTATATATTATATCCAGATATAGAAAAAGGGATTACGTCCTACAAGGTTGGACCTTGACTATGACTCTTACATAGATCAGGAACCCCAGAAGCTAGTTGGACCATGTCCTTTCTGGCTTCTTCTTCTACACTTTTCTTTCTCTTTTTTGTCCTCTTTATCCAACTCTTTCTTATCTACATCTCTGTTAAGGAGGTCGAATACATTCACGTATTTATACCCTAGATTTTTTCCCTTAGTAGCAGGGTTAAAAAGTTCCCTAGGGGCATGGAATAATCCCCATATGGCAAAGCTGCTAAAGGAACAGAATTGTACCCTGTAATGGGCACAGACTGTGTGGGAGGAGTCCCAAAATCAAGTCCCAATCACTAAATTGTGCATTGGTGTAGGCCATGGCATGATGTTCAAGCCTGTATTCGGAATGTTGTAGGGAGAAGTGGTACCAGTTAGAGAAATAATTTCCCATGAGAAGACTACCTGTGTTAACTTGTGTAGAGTAGATACAGTCTGTTTGATCAGAATAGAATGGCTATTGTCTTCTTGTTTATACATACTAATGGTATTCCAGAAGGTTCAGAGGAATCTTGATTTGTATTGCCTGATGGGTGTCACCAGTGTTGTGGTAGGAAAAATAAGTCCAAATTTTAAATAAGTTTTATGGCTTCAGATATTAGTAAGCATGTGTTTCAGATATTATTCAGAAAGTGAGACTAAATAGGGGTATTTGCCTGTTTCAGGACTAATTCAAACTAACTGAAAATTAAGTGAGGCAGTTTGAAGCAGTGGTGGAATCTAAAGTGCCAGATATTGGAAATGGTTTAGTTCTATGTTTCTTCAAAGCATGACCAGTCTCATAACCAGTGCATGGCCACTAACATAAACTAAACTGGAACATGCTGTAGCTGAGGGAATAGTTACATGACCCCTCATCTGTGTTTATGTAACTCAACAGGATACAGGCCTTTATCATTATTGTATATTTATTAGAAAGGATGCAAAGGGGGATTTTTAAAAAAACCTCACATAACAAAATAACTTGGCTCTGGATACTCTATATCATGGGGTGGGGGTGTTTTGTCTCAGAAAACAAAGTGACAACAAAATGAGTTAGGCAAGCCCAATACAGCAGCGCTGAAGGCAAATAGTAAAAGGAAATGGGAGCTACTAATAATAATGAGACATGAGGCCTTGCTCCAATTCACAAGCAGCTTTTTGACTAGGGCTTTGAAGTATTTTTTTTCCCTTCAGAATAAAAGCAGGATAGCCAGTGTGGTATAGAGAATACTCTACTCTAACTTCATGTGTATTAGGATTCATGAGACTTGGGTTTGAATTCCTGCTCAGCCATGGAGACTCACTTGAAGTGTGGAACTAGTAAAGCCAATTTTTAAACTAGTAAAGCCAATTTTAAAATGCATCACCTTGAAAACCTTATTAGGGTTGCTATAAAAACAGTGGAATATTTTTTGATATCTCACCCCTCCTTTTTTCAGTTTCTTCTTGTCAACTCTGATTTGTAGGCATCCTTCAGTCTTGAGAGACTATGGTAACATGCTCTGAATAGAGGTCTTGTAACAGTGTCTAGTGTGCCTGAGAAGGCCAATTCAAAAGTGACAATCCCTTCCACACTGAAGACAAATACAATCTGTCTCCTGGCCAGCTCCCTGATTTTGCTGGTTTCGGGACTGGCTCTTTGCCTCAGCCTGCTGAACAAGTGTTTCTTCAAATTGGGAGAGGCCATGCTGCACTGCCTGCCTCCAGCCTGAATGCTCAGATGTCAATGTTTCCCATCTGTTGAGGTCCATTCCTAAGGCCTTCAGATCCCGCTTGCAAATGTCCTTGTATTGCAGCCATGGTTTCCCTCTGGGGTGCTTTCCCTGCACTAATTCTCCATACAGGAGATCTTTTGGAATCTGACCATCAGCCTTTCTCATGACATGCCCAAGCCAACATAGACGTCACTGTTTCAGTAATTTATACATGCTAACAATTCCAGCTCATTCCAAGGACTACTTCCAGCTCATTCCAGGACTACTCTACTTGGAACTTTGTCCTGCCAGGTGGGCAAGAAGCAATGATGTGGCAGAAGAACAAATATTTTGTCTGTTAAAATCATTGTTTTTGATATTTTAATTGAAGATTGTATAGAACACCACAGGGAATAATGGAAAACAGATGCTATTACATTTTGAGATGCTTCTCTGTGTATAGAATACTCATCTGTGGAATTCATGGTCTTTTCTTAAATTTGGGTCTCAATCTATATGTTTTTACTCAGATACAGATAGGATTAGGGGTCTAATAAAGATTGAAGATGAAAAGGTCTTTCTGTGTGCAATGAATTTCAGAAAATGCCCGTGTGGTAAGGACATTATTTACACTGATAGGTTTTTCATATAATTCACATTATTTGTGATATGTTTTTTTTTTAAGCTGCCTCATCTGTATGTGGGCCATCTACCAATAAGAGAAAATTAGGATGAATTGCCAACTATTGTTGCAAATTGAGCACATGTCAATGGTGTTCGGTTTTATGATTAACTTTGACTAGGTCAGATCCCAGTTTCATCGTGAGAATGCCTTCAGGAAGCAGCTATGTATCTTGATTACTACCATTTCTGCTCCGTACCAACTTCCCGCCCCCACCCCGCAAAAATGTTTTTATAGGAAGAAAAAAATCTTTAGTTTTGCCAAGAAACATTGAAATTTACCTCTTTCCCAGCTGGCAATTTTTCTCTTTCTATATGAGTTGAAGTCAAATAGCTGAAGGTTTTCTTTTGAGAAATTTTGTCCTACCAGTTTCTTTCTGGAAAAGGTTCCAAGTGCAAAGTGACAGTTTAAATCACTTTACAGCTTCAATCATTTAGGTGTCAAGAACTCATCCAATTTGTGAATATATTACCATACATCCTT
Source organism: Pogona vitticeps (assembly GCF_051106095.1). Classification (NCBI taxonomy): domain Eukaryota; kingdom Metazoa; phylum Chordata; class Lepidosauria; order Squamata; family Agamidae; genus Pogona; species Pogona vitticeps. The sequence goes on along the minus strand of NC_135783.1, from coordinate 275,175,606 downwards.
TTCTTCCCTCTGAAATGATGCTCATGCAAAGCTGATTCACTTCAATGTGCCTTTGCCATTTTAACAGCAGGGGAAGAAAGCTTTTTAGAATTGACCCTTTTAAACGTCATCACTTGCCTTTGGGGAATAACTTAGAGTAAGAGGTGAACTTGAATGTTAAATTATGCTTACTTACATGAAAAAAATTGGGTGGATTAAAACAGATGTATCCCTTTTTAAAGAATCTAAATTCTCTTCAAGGTTCGAAATAAGTAGTAGCCCATTTGAAAGAGTGATTGTTCGTTGGCCAGGGTTGATCTTCAGGAATGGATGCTACTCTGATAGAGATCCATAGCTGTCATTGTTGCTCACAACTGAATAATGCAGAACATCATTGAAACCGTATGTCGATATGAATGGCAGCCTTTAGCAAGGCAGTCCAGGCACAAAAAAGTAGAAATAGAATGAACATATCAATGGATGGATGGATGGATGGATGGATGGATGGATGGATGGATGGATGGATGGATGGATGGATGGATGGATGGATGGATGGATGGATGGATGGATGGATGGATGGAAGAAATTGTGATGGAGTTAGGGCACGTTCAGAATTTGTTTTGTAAAAGCTAGGCAGGAAGCTGAAGTGGAAAATAGTTATTTTCATTCTTCTTTTTCTCATTCCGGAAGCCATCTTACAAGAAATAACAAAATTGAAATAGTCTGCACAGTAACTATTAGCTGGCTAGTCAAGCTTGTTACATTTTTTTCTGGGAATATTTCATAATTCCACTTAACCTGCAAGCAATGTGCCATTTACAATAATGACCTGAATATTTGAAGAAGCACCTTTGTCTCTATAAACCTTCCCAATTACTAAGTTCTGCTGGAAATCTTTCCTTCACCCCTTCATTGAGGACTATACATTATGTGGGAAGTGAAGGTTATACAGGGATGGAGACTCAAGTTGTCGGATTTGCTGTCAAGTCAGATTTAAGTCACAAGCGATTACTCAACTTTGACTCAACTCAGGATGGTTGTTGTTTTTCCCAGTGACTCAGAATCAATGCACAACTCAGAACCCACCCACCCCTCCTTTTTTTCTAAAAAAATTACCCCTTGTTTTTAATAAGGACTTGGGGCTTGGTACTTGGTACCAAAGACTTGACCTTAGACTTGGGACTTGGACCCAAACACTTGCCAACATTCCTGGGGTTATAGAACTTAAACTGTGGGTTGCCCTCTCCTTTGAGGCTCGACTGGCATAAATATTTCAATGCCAAGCCAGAACATGCTTATTTATTAGTCTTTGGAGATTGAAGGACTTGGTCTGCAGAGGCTCTAACACAATGGTTTTAATGTTTTACTTTCTTTAAAAATGTGTTTTAAACTCTTTCAATTTAAAAAAATTAATAACTTAAATTTTTAAAATAAATTATATTTTACAGTTCTGAAACTCTCCTAAGATCTTGATTAAGAACAACAACATCATGCTGTCAATCTGATTTTGATTTATGGCAATGCTTTACAAGATTTTCTAGGTAGAAAATACACAAAAGCAGTTTACTTTCCTTTCTTATGGGGGTGCCCTGGGACTTTGCAGCCCAAGACCGCACAGATTGGATCTTCTCCCAGGAGGTACAGTCAGGAATCAAACTCCTAATCTCTGGTTCTACAGCCAGATACCTAAACCACTGAGCTATCTTGTTATATAGGGTAGGTTATAGATGTTTGAAATTAATTAATCAATAAATAAGCAAATACAGAGTAATGGGTAACTGTGTTGAGGAAAAGAATATTCTTCTACATTTCTTTTCTTCCCTTGGTAAGAAATTACAGCAATGGCAATTAAGGATGAACAGATTTGTCAAGTCTGTTTTCTAGGGAATTCCTCCTTTTCCCAGCTTCAAGTCCATTCCTTCTTAGTTCTGCGTGGATTAAAAAAAATGGAAAATGTGTGTGTAATGTTTTGGTGGTGTAAGTTAGCAAAGTTTTTGTTTCAGTCCAGGCAGTCCAGTTTAATGACATAAAGACATCTTCTTCTGACACCAAGTGCATTTACAGTATATACAGAAGTTCAGCAGTACAAACTGGCAGCGTGACAACATGACATTCATTTGAAGATATCCATACATCTTCTCTACAGGTCCACACAGTTATACATATGCACATTTACATACAGCCAATCAGTGTGGCCTTTGCATCATCCCATGATTCAGCATTTTGCACACCTGTTAAGTATGGCTGCTGATTACCACAGGCTTTGTTCTGCCTCAGTGTGGAAATTATTCTTAACATGTTTTTGTGCATTTCTCAGATAAAAACAGTAGTTAATGGACATGTGCCCCCTCTTCACTGAAGTGTATTCATGCACATTTTAATAAATTAATTTATTAATTTAATACACAATTTAATAAAGTCATAAGTTAACACATATTTTAATAAATTAATTTAATAAATAAATCTATGTTTTGTTAGATGTGTAGTTTATTTATTTATTTATTATTAGATTTTTATCCCGCCCTTCTCAGCAGCATCCCACTCACAAAACGTTACGGTCCAAACCTAAAACTATGGTTACAAAGGGTACACACTCTTTAACAATTGCAAAATGATTGGTATATGTGGGATAATCAAATACAGTACAGAGGATCAATGATAAACAGAAAGATCAACACAAACTCCAGTAGCAGCATGTAAAGTAATGGAAAACACATATGTCCTTCTCAGCTTGTCTGACTGTCCTGAAGCCATGCAAATGAACATTCCATTTGGGATTTCTAGGCTAGGCAGTGTCCCATTCTCTGAGATTTTAGGTCCAAAATCTGAGATTTGGAGAATGGAGTCCAAAATCCGAGTTCAAGGGCAAAGTCTGAAACCTGACAATCATACATTGCATCTTTTTTTCTGTTCAGTCTAGGACAGTGCTTCCCAACCTTGGGTACCCAAATATTCTTGGATTACAGCTCCCAGAAATTTTGGCCAGCATGGCTAGTAGTGAAGGCTTCTGGGAGATTTAGAACATCAGAGGAGTAAAGGTTGGGAACCACCAGTCTAGGAGATATGGATCAATTAAAAAAAAAAAAGAAAGCAGTATCTTCCACACTTCTCCTAATATGTCATCAGTTCTTGTTGTTACTGCCCACCTTTTACTATACTCTTTTATTATCAATATCTATCATGTTTCTTTGAGCTTCTTCCCACCAGCTGAAGTCTTATGGGATCTCTAGATCCATAGTTAGGGGTTACTGATCTATCATCCAACAAGGAAACAACCAATGGGAGGTAGATACTCCTTCCCCATTTCATCTGGTATCAACCACCTAAGCTGAATACCTCATTCTATCTCACGGTAAGAGAGGCCTCGAGTGGTAACCACTCACACTCCCTTAAAGTCTCCCTTAAAGTCTCCTTCTACCTAACATTCAGGTGTTGATGACACCCACACTTGAAAAAAAATATTTTTAAATATCTTTGCTTGTCCTGAGAGGAAATCAGTTGACATAATTTTAGTGCAGCCAAAGGCAGAATAAACACAGAGAATGAGCAGAACTCAGCCCATGCCCTTTGGGTTTTAGTTCTTTCCTGTCAGATTATTCTTAAACAGTGACTGGGAAATGTAATTTTGTTTAATAGAATTTTCTATGCTTTTCCAGAATATTTTTATTGAGGCTCTTTGGCAGACGCCATGTCAATGACAGTATTTTAAGTTACCAGTATAATTATGTGATTTGATTCTCTCACCACTTACTCAAAAGTGTTCCTGCAAAACATCATTAAAACCTCTCCATGATAAGTGATCCAAGGTTAGAGACCATGTTTTTTCTTTAATAATTGCTTTGTCACTCCCAAAATGTTCAGCACCATATAGTGTTTAAATAGTTTAGGACAGTAGTTCTTGGAAAAACTGAAGGCAGTCGGAAAGGACCTAAGATGTACTGTCTCTTAAAGAAATTTTGCTAATGCTGAGCAGGGTTGTTAATGATAAGACCTTTTGGAAACCATTAATTCCTAGGGTCACAATAAGTCATGCACATAACAACAACTGCAGTGTTTAATAAAGCTAATGATCCTCATCAGAATAATGATCCAAAACTAGGTATTCCTCATTTTAATTTTACGATGGATCAACAAGAAGCAGAAATATGTTTTTACCTGTAGTAGCTGAAAAAACTTCTGAACCAAAAAGAAATTAATGGCTGGTATACTTTAACCAGGAAAGGAAGTATATCTCAAGGCTTAAAGAATTCAAAAGCACTGCATCTACAACCTGGCAAGCCAAAATAATTCTTGTGTCATGGATGTGCAAGTGCTGTAAGTACTTAATCACCCAAATGACATCAAACCAACAATTTAATATCTTCTCTCAGTGTGTCACAGCTCTGTGTCATGTGTTACAGACTGCAGCTCAATGCAAGTAATGCAATTACATTGCTTTTTAACATTGCCAGTGCAGATGAGATGACTTCCATCTGCAAGAAATTCCCATAAGTCCCAGTACGAAACTAAATTTAGCATCACCAGATGGATCTTATTCTCCAG